>NC_133657.1:173159592-173478865 GCF_009905375.1 Apium graveolens
TTAACCTTAATGTTCTTGTTTTCAGGGTCAAACCTAAGCTCTGATGCCAACTATAACACCCTCCAAATCCGGGGTACAGATTTGGGACATTATTATAACAACTACTAACTAAACCTGCACAAGTGGAATATAATATAATAATTACCCTGAACTACTACTACTCAGGATCTTTTAAGGTTAAGTATTGAAAACAAGAACTACACACTAACTTTATTACAACCCAAATAATATAATCTGTCTCAAGAACTCCCTTTGCTACAAAACTTTATTCTATCTACATTCTCACCACACAACTTTTATTCAAATCACACAAAACTTTTATTCAACCCAACAATACTATTTATCCTGTTACACCTGATCTGGTAGTTCAAAGCTCTCTTCGGGGATAGGGATGAACACTCTTGGTATGAGGGTCCCGCTGCTTGACTCACTTTTTGACTACTCGGGTCCTGAGGGTTTCATTCTCTACCTTAACTGTAAAATAATAGGAATAACAATAAAAGGGGATGAGCCAAAATTGCTCAACAAGCCTGCAACAATATATATAGTATAAATAGAGAAGAATAAATGAACCGATAATCTGTTGGTTTGAACAACCATCCGAATCTGTATAGGATAATAATTTGCCAACACTGGCGAGTGCCAAATGAACAAGACTGGAAATAATAACCAACATATGCACTATAACCTGTTAATCAGTCAGGATACAGTGCGAATCTATACCCAACTGCATAGACCCAACCAACATAAGGAGTACTCAGAAAACTATGGCCTATTAATTAAAGGTCTGGGTAAAACCCTGCCCGTATCGTAACCATCCAGTTCATGGTTTTGCATCCGGAACAATCAGAATGCTTTTGATGTATCCCAACATCAGGATATATCCGAGTATATGTAATAAGGGCAAAATATTGGAATATGAATAGGAAATTCAATAAATTGGGAGAAATCAAGAATCGAAATGAAATAGAAACAAGAATCAATAATTGTGTAACAGTGTATATGAACAAGAATTATCAAAGTATAACTGATATGGAAAAAATGGGGTATAATTCACTATTCTAAATTTAGAATAGGGGAAAACTTGCCTTGCGCGTACTTAACCTGGTTCAACTCGCCGCCTTCGGTCTCTAGTTTGATCTGCCTTGCTGACACTGAACCAATCATAGAAAGATAGTCGTTTAGATAACTTACTACATACGCGTATCTCGAATTGATTACGCAACCCTATCAATCTACCCACGCGTTTCTATCTGACTCGCATCTATGCATATATAATTACATAGCACATAAGGTTCACATAACCACGTAAATCACATAGCATAAAGCATATAATTGATTTTTGGACTTATAAATATTTTTGAAATCGATACTAGACTCATACCTATATTAACTAACCTTATCGGGTTTTATTATAATTTTTCGGGATTTATTTGACTCGATTCTACCTCTATTAGGGCGTATAAACAATTAACTAACACAAGACTACTATCTTTCGGAAGAAATTATGAATTACAATTATTTTTATTGGATTCGTTTCATTTTTCTGAGTCTGGGGATCTTCGTTTTACTCAAATCGGACTAACGGTTTAATTATTATGAATTAAATAAGATTTAATTAATTAATAATTAACTATAAATAATTAATTATAATTAAATAATCCTTAATTATATTTTTAAATAATTAATTAATAATTATTGTATTTAAAATAATTAATCCCTAATTATTAGGATTAATTACAATTTATTACAATTATTTACAAATTATTATTACTTACTCGATCAAATCGATTATTTACAAATAATCAATCGATACATTTAACTGATACGTTATTCATCGAATTAATTATCATTATTCGAATCATCTACCTCCATGAGCAACTATTCGCAACTTTCACATAACTATCGAACCATTATTATTATTACTTATACGATTAATTAATCGATTAATTATTGGTATTTAATTATTCGATACGAATAATCAGTACGACATCCTTCGAATAATTATCGCTCGATTAATAATTCTAACTTAACGAATTACTATTCGAATAAGTACGGGTTACTCGTAATATTTAACTAATTATCGAATTATTATTCGTATTATTTGATTATTTTGAATCCTTATTTATTAATTAATTACCTAATTAATAATTAATTAGATAAGTAATAAATAATTAGATAAATGATTAAATAATTAAATAAATAACTAATTTCAAATTTCTAAATTAATAAGATAATTCAGAAATTATTAATAATAATTTCCAGAATTTAAATCTAATTTTTATTAGATTTATAGAATTATTAAAATCTGATTTTTTGATTTTATAAATATAATTAATTAATTCAGAATTCAGAAACAAGAAACAGAACTGGAAATCAGGTTTTGAAGATCAAAACCGGGTCAAAACTTCCGGGTCGTCGGGTCGATAGTCGGGTCCCCAAGAACATGGGTCGACCCGCCTGAATCTGGAAAACTCCGGCCACCTGCAAGATTTTTCGGCGAGCAATTCCCAGCTTCCAGGCCATCGTTTCTTCAAGGTCTTGATTCCATTCGATTCCACGTAACTGCAGCAACACAACTCCGTCACCCTCTTCTGTCTCCGTCATCCAGGTCGTCTTCTCCGGCCAGAAACAGAGCAACGGCCGGCGAGTGACAGCAGAATCCGACGAGCTCAGTTTCCAGGGT
The DNA here is from genome assembly GCF_009905375.1 of Apium graveolens. Taxonomy (NCBI): domain Eukaryota; kingdom Viridiplantae; phylum Streptophyta; class Magnoliopsida; order Apiales; family Apiaceae; genus Apium; species Apium graveolens. The sequence goes on from NC_133657.1 coordinate 173,162,279, forward strand.
CAAAACACAACCGTTTGATCCGTTTCTTGGTGGGTTTTCATTCAAAATCACTCCAGGAGCACAACCATATCAATAACATCGTCTAATAACTCTGGGAACAATTACTCCAGCCAAAACAAAGAAAATTTCCGGGCTAAATACTAAACTAACAGATTCGTACATGAAAAAGTACAAATAATATATCAAAATAAAGCTTATCACTTGTATAATCTAACCCCTATAACCAAAATAACCTCAGATTCATGTAACTTCAAAAATAAATTAAAATAAAATTGTAAAAAACTTGAAACTAAGAACTTCTACCTAGAACATAACTCCGATCAATTAAATAGCACAAATCAGTTGTAAACAAGTACAGGAAACTATACCAAGCATTAAAATCAACCCAGAACCCCATAATCAAAAACCCCCAATTTCAGTCCAAGAACCCTAAAATACGAATTAAAAATCTAAACATCAAAACATGAAATTGATGGTATGAATAGAAAGTAGAGATCAAGAGCTTTGTTTTGGTTACTCACATGATCGATTTGGATAACAGAATCACTCTCAAATCTGCAGTTGAATTCCCTGGTTGTTCTTCACCCCCACAAATATTTCTTGAATTAATTTGATTTTTAATTATAATTAACTGAATAATTAATAACAAATCTTATATTTATATTTATGAAAATAATACCCCTAAATAAATTAAGGGTCTAATTATACATCTAATAAAAATATTTGGCCCCAATTTTTATAATATTTGAGTATTAATAATGAATTTTTAAATATCCAATAAATACAAAATTAATGCCAAAATTTCCAAAAATTATGAATATTACAAAAATGCAATGAAAAATGATGTATGATGATTTCATGATCATATAAAAATAAGAATGTGATTTTTGTGGGGTTTTTGGTACCCGAAGGGGTCCGGAAAAGTCGTTTTTTCGCGAAAAAGGTAAATTTGTTAAACGTCTAGGGGTTCAGAATAACGATATGGTAGAGGTCGTTTTTGGTAAAATAGGGCCAACGATTTTGTTTGGAAATACGGGCTCTTAAAATACGGCTTGAGCTGTACGGGTCTTGATATAAAATATGTAACTTGCGATAAAACATTCAATAAATATCCAAAACACGTTCAGATCAAAACAGACAACATGTAGCATATAACGGTTAGGGTTTAATGATTCAACACAGTTAATCACATAATAATACATATAATTTATTTTTATTTTAATGTAATACAAGCGTAATTTCTCGGTCGTTACACGAAGGGTTTGTGAAACGCATGGTATCTGACAAGATGGGACCAAAATCGAATAAATGTTATTTTGTGGGATATCCTGAAGAAACTAAAGGGTATAGTTTCTATAATCCTACCGAGAACAAAGTGTTGGTTGCTCGAACCGCTGTATTTCTTTAAAGGGAGTTACTTTCAAAGAAAATTAGTGGGAGGACTATAGATCTCGATGAAGATCGAGTTGTACAAAATAATATTGAACCAGAGTTGGAAAATGGGCAGGAAGTACATCAAGATGTTCCTGCTCCGGAAACACAGGTTGTTCGTAGATCTATTAGGGCTCGTCATGAGCCAGAGAGATATTATGGATTTCTCTTGAGTCAAGATGATGATGTAATGCTCATAGATAATAATGAGCCTCTTACCTACCAAGATGCTATGAACAGTCCAAACTCCGAGAGATGGCTAGCGGCCATGAAATCCGAAATGGGATCCATGTATCAAAATAAAGTATGAACTTTAGTTGATCCACCTGAAGGGGTAAAACCTATAGGGTGCAAGTGGGTTTTCACGAAGAAAACTGACATGGATGGTAAAGTACAGACCTATAAAGTGCGACTGGTGGCAAAAGGTTTCAAACAAGTTCATGGTATAGACTATGATGAGACCTTTTCAAATAAGTTCATGGTATAGCTGCTTACTACGACTATGAGATTTGGCAAATGGATGTCAAAACTGCTTTCTTAAATGGGAGCCTTGAAGAGGATGTATACATGATACAACATGAGGGTTTTGTCGATCCTAAGTTCGCTAAGATGGTCTGTAAGTTGCTTCGATCTATTTATGGATTGAAGCAAGCCTCAAGGAGATGGAATCGTCATTTTGATGAAATAGTCAAAGAATTTGGCTGTATTCAAAATGAAGATGAACCATGTGTTTACAAGAAGGTTAGTGGGAGCCACATGGCATTCCTAGTACTATATGTAGATGACATATTACTAATAGGGAATGACATACCTTCTCTACAGGCTGTTAAGACTTGGTTGGGAAATAGTTTCTCGATGAAGGACTTAGGTGATGCTACCTATATATTAGGGATCAAGATCTATAGAGATAGATCAAGGAAATTAATCGGCCTAAGTTAGAGTACATACATTGACAAAGTATTGCATCATTTCGGGATGCAAGAGGCAAAAAGAGGATATGTCCCAATGTATCATGGGATATTGATCTCAAAAGACAACTGCCCTAAATCATTAGATGAAAAGGGCCGTATGAGCAAAGTTCCATATGCTTCGGAAATTGGATCTATAATGTATGCGATGATATGTACTCGACCTGATGTTTCGTATGCCTTGAGCATGACGAACAAATACCAGTCTAATCCTGGAGAGGGTCACTGGACAGCAGTCAAGAATATTCTTAAGTACTTGAAAAGGACTAAAGATTCATTCTTGGTGTATGGAGGAGATGATAAGCTGGTTGTAAAGGGTTACACTGACACCAGCTTTCAGACAGACAGAGACAATTCAGTATCTCAGTCAGGTTTTGTGTTTTGCCTTAATGGAGGTGCTGTAAGCTGGAAGAGTTCAAAGCAAGAGACAGTAGCTGATTCTACAATGGAAGCTGAGTATATTGTTGCCAGTGAAGCAGCCAAAGAGGCTGTTTGGATACAGAAATTCATAACGGGCGATCACAGATCCAGTTGATCTTTACTGTGATAATAATGGAGCCATCGAGCAGGCTAAAGAACCAAGGTCCCATTCACGGGAAAAGCATATACTTAGGAGATATCACCTCCTTCGAGAGATTAATGAAAGAGGAGATATACATATAGGTAAAGTGCATATTGATGATAATGTTGCAGACCCACTGACTAAGGCTTTGTCGCAGCAAAAGCATGAAGGTCATACTAGTTCCATGGGTATTAGATATATGGGTGATTGGCTCTAGTGCAAGTGGGAGATTGTTAGTGTTTGTACCCTAGAGACAACACTATTATGTTTATATTATGAAACATTTGGATTATTAATTCTGATTATATGGATTATTCTTTAGTAATTTATTATATCTTTATTTTCTGCGATAAGATGTTAGATTAATAAATGTCCTTGGAATATGATATGTAATTTTATATCTCTAAGTACGTGACATAGAAATGAGATTATGAGAATAATATCGATATTACTAAAGATCCCTAGTCGAGTATTATTATTAAGGGACAATAATAATGCATTAAGACTAGTATGAATGTTGACTGATGATCACATCTCATTGATCATAGGTATAGTGATACTAAAGTCAAAACACAGGCACATGTATTATATACATGGTGCTGGAAGACCCAATGTGAGATTCTACATGTCTGTTGTGTCATAAGTAATTCTCACAGTGATAATGATGTATTGGTCCTTAGACTTGAAATCATTATATTTCTATATGAGAATTAATATACTTTGGTTGCATTAAAAGTTAATATACTTTGGGTATATTATGAATCATATGAGAAATATGAATGATCTAGAAAGGATTTAACCCTCCTATTTTAGGAGTGATATTATTGGCCTCTTGTTTGAGTTAGACTATGAAATGCATGGCCATGCTCAAATGTTGATTTGATGTTATAGTCTACTCATCGATCAATGAAACCTGGATTAAATTATGAAGAGGATGACACTTAACATGCCTCGAGTTTAATCTATAATATATGGTTAAAAGGATTCTAGTACATTGTACATTATACATAAAAGGTTTAATCGATCACCGATTTAATTATTATTTCTTGGGTAACAATGATGTAATACTAGATGCCGCTCATTGTTTATGATTTTAAATTAGATTTAAAATTGTTGCCAACATAATAATAACCTAAAGGGTCGCACAAAGAATGATTGGAGGATTATTTAATTTAAATTCGGATTTAAATTAAATGTAAGTAATTCGAATTATTTGTTATTAATTAAGTGTGACTTAATTAATTAAATAAATAGGAAATTCGAATTTAATATTAAATCCGAAATTAAGTTATTGGATGATTAAGTGAGACTTAATAATACAATAATTAGAATTTTGAATTTAATAATAATAATAATAACTCTAAAATTAAGTTAGGGTTGGAGGCCCAATAGCTCTTGCCTATATAATATCTTTTTCTAATAGAATTAGGGTTACGCGTTTTATTTGATAAAACATAAACCCTAGCAGCTTGAAGAGGGATAGAGAGAGCAAGAAGGCGGCCTCAAGAACGTGCTAGTACACACCCATCCTCCGGACGATCATTCGTGTGGATACCTTCAAGGCGTAGATCGTTCCAGCGACGGGCTATGTGGTGATCATTCAAGACCTCCATCTTTCCATTAACGTAAAGCTTCTTAAGGTAAACATACTGAACTACGAATTAAATATTATTTTTCGCATGGATCCTGCGGAGGGTTTCGATTATTTAAGAATTAAATTTATATTTTCGTTGCGTTTATGTGCTAAAAACCCTTCAACTTTGATAGACCGTACCCCGACCTGTCACTTATGCCGACTCAATTAGATGGACTTACTTCCCGAAAGTTGGGAAAGTAATCAAATTGTTTTCTCAAAACACCAACCTCGTTGCGAATATAAAATTCACCACAGAGCCGGATCCCTCAGATTTTTTAGCGAGTATTCAAGTCCTCTTCGAAAGGAAGATATTAAATTTGAAAATGAGTTTTGGAATCCACTCTAGCCTTTAAAATCATTTTGAAGACTCGAAAATATTTTTGAAAGCATTTGGAATAAGGATGATTTGATAGAATAAATCAATTCCAAGATAATCAAAGAATATCTGAATATTATGCTATAAATAATATTCAAATAACGAATAGCTTTTATCAAAGCAAATAAAGTAAAAGTTTTAAAAATAACTTTATGAAAATATTTAAGGTAAGAATGATTGACGATATCAATCATTTCTCGAATACTTGGCGAATAACGAAACAGTATTCTTTAAGAAAATAATGAATATTATTTAATAAAATAAACGAAGTCATAAGTCCTCGAATGAATATTCAAACTAATATTCACTTATAATTTAAAACTATCGAATAAACATTATTCGATTAATAGTTTTGAAAACTATATATATATATATATAATATACTCGGGAACATCGCCTCCCGGTTTAGAAAAATGTTAACCTTTGGGTCCTCTATACTAAGGGTATACGCAAATAATGCCTATCTCTAGCATAGGTATTATGCAGTTTATAAATAATTGAATCGATAACAAGATATCAAGATTACAAAACAGGCATGCATATATATCATATCAACATGCTCCAATATATCGCAATATTTGCTAATAACAATCATGCACTTATCACAAGATAATGCATATACATATATACATCACAACAACAGTTATATGGGTAGAATACTTGCCTGAGTGTTCCAGGGTAGACTTAAGCTTAGATTGGGTCCGGTAACCTATGAACAATAATATAAGCCGGAATTAGACCACAGTTGCTTAAGAAACTAGTCAAAACTCACTCATGCCCTAACGGTCGCTTACGGTCGCTTATACGCTTAATGATATGCGTTGATCGCTCTCCTACCCTCGGCTCCACTAATTTTAATAAATTAACCGTTACGAATTTTAAGGCGACTCTTTCGCAAGAACTTTACTAACTGCCTTATTCAATTGACATAATTCTCTCGTGTTTCAATTAATCATTTAAGGGTCTCAATTATGGTCTCAAAGTTACTCGAGGCTTCGGGTTTCGCTCACGAAACGCTGTTACTTAAAATGGTCGTTTCTCATCACTCGTAACTCAGATTTAGGTGAATGACATATCAAAAATGAAGCTCGTAACATGAACTATCTAAACATGGAAAAGTTTAGAATCTAACAGTGAGTTCACGGGTCCTAAAGTAAAGCACAAAAATAGTTAAGGAAAATTAGGCATTATCACGGCTAGAACTTAGCGATTTCCAATATTTTTACCACTCCAAATCAATCCCTTCCAACTACAATCCATCCACACCTTCAAGATTCAAACCTAGGCTACTGATTTTAGCGAAAACAAGCTCAAGAATATAAATCCAATTCAATATTATACCATCTCTATAATCAACTAATCTACTTAACAATCAAAGTTCAATTCAAGCTCAATCATTTAAACAACTACTCATCCATCCAAACCATCCCAAAATTCAAGCAAACAAACTTAGTACTTAAAGGTCCAGAAGTTTTATACCTTTATTTGTGAGGGGAAATTTGCTAGAAAGCCTTAAAACCTTGATTAATCCTTATTCAAGTTTGGATCTCACAAACAATCAAGAAAACACAAAGTTAGATTTTGAAGTTTCTAAAAGTCCGATTGAAATAACTGTAAAAATGAGGGTCTTACCATGCTTATTTGGACGAGACTTGTGAACAAGAGTTGTAGGCCATATCAATACCTTTCCAAAGAGCTATAGATCATAATATTTGAGTGAGTATTGAAGGAGATATAGAAATTTGAAGTTGTTGCTCTGGTTTTGGCCGAGAGCAAAGGAAAAAGAAGTGAAGTGAAAATGTTTTTAGTTTGATTAAATGATTTGTGTGGTTTTTGTTGCTTTGGTGAAGATTAACCTTGGTTTAAACCAAGGTTATTTCACTTGGCTACAAATGAATCTCACAAAATATCTAACTAACCTTGCTTATCTCACCATCGTTTCATCACCTAGTTGCCACTTGTCAAAATCCCATGGTTTGATGATGTCATAGCCCCTTGGCTTCTTGAACAAGCTTGTATCTTGGTCGCATATCTGTTTTACGGTTCGCTTAACTCTCTTTCTTGTTAATTGGTTGAGGGATCATATCCGGGATCTTATTACTTGGGCTTCCCTGAACCTTTATTAATATCTTATATTCCTTTAATGATCCTCTGCTATAATCCTTAAATAAAATCCTTTTAATTATGTTACCTTATACTTAATCCTTTCGGTATCTGGTGGATTTTCGGGAAAAACAAAAGTGTTCGATTCCGAATTCTGACGACCTTTACATACACTCATTTACTTTATGGAATACTAATATGATCTCAGAATTTCCATAACAGTACTCCTATATAGTGTGGTATGATAATTTTGCTTAATCAGCATCAATGGCAAAAAGTTAATATTCATCAGGGTTCAAAAATTTCCAAAATTTGGGGTTATTACACTATGGCATAAGAAGTTGTCTCACTTGAATTTCAAAGCAATTAACACCTTGGTCAAAAAGGAGTTAGTAAGAGACATGCCTAAACTGGAGTTTGCTCAAGTTGAAGTTTGTGAAGCTTGTCAGAAAGGAAAAATGAAAAGATCAAGTCACAAGTCAAAAACTGTAAATTCTATAAGTGCATCATTGCAACTTATTCACATGGACTTGTTTGGACCTGTAAATGTCTTATCTATTTCAAGAAACAAATTTGCACTTGTGATGGTGGATGATTTCTCAAGGTATACTTGGGTAGAGTTCATGCACTCTAAGGATGAGACTCTACACATCATAATTGAGTACATAAAGAAGATATAAAAATAGGCTGAAGATCATAACTGTGTAAAAAGATTGAGCAGTGATAATGGAACAGAATTCAGGAATGCAACATTGGGTGAATTCTGCAAAAACAAAGGGATTGTTCAAGAATTCTCAGCAGCTAGAACACCTCAACAAAATGGAGTAGTTGAAAGGAAAAACAAAACATTAGTTGAAGCTGCTAGAACAATGCTACAAGATGCCAACAAGTTTCTGGGAAGAGGCTGTTAACACTGCATGCTACACTCAAAACAGATATCTCATTAACAAGGCTCATGGCATATCACCTTACTCAATCATGTCTAAAATAAAGCCTACTGCAAAGCATCTTCATGTGTTTGGAAGCAAGTGTTACATTTTGAAAGACAACTCTGAATATATGGGAAAATTTGACTCAAAAGTTTTTGAAGCAATTTTTCTGGGATATTCACTAGAGAGAACTGCCTACAAGGTCTATGTGATAGATCAAAAGAAGATTATGGAAAGCACATATGTGACTTTCGATGATGAAAAGTGTCCACGCTTGGAATGCCTTGATGAAAATGAAGCAAAAGCCCTTGCATTTGAAAACCTCAACATTGATAGTGATTCTGATGGTGATGATGAAGTAAATGCACAACAGATGTTGAATGAAGAGATTACTGAACAGGAAAATCATGGGAATGGAAACTCATCTCAAACACCTGAATTTGATAGCACAAACTTAGGGGGAGAAAGAGAAGAAGGATCTAGCAGTCATACCAATAATGAAGAGAATGATGAAGGCACAAGTCAACAAACTCATACAAGGAAGTGGGATAGAAGTCACACTAGAGAAGCAATTATTGGTGATCCTACTGCTGGTGTGAGGACTAGAAGTGCAACTGCTAATGAGTGCCTACATGCATGCTTTCTGTCTCAAATAGAACCCAAGAAAACTGAAGAAGCTCTAAAGGATCCTGATTGGATATCCGTAATGCAAGAGGAGCTTAATCAGTTTGAAAGGAACAAAGTTTGGGAGTTAGTTCCTGCACCAAAGAATAGGAGCATTATTGGAACAAAATGGGTGTTCAAGAATAAGATGGATGAAAATGGTATAGTTACCAGAAACAAAGTAAGGTTGGTGGTAAAAGGCTACTCACAAGAAGAAGGATTGATTATAATGAAACTTTTGCTCCAGTTGCAAGACTTGAAGCAATAAGGATTTTTTTAGCATTTGTTGCACATTCAAATTTTAAAGTGTAACAAATGGATGTCAAGAGTTCCTTCCTAAATGGTGAGTTAGAAGAAGAAGTTTATGTGCAACATCCACTTGGTTTTGAAGATCCAGAATTTCCAAATTTTGTGTACAAATTACTCAAGGCTCTATATGGACTAAAACAGACACCTAGAGCATGGTATGATACATTGTTAGAATTCATACTGAAACATGGTTTTACTAAAGGTACTATAGACAAAACTCTCTTCTACAAGAAATATGGTGAAGATATGATCCTAGTTCAGATTTATGTGGATGATATCATCTTTAGTTTTACCAATGAAAATCTTTGCCAAAGATTTTCTAAGCTTATGCAGAGTGAGTATGAAATGAGTATGATGGGAGAATTAAGTTACTTTCTTGGATTACAAGTCAGTCAAAGAAGTGATAGAATCTTCATCAGCCAAACTAAGTATGTTAAGGACTTATTAAAAAAGTTGGGTATGGTCGATTGTTCACCTGCTTCTACACCTATGTCTACAACAACAAAGTTGGATGAAGATAAAAAGGCAAGAGTGTAGATATATCAAACTATAGAGGAATGATTGGATCATTGCTTTACTTAACTGCAAGTAGACCAGACATCATGTTTACAACATGTCTATGCGCAAGATTTCAAGCCAATCCAAAAGAATCACATTTGATGGCTGTAAAGAGGATTTTCAGATATTTAAAGGGAACTCCAAACTTAGGATTATGGTATCCTAAGGGAACTGGTTTTGAAGTTGTTGGCTACACAGATGCAGATTTTGCTGGATGCAGGGTTGACAAGAAGAGTACTAGTGGAAGCTATCAATTTCTTGGTTGAACAAAGACTTGTATCTTGGTACAACAAGAAACAACAATCTGTATCAACTTCTACAGCAAAGGCTGAATATATAGCTTCAGGACGTTGTTGTGCTCAAGTGCTTTGGATTAGAAATCAGCTAATGGATTATGGCCTAGTGTTACACAAAATTCGTATCATGTGTGACAATACTAGTGCTATATCTATAGTGGTTAATCCATTTAATCATTCCAGAACAAAGAACATCGATGTAAGGTAGCATTTTATTAGAGAACATGCTACAAATGGTACCATTGAGCTCATTTTTGTTCCAACAGAAAACAATTAGCTGACATTTTTACTAAACCTTTGGATGAAGCAACTTTCACTAGAATTGTAGGTGAAATTGGGATGCTTAATTCTTCATCCTAAGGCAAGAACTCAGCTAATGTGTTGCAGCAGATTAATTTCCAACAAATCAAAATTAATATGAATTATAAATATTTCAGAAATCTTTGTATATATATTTTTCAAAACAAAAATTTTAACTTGAAAATTTTTAAATTCCAAGTAAACTGCACAGTTATTAATTTACATTCTTAATATGTGAAATTAACACAAGGCATAATTAAAATGATCAAAAGTATGTAGAAAACTGAGTTCTCGATAAGTCTAACTGACTTATCGACAAGTCATTTTAAGACTTCTCGAGCGAGTTCTCGATAAGTCAATATACTGACTACTCGAGTGACTTCTCGATAAGCTTTATTATGACTTATCAATAAGTCCTTGTAGAGTTCTCTAGTAGTGTTAATTCACAGAGTTCTCTAAAAGTATAATTTTTAGACTTATCAATAACTCAGAACTGAAATAATTTAATAAATTATTTTGGTAAAATATTTTTGAGAAATTTATTCTAATTTTATTTTGAATTTATTCAAATAAAAGTTGGAATTAATTCAGTCCATTTTTTGGACAAACTGGGTATTTATTTGACATCTCGATAAGTCATTTCTTAGTTCTCTATAAGAGTAATTTAAAATGACTTCTCGATATGTTTTTCATTTCTTAAAATGACTTCTCGATAGGCTAATTCCAAAGGTCTATTTCTGAGTTCTCGACAAGTCATTTGCTTTTACTATAAATACCCAGACATCTCGATACATTAAAATATGTACAACTTTCGAGATCTCAAGTGACCTAGCCCTTCAAGCCAAAACCGATTTCTCTCTCGTTTTTACTCCTTTCTCAAAAATTCTTATTACACATTCACTCTCATCAATCAACAATGGCACTCAATGTTGCAAGAGCCTCTATTCCAGAGAAAGGAACTAATTACCTTGCTTTTACTGATGCTAACCAGGCTTCTGATAGTTTCAAGGGGTTTGTGAAACTGCTTTCTGAATCTTACCTTGCAGGTGCTTTAACTGCTAACCCAGTGTTGTACCTAGATATGTTGCATGAGTTCTGGACAACAACTGTAGTGAGGACTATTATGAATGACAATTTTATATCTCTGGTGGTAACTTGCTTAGTTGGAGGCCATCAAATTGAGTTTAATGAGCAAGATGTAAATAGAGCTTTGGGGCTGCCAACTGAGAATTTGGTGGAGGTGCTAACTCCTGATGAGATGACTGAGTTTCCGGACTTCATCAATTATGGTGGAAGAATCAACTTGTCAAGCTTGAATATGACCAATCTAAGGAAGGAGTGGTCATTTCTCTTTGATTCTGTGGTGAGGGCCTTGACATGCAGAAAGACAGGGTATGACAACATTTCAAGTGTGGTGCAGAAGCTGGTGTACTCAATAGCCCACAACAGACACTTGAATGTTGGTCTATTGATCCTGGAAGAACTTGCAACCAGGCTAACAATGCCCCTGTCAGCTAGAGGTAAGGAAATTTTCTTTCCTAGATTTATCATGTCCACTTTAAATCATAAATTAGCAGACATACATTTGTTAAATGATATAGATAGCACAAAAAAAGGAAATTGTAAGCAAGTGTCCAAATAATATTTGGTTCACTTACTACAAAGAATAAGGTAAATGTAAGTCTAAAAATCACTCCATTCATGTTGGGGAGGTTTAGGACTTACCCTTACCCAATGCATGACATGAGGTGAGTAAAAGAAAGAGAAATGAGGTAACCCTAAAAGTTATAACAGAGAGTGGTGAGGAACAAACTGAGGCTGAGTCACCCTTGGTCAAGAGATCAAAGAAGAATAAGAAATCTGAGCTGACCACTTAAGCCACCTCTGCATTCTCCCAACAGGATACAGTTGTAAAAATGGGGACTAAACAGACTCTAGATACATCCTCTCAACAGGGTGTGTCTATTGAAAAGAGCATCCACCCCAATGTACCTTGTATAGAGTCTGCACAGCCTACACCTGAAGCAATTCAAGTGTATGGAGGGAGGTATAAGGATGGCACACACAGTGAGGGCACATCTTTTGAAGCTCCCTCATTCATTCAGGGGGAGCTTCCAACACTCACATCTGAGCAACAATCTCTTATATCTCAAATTTATTCTCTACCAACTATACTTGAATCTGATTCTCAAGTACAAGTTAAATCAAGTGACTTGGTTCAAGAAACCTTGCTCACTGTAATAACCCCAATTTTTGAGAAATTTTGAAACCCTTATGAATAGTGTTTTTGCTGAACGAGAAAACTTTTCATGCCACGCTATGTAGGGGTTCTGTTATTGATCTTATGGGATATTATTAGTACTCTATGTGGTATATAAGTGTATGTAAAGATCGTCAGAATCCAATTCCGAACACTTTGATTTTTCCCGGAAATCCACAAGATACGGAGAGAATTGAGTATAAGGTAACAGGATAAAAAGGATTTAAATTAAAGGATTATAATAGAGGATCATAAAAAGGAATTTAATGTATTGAGAAAGGTTAAGGGAACCTAAGTAATAAGATCCCGGGTATGATCCCTCGAACGATAAACGAAAATGAAAGTTAAGCGAACCGTATAACAGATCAGCGGTCATTAGGCAAACAATTAAAAGCTAATCAAAGGGATTAGTGGGGGTGATGTCATCCAACCAATAGAAAGAGGACAAAGGAGGGGTGATGACATCACAAAGTGATGTAGGCATGACATAGAAGGGAAGGAAGTGTGGTTGAATTATAACCACACAAAATCAAGGTTAATTAAGTCATTAACCAAAAACAACACAAAAAATCAACCAACCAACCAAGCAAATCATTTCATTTTCATCAAACAAAACACAAAAACCTCTTTCTTCCCAAGCTAACTCTCGGCTTCTTTCTTAAAATTTGAAGATCCAAGCTCCACCACTTACTATTTAGCAAGGTAATTATCTAAGCTTCCCCACGGATAGTTACATACTTCCTATAAGTTTAAGCTTCTAATTCCAAGCCAATCTTTTTCTATAAATCAAGGAAGAAGATGGTGAATAGTAACCTTCAAGAAATAACTTTAGTTTTCTTGAATTTTTATGAAAGATTAAGGTGATACAAGCAAGGATCAAGGTTCTTTAGGCATTCAAAGCTCTTGTATTGTGTTAAAAAGCTTCAAGGAAGGTATAATCTCTTAACCAAGCTTTGTTATTGAATGTTAAGAGCATAATATGAGTATTTTAGTTCATGAGAGGCTTGATGATTGTGTATGTAGAGATTAGTGAGTTTTGGGATGTTGTTGGATTGGTAAATGTTGTTGTTTTGATTAAAAGAACTTAAGTATGATTAAAGTTAAGCTTAGGCATAAGTATGAATGATTAAATTGAATTGGTTGGGGTTGTTATGATGTTATGAGGATGGATGTTGGTTGTATGTTGGATTTGAGGTTGATTTGGAATGGGTTTTGAATGGTTTAAAATATTGGAAATCGCGTAAACATAGCCGTCGTAACGTCCGATTTTCTTTAGACTGTTTTTGTGCATAACATTAGGACCCGAGAACCCCCTGCTAGATTATGACCACTGCCATGATTAGATAGCTCATGTTACGAGCTTCGTTTTGATATGTAGTTCGTTCGATTCCGATGCACGGTTTAGGAGAAACGACCGTTTCAAGTAACGGCGTTTCGTGAACGAAACTTTTTCCCTCGCCTTACTTTGAAACATAGGTTAAAGACCAAAAAGGGTTAATTAATGTATGAAACATTTATGGTAAGTGTGTTAGGCAGTTGGTAAGACACTCGCGAAGGAATCGCTTTAAAACTCGTAAAGGTTAAATTATTAAAATGGTGGAGCCGAGGGTACCCGAGTGACTTAAGCGAATCAGTGAGCGCAAAACAAGCGTTAGAGTCTAAGTTAGTTAAAGTATAGATTTACAAGTGATTTTGTTTAATTCCAACTTACTTGTTGTTTATAGGTTACCAGACTCGTCCCGAGCCTTTTATCACCCCAAGTCGCTCAGGCAAGTTTTCTACCCGTTATAACTGTTGTTGTGATGTATATATGTATATGCATTATCTTGCGATAGATGCATGTTGGTTAATTAACAAATGTTGCAATATATTGAAGCATGCTGCTATGGTATATATATATGCATGCCTGTTTCGTATTCTTTCCATATATATCTGTTGATTCAGTTGACAATACCTATGCTAGAGGATAGCGGTAATTTGCATATACCCTTAGTACAGGGACCCAAAGGTAAAAATATTTTCTAAAACCGGGAGTCGAGGATCCCGAGTAGATTTTGTATATATGGATATAAATATATATATATATATATACTTATATATATATGGTCATAGTTTTCAAAACTATTAATCGAATAAGGTTTATTCGATAACTTTAACTTTATTTTATTATTTAATATTATTTCGAATATTCATCCGAGGACTTATGACTCCTTTATTTTATTATTGAATATTATTTCGAATATTCATCTGAGGACTTATTACTCCTTTATTTTATTATTGAATATTATTTTGAATATTCATTCGAGGGCTTATGACTCTTTTATATTATTATTGGATATTACTTGGATATTCATTTGAGGATGTATGACTCCTTTATTTTATGAATATTATTTATAATATTCATTCGAGGTATTATGACTCCGCTTATTACTGCAATATATTCTTTATTTTATTAAAGAATAAGGTGTCAATAATCAAACTTATTTTCGATTATTCAAATAAAGATAATACTTTCATATAAGTATATCTTTGGTTATTTAATACTCATTTCAAGTATAAGTTTTAATACTTCTACTTCAATTATTTTATAAAGATTATTCTTTATGGGAATATTATTTAGTTAATAATATTCAGTCATTTTCTAAATATTCTGGGGACTGATTTACTTCATTAAATCAGCTTTACTCCAACACTGTATAAAGTGTTTTCGAGTCTTCAAAATGATTTTTAAAAGTTAGAGCGGATCCCAAAACTCATTTTTATATTTAAGATCTTCCTTTTAAGGGGATTTAAATACTCGCTCAAAACCTGGGGAATCCGGCTCTGTGGTGTATTTTATATTCGCAACAAGGTTGCTGTTTTGATAAATGAATTGATTACTTGCCCAATGTTCGGGAAGTAAGCCCATCTAATTGAGTCGGCATAAGCGACAGGCTGGGGTACGGTCTATCAAAGTGTAAGTGGCTGGGTGGCAGTCCATCAACGCGTAAGAGGCCGGGTGGCGGTCCAGCACAAGGTCCTTATGTGGCCAGGGTGATGACCGGTGGGGGATTCATCCATCTACTAGTAGAAAAGGTTACTTATTGGTATCTTTACCTGATCAGCAAGATATCTGGTTTATGCCAAAATTCTTTTCCTTTCCAAAATTCATTGGATATTATAACTCTGTTCATACTTTACATGACAGAGATTTTCAGGAAATGTATGAGATATATATATATATATATATGGATATATATCAGGACTTAATGAAGTATCTCGTAACTTCATTATTTATAATGATATTTCAAAGATTGAATCTATTCAAGTCTTATCTTGTAGTCTCATCTGGGTGATGAACTTTGAAACTGATTATAACTTGAACGGTGGTAGTTCAAGTAGTATTTGGATATAAAGTATATTGGAGTATCTTGTAACTTCATTTTTTTTAAACTTATATCTAGTAAATGATTATCTTATGCATGACAAAGATTTTCAGAAAAACGTTGAGACAAGGTTAGATATATGAGATCACCTTGCAACGGTATTTTTATACAGTTATACACTGGAACTCTGTGTGTTTTATGCATGGAATATTTTGAAAAGTATATATGTATATATATACTGAATATTTTGCGACTTCATCGCATTAAGATATCAAACTTGGTTCATTTCTTTTGACCAAGACTTTCATGAGTATTATGAGTAGGCTCATATATTGTAAATCATTATACATATTATTTTGGTGGGCTTGCTGCTCACCCTTGCTTTATTTCTTCATCACACAACAACAGTTAGGAAAGATGGCCAGACTCCAGCAGACCCAGCGCAAGCGCGTGGGAAGCGTCCCGCGTCTTCCCGTTGAAGTTGTAGCTGCTATAGCTGCAGAGGTAGATCTATTGTAGATCAGACCATCTACTTTTGAGAATCAATTATGTATAATTATAACTTGTGGCCGATAATGGCAATTAACTGTAAATTTATCAAGTAATCATTTTGGGTTGTAATAACTTTTAAATTGTGGATTCAAAGACTTGTACTTATTTAAATTTCATCTCTGAGACTATAACGGGTTGTGGTGTGTGTTAGTGTGGGGTCACATCATAAGGTTATTTATTATTAATTAAGTGAAGTGATATTGTGGAAAGAAAGACCGTGACGACCCGGATCCCCGACCCCGGATCTGGGGGTGTTACAGAAATGGTATCAGAGCTAAGCGTTATAAACCTCAGAGATGATGGGACGTTAAGATAATAAGTTAACTAAGATAATAAGAACTCTTGCCAAGTTCATAGTCGGGCTACCTAACGAAGCACTGACAGTTAAAACCCTTATGGGAACCCTTATAAATATCGTGATAGGAGCGTAGTTCGTTATCGTATATGGTAGCGGGACTCCGAACCCTGAGATTGAGGAGCAACATCGCGATGATATTTTATTACTAATTGGAGATCGGATTGTGGATCCGATAGAGTGTCCTAATGTAGGACCGGATGATGTTGATATTGAGGATTTAGCGGTTGAGGATGTTGTCCTAGAAGGGATAGTTGTTGAGGAGGATCCCATGGAGGATCCTGACAGGATTGGATAAAGGACCACTGATGAATTGATGACCATGGTTTGGTCGACTACCAGAGGTAGGATTGGCCGGTCACTACCGGAGGTTCGTTCAAGTTGTAAAGATAGTAGCCCCTTTAACTCGGCTTACTCGTAAGACTGAGAAGTTCGAATGGACAGAGAAATGCGAGAACAGCTTTCAAGAACTGAAGCAGAGGTTGGTGATGGCCCTTATGCTGGCATTGCCGGATGGAAAAGGAGATTTTGTGAAGTGTAGTGACGCTTCGCACAAGGGCTTAGGGTGCGTGCTTATGCAGCACGGTAAGGTAATCGCGTACATGTCAAGACAATTAAGGTAATATGAAATTCGATATCCCCGCCCATGAGCTTAGGCTCGTGGCAATAGTTTTACCCTAAAGATTGGAGGCACTACTTGTATGGAGAGAAGTGCAAGATTTACACAAACCATAGGAGCTCTAGTACCTTTTTACTAGAAAGAGCTCAACATACGCCAGAGGAGGCGGTTAGAGCTAATCAAGAATTATGATTGGGAGATTCTTTATCATTAGGGGAAAGCCAATGTGGTGGCTGATGCCCTTAGTAAAAGGGAGAGACTCAAGATGATAATGACTTTGGGAGGGTTGATAAGAGATTTTGAAAAAAAAAATGGAAATAGATATGAAGGTAACCGGAGCCGGTACTGAAAAGCTGTTTGAGATTGCAATACAGCCCGAATTATTGGAAAGGAATATATTATGCCAGAAAAAGTGATGAATGAAGGCAGAGAGCCAACAAATAGATATGAGATTAATACCGAGAGAGATGATAAGGGAATAATGAGGTATTCCTATAGAATTTGGGTTCCGAAAGTTCAAGAGCGTAAGGATGAGAACTTAGATGAGAGCCATAGTTTGAGGAATAAGATTTAGAGCAAACCCTGAACGTGATAGTCAGGGAGGTCGCCATCAAGATTAGAAGGAACCCATGACATAATGGAGTGGAAAATGAGGATTTTAAATTAAAAGATGACCCCAATTATGGGGAGTAGGATGAAACATTTCATACTAAGGAAACAAAAAGTCGAGTAAGGAAAAGAGACCCGAGATGGTACCCCTATACGACAATTCATGGACCTGTCTAAGAGAACTTAGACTATTATCCCCAACCACCACCCTGAGGAGACAGTACGGTGAGAAATTCTTTCAGGACCTTTAAGTCGCTAAGCTCTCAGAGTTCCATGGAACAAGCTGACCCAGCCGAGGCAAGAGCCTGGCTAAAGGAAATAGAGGAATCATTTGAGATTCTAAATGATTGATGAACCACAAAGGACTGTTTTTGTCACTTACCCTCCTAAGAGAGAGGCCACCCGCTGGTGAAAGACCAAGAAAGGCACGGAGCTAGAGGTTATAATAAACTGATTAAAGTTCAGTCAATTGTTTTCAGGAAAGTACTTCCCAAAGTTATGAAGATAGTGTAAAGCTTTAGAGCCAGAACAAAGGCAGACGAGTATGATGAATTGTGAATCTAAGTTGTAAAAGTTATCAAGATTCGTTCTAAGGGCACGAATCCAGAATGACGGGATGTTGAAATCAATGCTTATGTTGTGTTGGTTCATGAAATAATGATAAGAGAAAGGAAAATAAAAAAAAAGAAATTGAAGTGGAAAGGAATATAACGGCAATAGAGTTTGAGGTATGATAAGGGAGTTGGGTATGAGGAAACCCTAACGACTCGGAGCAATAGAAATAGAAAAGTATGCATTCGTCAGGATGAGGGTGATTCACCATGAGTTAAAGTTGATGGTTGAAGGCATAAGAGATATATATAGTTTACCCCCTGTAAGTTGGGAGGATTTGAGGAAACCTTGAGATAGTTCGAAGGATAAATAATGAGACGCGGATAGACTAAGGGGATAAGGAAGTAAGAAATTAGGAAAAATTGGATGAAGGAAGTGACCTTCAAGAAGGTGAAATGTAAGACCGGTGGCTTGATACCCAGAAAGGGAGACGCCAGGTATGAAAGATATCCCAACATTGAGGTGACTGTTGAGATAAACAACAAAAGTAAATAAGGAATTATTAAGAAGAAGTTCACGGTGAACACGACCAATATCTTCCAGAACATCCTTGTTATCGTTACCAAATTAGGCAAGACAAGCGGATAACCGTTGTTATCTTTTGGAGGCCATATGAATTGACCTCAATTTGAATAAGGATGCTATTATGAAGTTAGGTATAGACTATCGAGGTGGGAATGCTGAATATGATAATCTATCAAGGAAATATGACTTGATTTATTCGTGGAAGGATGCAGGTACCTTTTAAAGGTGGAATTAAGGATAGAACATTGGTAACTTAAAATGAATCCTAGGGGACTGCATAAAGGTTGGCATGTCACCCTTAATAGGGACAGTATGAGTTTTGACAGTATGATTGGGAAAGGGTTAAGGTAACAACAACCTTTAAGAATCAGTGGAGAAATTTTGCAGAAGTATATAGACAATGGTTCTACTATTAGTAAATGGTATTGTGATATGCCCTGTATCTAGGGAATACAGGAGGAACGATTGAAGGATAACCTTAGAGGTTTTATAAGGAAAAAGGTAATATTCAAAATTCTCAAGAATAGAAATGTGGATAAAGGAAATATGACGTAATTATAATGATGCCAAGTGGGGCACGTGTTAAACCACGAAAAAGTATGGATCGAACCAGTAATGGTCGAAATTGTTCAGGGCAATTAGGACTTAAGAAAAAAAAATGTTCTAAGTATGATTGAGAGTCAGTCTTGACAGGGATTAGCCTCTAAAGACTGAGGCAATAACTTATGGAAAAATGGTGATATATATATTTTTTTCCTCTCTTTTTCCCATCTGATTTTAAGGAAAACATCTTCACTCAAGCAGTGATCGGAAATAAGGTAGAAAATTTATTTGGAGGTGGTTAAAATGACATTGACTGTAAGGAAATTTTACTATCAGGAAAGGCCAAAGAGGTGGCCGACACTTTAAAGGTAAGTGGATAATTATAGGCGCGTGTGCCAAAAGAATACAATGATGATGGTTAAAAATGTGAAGGTTGAATTATGGTTTGGAAGATTGACATTCCTTCTGATGACTGTGCAATACCCAACCGTAATAGTAGTTGGTAAAGGTTTAATTCGTGTAATCACCAGGAACGGGCTATCTATCTTAGGAGGTACTATCTTGAGAATAATCCAGGACCATGTTTCAAAAAGGACTAAACGAACCTTTGAGTTAAGTCTTCTATTTAAGGCATATGACTAAGAATGGTATTAACCTGCTATCGTTGCTTTGATTGAAACTCTTCTGCAATTTTATCTACTTCATGTCATGAAAGTACGTCAGAGTTTGGAGTGTTCTTCATGAATTGTGATTGGTGGTTATGTTAACTCCTTAGGAGAATTAGATACGAGATGTATGGACTCCGTATGGTTAGATATTAAGATTTTATGGAAAAGTGAATGACGACAGTAGGTCAGTGGTGGACCATAGTAAGGCAGCAATGATTCTGCGAGTAATGAGCTGATTACAACCATGAGAGTTGTATTGGAATGGGTGTTGAGATTGAGTACCACTAATCGGGTCGTGGTAGTATATAAGTTATCATTGATAGACTAATTAAGTAGAGTATCTACCTAGTGAATAATTATTCTTTCTTATCAATAAGAGAGTCATATTATTATACGAGGAAGGTTGCGGTGCGAGCATAGAATTCTAGTAACGATGATGTATAGAATGAGATCCCAGATTCGATTTTCGATGTCGAGGGAGTTTCAAAGGTGATTGTTTATAAGCTCGATGAAGAGCATGGGTCCATAGAATGATGGACGGAATAGAAATATTTAGGCATGGGAAATACGATGCTATAATACTTGATGTTGATATAAATACATATGTTTTGTTCTCCTATGACAAACCTCTATAGTTCAGAGGTAGGTTCCAAGCCAGATATTTTATGGCAGTATATTTTTCATATATACAATTCTCTTCCATTCGTTCTTTTCTCTTCTTTTCATTTCATGTAAGCTGAGAAGAACAACCCTTCCAGAAGGGGAGGTATTACCGAATGACTATCTATCTGTGTGATAGAAGCCGAGTAGGATACCAGCTATTGTTTAATTGCTTGTCAAGTACTAAAGGCTGGCCACCTTCTGTACTAACTATGCGATATAACAAGTGTTCATGATCATAGTGATCTCTCAACAAATTCCTTTACTTCTATTTGATTGATCAAATTTTGGAAAATAGAAACAACTGAAAAAGGAGTAATAAAATTGTGATAGTATGCGGAATGGGAACACATTCGTGATACTAAGGTTGACGTGGTTATTAAAAGGTTATAGAACGCTAACGAGCAAAAGTATAACCAGTATAATATTAGGAACGGAAGGTAGTAGCGATTACGAACTGGAAAAGAATGGGTATTGAGAAGCAGAAGCTCTAATGCTAAAAGCAATAATGAGAGTCTGTGCAATAGACTTGAAAGAATTTGGAATGATCACTTAATTCGGATTGAGTTATCTTACGACAATAGATCATATGTCATTATCGAGATGTCGCCTTATGAGATCCTTGAGGGAAGACAATGTCGATCTCCCTTATGTTAGGATGAAGTTGTAGAGCGCAAGATGCTCGGACCCGCAGTAGTCCAAAGGACCAAGGATATGATAGATCTAATCAGAGGACGGCTGGTAGTAGCCCAAGATGGACATGATAAGTATGTTGATTTGACACGAAAGGATAAAGAGTATGAAATAGGGGACCTAGTAATGTTATAGGTATCCCTTGGAAAGGATTGATGAGGTTCGCAAAGAAAGGAAAGCTAAGTCTACAATTTGTTGGACCCTTGGATATATTAAGACGTTTGGGAAGTTAGCATATGAGCTAGCCCTAACCCCGAACATGTAGCAGGTCGTAACGTGTTTCACGTATCAATGTTAAGGGAGTGTAATTCAGATGCCAGATAAATAGAGGCATATGAGCGCATAGATATGCAACCCGACATAACCTATATGGAGCAACCAGGAAGGGTTATAGAGTGAAAAGGAACAAGTGCTTAGGAGAAGGATTATCAAACTAGGCAGAGTTTGGTGGTAGAACCACAATGTGGGAAAATTGACTCGAGAGTTAGAAAGTGTAATGCTAAGAAAGTATCCCCATTTGTTTTCTACCTGATTCCGGGACGGAATCCTTTTAAGGAGGGGAGACTGTAATAACCCCAATTTTTGAGAAATTTTGAAACCCTTATGAATAGTGTTTTTGCTGAACGAGAAAACTTTTCATGCCACGCTATGTAGGGGTTCTGTTATTGATCTTATGGGATATTATTAGTACTCTATGTGGTATATAAGTGTATGTAAAGATCGTCAGAATCCAATTCCGAACACTTTGATTTTTCCCGGAAATCCACAAGATACGGAGAGAATTGAGTATAAGGTAACAGGATAAAAAGGATTTAAATTAAAGGATTATAATAGAGGATCATAAAAAGGAATTTAATGTATTGAGAAAGGTTAAGGGAACCTAAGTAATAAGATCCCGGGTATGATCCCTCGAACGATAAACGAAAATGAAAGTTAAGCGAACCGTATAACAGATCAGCGGTCATTAGGCAAACAATTAAAAGCTAATCAAAGGGATTAGTGGGGGTGATGTCATCCAACCAATAGAAAGAGGACAAAGGAGGGGTGATGACATCACAAAGTGATGTAGGCATGACATAGAAGGGAAGGAAGTGTGGTTGAATTATAACCACACAAAATCAAGGTTAATTAAGTCATTAACCAAAAACAACACAAAAAATCAACCAACCAAGCAAATCATTTCATTTTCATCAAACAAAACACAAAAACCTCTTTCTTCCCAAGCTAACTCTCGGCTTCTTTCTTAAAATTTGAAGATCCAAGCTCCACCACTTACTATTTAGCAAGGTAATTATCTAAGCTTCCCCATGGATAGTTACATACTTCCTATAAGTTTAAGCTTCTAATTCCAAGCCAATCTTTTTCTATAAATCAAGGAAGAAGATGGTGAATAGTAACCTTCAAGAAATAACTTTAGTTTTCTTGAATTTTTATGAAAGATTAAGGTGATACAAGCAAGGATCAAGGTTCTTTAGGCATTCAAAGCTCTTGTGTTGTGTTAAAAAGCTTCAAGGAAGGTATAATCTCTTAACCAAGCTTTGTTATTGAATGTTAAGAGCATAATATGAGTATTTTAGTTCATGAGAGGCTTGATGATTGTGTATGTAGAGATTAGTGAGTTTTGGGATGTTGTTGGATTGGTAAATGTTGTTGTTTTGATTAAAAGAACTTAAGTATGATTAAAGTTAAGCTTAGGCATAAGTATGAATGATTAAATTGAATTGGTTGGGGTTGTTAAGATGTGATGAGGATGGATGTTGGTTGTATGTTGGATTTGAGGTTGATTTGGAATGGGTTTTGAATGGTTTAAAATATTGGAAATCGCGTAAACATAGCCGTCGTAACGTCCGATTTTCTTTAGACTGTTTTTGTGCATAACATTAGGACCCGAGAACCCCCTGCTAGATTATGACCACTGCCATGATTAGATAGCTCATGTTACGAGCTTCGTTTTGATATGTAGTTCGTTCGATTCCGATGCACGATTTAGGAGAAACGACCGTTTCAAGTAACGGCGTTTCGCGAACGAAACTTTTTTCCCTCGCCTTACTTTGAAACATAGGTTAAAGACCAAAAAGGGTTAATTAATGTATGAAACATTTATGGTAAGTGTGTTAGGCAGTTGGTAAGACACTCGCGAAGGAATCGCTTTAAAACTCGTAAAGGTTAAATTATTAAAAATGGTGGAGCCGAGGGTACCCGAGTGACTTAAGCGAATCAGTGAGCGCAAAACAAGCGTTAGAGTCTAAGTTAGTTAAAGTATAGATTTACAAGTGATTTTGGTTTAATTCCAACTTACTTGTTGTTTATAGGTTACCAGACTCGTCCCGAGCCTTTTATCACCCCAAGTCGCTCAGGCAAGTTTTCTACCCGTTATAACTGTTGTTGTGATGTATATATGTATATGCATTATCTTGCGATAGATGCATGTTGGTTAATTAGCAAATATTGCAATATATTGAAGCATGCTGCTATGGTATATATATATGCATGCCTGTTTCGTATTCTTTCCATATATATCTGTTGATTCAGTTGATAATACCTATGATAGAGGATAGCGGTAATTTGCATATACCCTTAGTACAGGGACCCAAAGGTGAAAATATTTTCTAAAACCGGGAGTCGAGGATCCCGAGTAGATTTTGTATATATGGATATAAATATATATATATATATACTTATATATATATATGGTCATAGTTTTCAAAACTATTAATCGAATAAGGTTTATTCGATAACTTTAACTTTATTTTATTATTGAATATTATTTCGAATATTCATCCGAGGACTTATGACTCCTTTATTTTATTATTGAATATTATTTCGAATATTCATCTGAGGACTTATGACTCCTTTATTTTATTATTGAATATTATTTTGAATATTCATTCGAGGGCTTATGACTCTTTTATATTATTATTGGATATTACTTGGATATTCATTTGAGGATGTATGACTCCTTTATTTTATGAATATTATTTATAATATTCATTCGAGGTATTATGACTCCGCTTATTACTGCAATATATTCTTTATTTTATTAAAGAATAAGGTGTCAATAATCAAACTTATTTTCGATTATTCAAATAAAGATAATACTTTCATATAAGTATATCTTTGGTTATTTAATACTCGTTTCAAGTATAAGTTTTAATACTTCTACTTCAATTATTTTATAAAGATTAATCTTTATGGGAATATTATTTAATTAATAATATTCAGTCATTTTCTAAATATTCTGGGGACTGATTTACTTCATTAAATCAGCTTTACTCCAAACACTCTATAAAGTGTTTTCGAGTCTTCAAAATGATTTTTAAAAGTTAGAGCGGATTCCAAAACTCATTTTTATATTTAAGATCTTACTTTTAAGGGGATTTAAATACTCGCTCAAAACCTGGGGAATCCGGCTCTGTGGTGTATTTTATATTCGCAACAAGGTTGTTGTTTTGATAAATGAATTGATTACTTGCCCAATGTTCGGGAAGTAAGCCCATCTAATTGAGTCGGCATAAGCGACAGGCCGGGGTACGGTCTATCAAAGTGTAAGTGGCTGGGTGGCAGTCCATCAACGCGTAAGAGGCCGGGTGGCGGTCCAGCACAAGGTCCTTATGTGGCCAGGGTGATGACCGGTGGGGGATTCATCCATCTACTAGTAGAAAAGGTTACTTATTGGTATCTTTGCCTGATCAGCAAGATATCTGGTTTATGCCAAAATTATTTTCCTTTCCAAAATTCATTGGATATTATAACTCTGTTCATACTTTACATGACAGAGATTTTCAGGAAATGTATGAGATATATATATATATATATGGATATATATCAGGACTTAATGAAGTATCTCGTAACTTCATTATTTATAATGATATTTCAAAGATTGAATCTATTCAAGTCTTATCTTGTAGTCTCATCTGGGTGATGAACTTTGAAACTGATTATAACTTGAACGGTGGTAGTTCAAGTAGTATTTGGATATAAAGTATATTGGAGTATCTTGTAACTTCATTTTTTTAAACTTATATCTAGTAAATGATTATCTTATGCATGACAAAGATTTTCAGAAAAACGTTGAGACAAGGTTAGATATATGAGATCACCTTGCAACGGTATTTTTATACAGTTATACACTGGAACTCTGTGTGTTTTATGCATGGAATATTTTGAAAAGTATATATGTATATATATACTGAATATTTTGTGACTTCATTGCATTAAGATATCAAACTTGGTTCATTTCTTTTGACCAAGACTTTCATGAGTATTATGAGTAGGCTCATATATTGTAAATCATTATACATATTATTTTGGTGGGCTTGCTGCTCACCCTTGCTTTATTTCTTCATCACACAACAACAGTTAGGAAAGATGGCCAGACTCCAGCAGACCCAGCGCAAGCGCGTGGGAAGCGTCCCGCGTCTTCCCGTTGATGTTGTAGTTGCTATAGCTGCAGAGGTAGATCTATTGTAGATCAGACCATCTACTTTTGAGAATCAATTATGTATAATTATAACTTGTGGCAGATAATGGCAATTAACTGTAAATTTATCAAATAATCATTTTGGGTTGTAATAACTTTTAAATTGTGGATTCAAAGACTTGTACTTATTTAAATTTCATCTCTGAGACTATAACGGGTTGTGGTGTGTGTTAGTGTGGGGTCACAGCATAAGGTTATTTATTATTAATTAAGTGAAGTGATATTGTGGAAAGAAAGACCGTGACGACCCGGATCCCCGACCCCGGATCTGGGGGTGTTACACAAAGGACCAAGGATATAATAGATCTAATCAGAGGACGGCTGGTAGTAGCCCAAGATGGACATAAAAAGTATGTTGATTTGACACGAAAGGACAAGGTATGGGAAGTAGGGGACCTAGTGTTGTTATAGGTATTCCCTTGGAAGGGGTTAATGAGATTCGGAAAGAAAGGAAAGCTAAGTCCACCAATTGTTGGACCCTTGGATATATTAAGAAGTATTGGGAAGTTAGCATATGAGCTAGCCTTACCCCAGAACATGTAGCAAGTCATAACGTGTTTCACGTATCAATGTTAAGGAAGTGTAATTCGGATGCCAGATAATTAGGGGCATATGAGCGCATAGACATGCAACCAGACGTAACCTATATGGAGCAACCAGGAAGGGTTATAGAGTGAAAAGGAATAAGTACTTAGGAGAAGGGTTATCAAACTAGGCGGAGTTTGGTGGTAGGACCACAATGTGGGAAAATTTACTCGAGAGTTAGAAAGTGCAATGCTAAGAGAGTATCCCTATTTATTTTCAATTTGATTCCGGGACGGAATCCTTTTAAGGAGGGGAGACTGTAATAACCCCAATTTTTGGGAAATTTTGAAACCCTTATAAATAGTGTTTTTGCTGAATGAGGAAACTTTTCATGCCACACTATGTAGGGGTTCTGTTATGGATATTCTGAGATTTTATCAGTACTCTATGTGATATATGAGTGTATGTAAAGATCGTCAGAATCCAATTTCCGAACACTTTGATTTTTCCCGGAAATACACTAGATACGGAGAGAATTGAGTATAAGGTAACAGGATACGAAGGATTTAAATTAAAGGATTATAAGAGAGGATCATAAAAAGGAAAATAATGTATTTAGAGAGGTTAAGGGAACCTAAGTAATAAGATCCCGGGTATGATCCTTCAAACGATAAACGAAAACGAAAGTTAAGCGAACCGTATAACAGATCAGCGGTCATTAGGAAAACAATTAGGAAGTTAATCAAAGGGATTAGAGAGGATGATGTCACCCAACCAATGAGAAGAGGACAAGGAGGGGAGGATGACACAAGCATGACATGGGAAGGAAGGAGATGTGGTGGCTTTTTAACCACACAAAATCAAGGGCAACTAGGTAATTTACTAAAACAAACACAAAAATCAAACCAACCAAGCCAAGCAAATCATTTTTCATCAAAATCAAAAAGAAACCAAGGCATTGTTCTTCATGCTCTCGGCTTTTTACTATTCCAAAGGCAAGGAATTTCAAAACTCAAGATCCAAGCCTCCTAAATTGGTAAGATAATTCCCTAATCATCCTTATGCTTAGTTAGGGCTATATCATGAGTTTAAGCCATCAATTCCTTCTCAATCTTCTTCATTTAATCAAAGAAGAAGACAATGAATAGTGTTTTCAAGTTTTTAACTTGAAATTTTTCTTGTTTTCCTTGAAGATCCAAGCATTCCTAAGACTTCTCAAAGCTTCTTAAGGCTTCCTAGCTCCTCCCACCACTTCAAGGAAGGTATATCATCTCCAAACCCTAGATTCCTATGTATTATAAGATGATTTTGAGTAGTAGGGTGATATTGTAGCTTGATGTTTGTGATTTAGAGTTTGGGATTGAAATGGTATTGAATCGGATTGGTAAATCTTGTTGTTTTGGTTAAAAGAATGTAGTATAGTTAAATTCAAGCTTAGGCATAAGTATGAATGTTAAAATTGAATTGGCTGGGGTTGTTATGATGTGATAAGGATGGATGTTGGTTGTATGTTGGATTTGAGGTTGAATTGGGTTGGGTTTGAATGGTTTTAAATTGGGAAATCGCGTAAACATAGTCGTCGTAACGTCCGATTTTCTTTAGACTGTTTTTGTGCATAACATTAGGACCCGAGAACCCCCTGCTAGATTATGACCATTGCCATGTTTAGATAGCTCATGTTACGAGCTTCGTTTTGATATGTAGTTCGTTCGATTCCGATGCACGATTTAGGAGAAACGACCGTTTCAAATAACGGCATTTCGCGAACGAAACTTTTCCCCTTGCCTTACTTTGAAACATAGGTTAAAGACCAAAAAGGGTTAATTAATGTATGAAACATTTATGGTAAGTGTGTTAGGCAGCTGGTAAGACACTCGCGAAGGAATCGCCTTAAAACTCGTAAAGGTTAAATTATTAAAAATGGTGGAGCCGAGGGTACCCGGGTGACTTAAGCAAATCAGTAAGCGCAAAACAAGCGTTAGAGTCTAAGTTAGTTAAAGAATAGATTTACAAGTGACTTTGGTTTAATTCCAACTTGTTGTTTATAGGTTACCAGACTCGTCCCGAGCCTTTTATCACCCCAAGTCGCTCAGGCAAGTTTTCTACCCGATATACTGTTGTTGTGATGTAAATATATGTATATGCATTATCTTGTGATAGTGCATAATTGTTATTAGCAAATTTTGCGATATATTGGAGTATGCTGATATGGTATATATGCATGTCTGTTTCGTAATCTGGTTATCTATCTGTTGATTTCAATACTTATAGTTGCATAATACCTATGCTAGAAATAAGCAAGTAGTGGCGTATACCCTTAGTATAGGGGATAAAAGGTGAAAACATTTTCTAAAACCGGGAGTCGAGGATCCCGAGTAGATTCCGTATATATATATATATATATATATATATATATATTTATATATATATATGGTCATAGTTTTCAAAACTATTATTCGAATAAGGTTTATTCGATAATTTTATTTTATTTTATGAATATTATTTGAATATTCATTCAAGGGCTTATGACTCTTTATATTATTTATTGAATATTATTTCGAATATTATTCGAGGGCTTATGACTCTTTATATTATTTATTGAATATTATTTCTAATATTATTCGAGGACTTATGACTCTTTTATATTATTATTGGATATTACTTGGATATTCATTTGAGGATGTATGACTCCTTTATTTTATGAATATTATTTATAATATTCATTCGAGGTATTATGACTCCGCTTATTACTTATTAATATTCTTTATTGTATTAAAGAATAAGTGTCGATAATCGAACTTATTTTTTATTATTCAAATAAAGATAGTACTTTCGTATAAGTATATCTTTGGTTATTTAATACTCGTTTCAAGTATAAGTTTTAATACTTCTACTTCAATTATTTTATAAAGATTATTCTTTATGGGAATATTATTTAAATAATAATATTCAGACATTTTCTAAATATACTGGGGACTGATTTACTTCATTAAATCAGCTTTACTCCAAACACTCTTCAAAGTGTTTTCGAGTCTTCAAAATGATTTTTAAAAGTTAGAGCGGATCCCAAAACTCATTTTTATATTTAAGATCTTCCTTTTTAAGGGGATTTAAATACTCGCTCAAAACCTGAGGGATCCGGCTCTGTGGTGTATTTTATATTCGCAACAAGGTTGCAGTTTTGGTAAATGAATTGATTACTTACCCAACGTTCGGGAAGTAAGTCCATCTATTGAGTCGGCATAAGCAACATGGGCTCAGTGGGCGTCCATGATAGTGTGTGTAAGTGGTTCAGTGGGAGTCCATCAAATGCATAAGTGGCTGAGTGGCAGTCCAGCATAAGGTCCTATTATGACCAGGGTGATGACCAGTGGGGAATTCGTCCATCTACTAGTAGAAAAGGTTACTTATGGGTATCTTTGCCTGATCAGCAAGATATCTGGTTTATGCCAAAATTCTTTTCCTTTCCAAATTTATTGGATGTTTCAAACCCTGTTCATACTTAACATGACAGAGGTTTTCAGGAAATGTATAAAGGAAGATGTATATGTGGATATATATATATATATCAGAACTTAATGAAGTATATCATAACTTCATTTCCTTTAATAATATTTTAAAGATTTAATCTATTCAAATCTTGTCTTGCAGTCTCATCAATGTGATGGACTGTTGAAAGCTCATTATAATTTGAATAATGGTAGTTCAAGTAGCTTTATAAATGATATAAGTGTAGTGAAGTATTTGGTAACTTCCTCTTTTAAACTTATATCTAGTTAATAATTGTCTTATGAATGACAAAGATTTTCAGAAAAATGTTGAGACAAGGTTAGATATATGAGATCACCTTGCAACGATATTTTTTTATACAGTTATACACTGGAACTCTGTGTGTATTATGCATGGAAGAGGACTTCCAATATTTTGAAAAGTATATATGTATATATACTAAATATTTTGCGACTTCATCGCATTAAGATATCAAACTTGGTTCATTTCTTTTGACCAAGACTTTCATGAGTACTATGAGAAGGCTCATATACTATTAATCATTATACATATTATTTTGGTGGGCTTGCTGCTCACCCTTGCTTTCTTCTTTCATCACACAACAACAGATAGAAAAGATGAACAGGACCAAGCTCCCGATTCACAAGCGATTGGGAGACGTTTCGCAGTTTACTAGAAGCATTGATGTCGCCGTAGCTGAGGTAGGAACTACCAATAGGCTAGGCTTTCAACTTCTGATGTACCAGATTTATGTATATTTATGAATTGTAATAATGGCAAAGAAATGTAAATTTATTCAGAAAACCTTTTAAGGTGTATTGGCAGATAATTGTGGAATAAAATGATTTGTGGTTATTTTTGGATGTTCATCTCTTAGACTATAACGTGTGGTGTGTGTGTTTATTGTGGGGTCACAGTACAGAGTAGTTGAGTAATTATTAAGATTGGGTGTTATTAAGGGAAATGGAACTCGTGACAACCCGGATCCCCGACCCCGGATTTGGGGGTGTTACACATCACTACTAAAACTGGTTCTTCGACTTTCTTTTCTTCTTCTACCTTCTCTTCTTCTTCAAAAACTTCCCTCCGAACCATTACAGCTTCTTCCTCGGCTTGATCCATATTTATCTTACGAGACCGAGAACGCGTATGCATACACGCTCGCTAGAGTACCTGAAATAAGACAAGAGAACAGATAAGTAACAATGTCCGAGTCAATGAACTTTAACGACCACTGATGAAAAACACATAAACTAAAAATTAACACTGCAGTCCCCGGCAGCGGCGCCAAAAACTTGTTAGTCGCTAAACACGCGCTAATAATACACGCAAGTATACGCGTTCGCAAGTAATATAGAATTAATTCTAGTTCATTCCCACAGGGACTGGTTCAGGTTTAGTTCAATTTATGCACCTATAAAAACTGTATGATTATCACTCAATGCTAAGACAAATAACAAATTGGGTTTTGATTAAATTAAGAGATTATACTAAATAGCATTAACTAAGAGAATAATATTGATTGAATTAATATATATGACAAACATGGGATTCTAACTTCATTAAGTATTTCATTCAATAGTGTCGTCGTTCTTAATCTTTGCATGTAATGGTGATGACACTAATCAGATAACACGAAACTGATAGATGCCAACTTTCGTTGCATGAATACCATACTACCAGACATCCACAAAAGAGATAGAAGCTAAATAGACACCAATTTTATTGAGACCCTATATGTCTATAGAATTTGACAACATAACGGTTTAAGCACAAGTTATCTATCTTGATTACATAGGGTAAGTAAGATGGTTATAATTACCCACGAATCATGCATAACAATACATGAACCTATGCTAGCATGGCAAGTTCTAAATCCTTAAATTCATTTTCGCTTCATTAAGAATTAACACACTATCTTATAAGTTCGCGACGCTCATAAGACGAATAAGCGCAACCAATACTAGGTTATCATATAATCACCACACACTAAGGTATCAAAACAAATCAACTAAAGAAATCCATAAATAAATCCGCTAGAACCCCACGATAACGATTATCCAATAATCGGACTCATCATCAAAGTGGGTTCCGATTAAAACATGGTATAATAAACGTAGTCTTTATAACGATTAATAAATAAAACCAAGTACGAAACAAGAGTAAGGTTCACAAATAAGAAAACTAGCATCCAAGTTACAACTTAGAATAAAGATTCACAAGTAAAAACAAGATCTTCTTCGTTGAATCGTGCTAACACAGTCTTCTTACAGCTCTCCTTATGATATCAGCTAAAAAATGACCTAAAGTTATGATTATATAGCAGCCCTGATCAGCAGAGAAGTCCAGAAATCAGTCTTCTATTCAAAACAGGATTCTTGAAACCCGACCTGGCGCGGCCGCGTGCTTGATCAGCGCGGGCGCGCTGGCTCTTTGTAGTTTGGGCGCGTCCGCGCGCTTGATCAGCACGGGCGTGCTGGGCTTCTGCCAAAAATCATCTTTCTTCTTTTTCTTGCAGATTTGAGTCGGTCTTCGCGAGCTTTATTCCTTGGACACCATCCTAACACCATATTAGCATCAAATCAATGCTAATTCACCTGATTCTCAGATTAATGCCTGAAATGCAAAAACACTAGAAAACACATTAAAACACCAATAACTTGAGTACAAATACACCAATTCAAAGCTTAATTGAGCATTATAAAGTGTCATAAATGCCATTCAACAAAACTCAAGGGGATAGAATAAGAGTTTTCTGCTCCTGGAACTCCACGACAAAATGGAGTTGTTGAAAGAAAGAATAGAACTCTCGTAGAAGCTGCAAGCACCATACTAGAAGAAGCAAGATTGCCTACCTACTTATGGGCTGAGGTTGTGCAAACTGCTTGCTTTACACAAAATGCAACATTGATCAACAGGCATGGAAAAACACCATTTGAGATGGTGAAGGGAAAGAAGCCAAATATGAAGTACCTTCATATTTTTGGTTGTAAGTGTTTTGTTTTTAAAACTCATACAGAGTAGCTGACCAATTTTGATCTAAAAGCTGATGAAGGCATTTTTGTGGGATATCCATTGTCCACAAAAGCCTTCAGAGTTTATAATCTGAGAACAAGAACGGTCATGGAATCTATACATGTATCTTTTGATGACAAGAAGATAACAGGTCTAGAAGATGCAGATGACCATGACAAAATGAGATTTGAAAATGAAGTACCTTATGCTCAACTTTTAAATCCTATCCTGGTATAGTAAATCCTGATATCACTCAAAGCTCTGATGCTCCACATAACAGTAGAAATTCTTCTAACACTGAAGCACATGTTGAGGGGGAGCAACATGACTCAAATCCAAAGACTACTACAAGTGATTCAACTCAAGAAACATCAGTAGAAAGATTATCAGAATCATATTCCTCAAACTCTGATGAGTCAAATACTGATAACAATAGGAACACTGATTCAGGGGGAGCATCAGGAAATAATAGTTGTACTAATCAAAGAAATAGCAGAGAGTTCATGGATCAAGGGGAGGTCCGTCTTCAAGTAGTCAACTTCCATCTACAAGAAAATGGTCTAAGTCACACACACCTGACTTAATCATTGGAAACCCTGACAGTGGTGTAAGAACAAGAAAAGCCACTCAGAATTAATGTCTCTACCATTCTTTTCTATCTCAAACTGAACCCAAGAAGGTTGAAGAAGCTCTATAAGATGTTGACTGGGTTACATCAATGCAAGAGGAGCTCAATGAATTTGAAAGGAATAAAGTCTAGGCTCCTGTGCCAAGACCAAAAAACAAATCTGTAGTAGGCACAAAGCGGGTGTTCAGAAATAAAACTGAAAGTGAGGGAATTATTACAAGGAATAAAGCAAGACTGGTTGCAAAAGGTTACTCACAACAAGTTTGCATTGATTATGATGAGACATTTTCTCCGGTTGCAAGGAATGAGGCAATTAGAATCTTTCTTGCCTATGTTGCTCACAAGAAGTTTAAGGTGTTCCAAATGGATGTGAAGAATGCATTCTTAAATGGAGAACTCGAAGAGAAAGTTTATGTTGAACAGCCTCCAGGGTTCATTGATCCAAAGTATCCAGATCATGTCTACTTACTGGATAAAGCACTCTATGGACTGAAGCAATCTCCAGGGGCCTGGTATGAAACACTTGCTCTATTTATGCTAGAGAGTGGTTTCACAAGAGGTACAATTGATAAAACTCTCTTTTATAAATACCATGGTAAGGACTTGTTATTAGTACAGATATATGTTGATGATATCATTTTTGGATCTATAAATGATAAACTCTGTGAGAGATTTGCAAAGTTAATGCAGTCCAGGTATCAAATGAATATGATGAGAGAACTGAGTTATTTTCTGGGGTTACAAGTTAAACAGACTGGTGAAGGAATCTTCATAAATCAATCCAAATACACCAGGAATCTACTCAAAAGGTTTGGAATACAAGACTGCTCAACTGCATCAACTCCCATGGCCACTACAACCAAGTTAGATTTAAATACTGGTTCTTCAGTACATATAACTAACTATAGAGGTATGATTGGATCACTCATATATCTGACTGCTAGTAGACCTGATATCATATATATTATATATCTCTGTGCAAGGTTCCAAGCTGATCCTAGAGAACCTCATCTGTTAGTTGTGAAAAGAATTTTTAAGTATCTCAAAGGCACCATGAATCTGGAATTATGGTATCCTAGAGATTCAGATTTTAAGCTAATTGGATATTCAGATTCTGATTTTGCAGGATGCAAAATAGACAGGAAAAGCACTTCTGTAAGCTGCCAATTTCTTGGTGGCAGATTGGTTTCTTGGTATAACAAGAAACAAAAGTCAATTTCCACATCAACTGCAGAAGCAGAATACATTGCTGCAGGAAGCTGTTGTGCTCAAATTCTATGGATGAAGAATCAGACTGGATTATGGGTTAGACTATTCTTCTGTTCCTATTTATTATGATAATCAAAGTGCTATTGCAATGATAGGAAATCCAATGCAGCATTCAATGACTAAACACATCAGTATCAGGTACCATTTTATAAGGGAAGATGTGGAAGCAGGTGCAGTGGAATTGGTTTTTGTTCCAACAGATCAGCAAGTAGCAGATATATTCACCAAGCCTCTCTGTGAAACTACTTCTACAAGATTGGTGAATGAATTGGGAATGATATCAGGACAATTCTCAAACTCTGATAATTAAGATTGCTGATATTTTTGAAGCATGGTATCTTATTATATGTCGATACTTGTTAGATACTGATTATTGTGCTAAATGTTGATGCCATGATAACATGCAAATTGTGCTAAATGATCTTATGTGAAAATTGCATGTTGAACTACTGATTTTGCGTACATGCTCTGTTATTAGTTAACTTGTTTTGACTAATAGGTTCTGTCAGTAGTTGATAAATTCTGATATTGATCAACCCAGTTTTGACTAATTAATCTTGATAGTCATAATTAAAATACTGATAATGGTCAAAACGTGATTGACGGTTATACTTCACTGATTATTTTGAATTTATTCGGAATAGATGATTATGCAGTATTTTTAATTAATCAGTGAGTTAATGGAATATCTTTTAATTGCTTAAATGGGTTAGTTACTGATGCAAGTATCTAGTAATACTTGAGTATTTACATTCGGAATAGGAATCTGAAGAGAGAGATTACTTTTTGTTTGCCTGCCTAGATACGCGTAATCGTGTATTTGCATTATAGTTAATTATTACATGGTTAATCAAAGAGTCCCTTCAGCTTCTAAACCTCTCTACTATAAATACAACCCTCCACTCTCAAAACTTCTCACTGTCTTTTCACTTCAAATCACTCAAATTTTAAGTCTCCGTGAACACAACTCCTCATCTTCTCAGATGTTCATGGCTCAACGTCTGTTTTGCACTCGTACTATTGCTGGAACTTACTATCCTGCCTTCAAGCTCGATAAAGGTCGTGTCTATTATGACCCATGGGGATGTAGAGTCAAGATTAACGATCAAATCTTTAGTCCTCATGATGTTCCATCATCAGTCTATGAGGAGTTTTCAAGTGACCAACGACTGGATCTCCAGTTGTTTCAGTTAGAAATTACTCTTGAGGATGAGCGCTTAGGCAAAGAGGCTGAACGGCAGAGACTTGAAGCTCTTGAGTTACAAGAGAACATTATTTCTCTTGCAAAGACTATCTCGGGAATTTATCATCGTCGAGCCACGAAGAAGCAAGAAGCTCTGAAGAAGTTGAAGATGGGATAGTTTCTAGGAATAGTTTCTAGCTTGCGTTAGGACTATCTTATGATTCTACTTTGTATTCATCTTTTTCATAATTAATGAAAATCTTTAAGCTTCTTTGATTCTTTTAAGTGAATAATTGCTTACTATCTTGTGTGTTCTTGAATGCTTTTATCTGTTAATATCTAAATCAGTACTGCATGCTTAACTTTAGATGTTTTTAATAGTGCATGTGAATAAACTAATCTCTGTATAAGTTCATGTGGTCACTTCAGTACAGATTAAGCGCACTACAGGAAGTAAATGTTGTTAAAGAAGGAATTTATGAAAGATTTAATTATAAGTTCACAAGAATTATAATCTTTGAGTGTTGCACTCTATCCAAATTCTTTGAAACTTTCTTTTTCTCATCAAGAAAGTTGTTCACACTCATTTATTAACATTACACATCTTATATCTTAAATTTCTTCTCAAAATTGAAACACTTGAATCCTTTTCTCAAATGTTGCCAAAAATCAAGTGACATAAATTCTTGAATTATGCTTACCACTCAGAAACAACATTTAGTTGGTTAGAGACTACTTGATGAGGTAGATCTTAATGATACTAACAGAGACACAAAGGTTTCATCAGTTTTTACAGAAGACTCTATGATAGCTTTCAATAAACACATTCAAGTGTTAGTTCTTTGCAAGAAGAACAAGGTTTGAGATCATGGTACATGACAGTAACCTGATCAAATCCTCTCCAATTCAAATGGAAGTTCTCATTATTGATGAACAACAACTGTCATAACCACAGTATCAACTGTGAGCTTAATTAAGTATTCACAAGGGATAAATATTGTTATTACTTTATCAGCATTTATTCTAAATACTGATTCAGTCTTTTCAGCAATTATTTTTCATGATATAAACCTTGTTGGTATGATTACTTCTAGACCTTATTTAAGGACTATCTCTAGTTGTATGACCACAGATCAACCTTCTTTAGCCACCTCTTATTTCTGTAGGACAATCTTTCTGAGCCTTTTTCTGTGAGATATGTGAAAAGATTGAGAGAAAAATAGAATTTAAGAGGGGCAGGATCCTTCCTGGCAAAAGGAGAGGTAGATGAGAGATAGGATTTAGTAATCCTTGTGAGGAAGCTCTGACTATTAAAAGTCATGAGATGTGTGGTGTGAGGAGTAGTGAAACTACTTTAAAAGAATAGAGAGATTAAGTTTTAACTGCTATATATTTGCAGGTGCTCAGAGTACTAAAGAAACGGATTTTGAACAACAATCTATTGAATCTCAAGAAAACTCTGATGTACCAAGGGCTATTAATCTCCCTAAAAGTCTAAGTACTGATACTTTCTTACAGTCCATACATTTTACTATTTCACCACATGAAACAATCCTTTTTTTTGTTAAAAAAATAGTCCATTTACTCTACTTTACCATCACCTGAGAAAATCTATATTGTTGTTGAAGATGTAGTAGTACAACAGTCCATTCATAAAGTTTCATCCATTTCAGAATCACCATAGCATGTTACAGGAACTGAGGTTCTGGAAGTTAATCTCGAAGCTCCAATTCACTTATCTACAATACTTGAAGATGTGGAGTTAACTGCTGATGGTGTGGAAGCTTCTGAAGCTACTGGATCATATACTGCACCAATTTCTAATTTTATTTTACATGTTGCAGCTGGTGATGAAGTTCAGCAATTAGTGCAAAATCTGGTTGCTATTGAAGAATCTAATGATGGTGAAGAAACTAATGTTTCTAATGCTATTATAGATCCTGAGGATGATCTTTTATTCCCTGAAGATATGCCTATGCATGTGAGACAACAGAAAATGAAAGAGTTAGATGCTAAGAAGAAGCAGGATTATTTTGATAGTCTATGGAATGCTTATTGGAAAGATGATACATATCCTATTTCCAGAACACAAGTTGTTCCACATCTGGAAACAGCAGAACAGAAGATTACAAATCCTAATATGCTCAATCATCTGAAAGAATCAACTGTTGGATTTTTAAACGCAGCGGGGCGTGGCAAAACACTTTTACACATACAAAATCCAAATAAAAGCATATAAATCGTGAATAAAAATTCGAGGGATCGAATCTAACCTTTCAAAATAATTCGAAGACAACGATCAGAGATCCTTAGCAGTTGCTCCTCAAGTGTGAAGCACTCCACCGGTATCCACCAAGAAAACGATGTTAAGGAGGAAGAAGGAGGTGGAGAGAATTGGGTTTTCCAAACTTTTTGGGTTTTCGGGTTTGATGTGGGTTCGAATAAAATAGGGTCTATAATAGTGTATTTATAGGCAAAATTTTCAGCTAAAATTTTTCCATAAATATTATTATTATTATCCCATTTATTATTCTCATGAATAATTAAAACACCTTTTAATCATTAATCCTTTTTCTAAACACTTTAGAAATAATTGTCTCTCTTGATTTAATTTCCAAAAATTAAATCCTTTAATTAATAATATTAAGAACTTTTCTTAATTAATTTATAATCAATTAAATCTCATTTAATCAATTATTAAATTTGCCAATTAATTATTTATTTCACAAATAAATAATTATTAGCCATTATTAATTAATTTCTCCACCATTAAATCATTCTCTTTTTATGGTGTGACCCTGTAGGTTCAATATTAAGCCGGTAGTAGAAATAAATAATAATAAAACTATTTTATCATTATTTATATAAATTCTCTAATTTATTAAATATGATTAATTAATTAATCACATTTATTCTACATCGTGAGTGATGCTTCTCAACATATCGCGACTATCCGGATAATATGAATTCACTGCTTAGAATACCAAGAACCTGTCAGTGAATAGTTACCGTACAATAAACTCCTTCTACCCTATAATGTCCCGATTAAATACAAGGCATGGATCTCGTGTCAAGCCTATCTAATTCAATCACTTGCTTACCATTTACTATGCGTAGTTCTATGCAAATTAGAAACTCCTTTCTAATTTCATTCACTCTGGCCAGAGATTCCTGAACTAGCATAAGTGGATCAGCCTTGAACATTCGCTTCCTTCACTGGAAGGGGTAGATCCTTTATTGATCATACACTATCTTCGTGTACAAATTCCTATACCCAGAAGAGCCCTAATAATTGTCCCTGGAGATTAAGAACTAAACCAAAGCATAGTTCAGTGTACACAAGATGACTATGATGACCTCAAGTCTAAGGATACTTGTACAACTATCACTATGTGAACAACTGCTGACACGTGAATGAACTCCATCAGTTGTTCAGCTGTGCGAGTCATGTTCAGTGAACGTATTCCATAATAAGCACCTACATACTAGCTATAGTGTCACCACACAAATGTCTATAAGAACAGACATCCTTCATAATGAAGCAAGCATAGTATGTACCGATCTCTGCGGATTATTAATTACCAGTTAGTAATCCTATGACCAGGAACTATTTAAGTTTAGAGTTATCATCTTTTTAGGTCTCACTATTATGATCTCATCATAATCCATAAAAAGCTTTACTCTAAACTATGGTATATCTTATTTAAACACTTAAATAGATCAAGCCCGTAATAAAAAACAAAACAAGTCTTTATTAATATCAATGAAATCAAAACAGATTACATAAAAGTTATTCCTAAATCCTAATACACGATTGGACTTAGGACATATTCCTTTCATCAACTTTAGTTGTCAGATCCTTATATACAGCTCAAGAAGAAACTACTACTCAAATCAATCAGATCAAAAAATCATTGATTGCTTCAAAGCTGACTACTCATCAGGAAATTCAGAAACAAATTGCACCAATAGTTGTCCGACAAACTACAATTGAAGCCAGTCAAGTTAGATTGAAAGCTAAACAAGTTCAAATATCTGATCAACTTACAGAAGTACAGAATTCAATGGAGCTGATTCTTTCTCTATTGCTTGGTGATAATGCCAAAAAGGGGGAGAAAATTGTTAAATTTAAATGCAAGCAGCTGACATTGATAATACTGATGATGAAAATCCTGATGGAGGTAATAAGGGGGGATAGAAGGAAAGTGAAAGGAGAAGAGGTGAAGAGCTAGTTGGAGTTAGTGGTTCATCAAAAACAATTACTAGATTTCAATCTAGATAAGATGGTAAGTAAGAGGAATAAAAGAAGAGTAGAAGATTTGATTGTGACTGCAAAAATGTAAAAATCTTCACAAGTCACAACTGTTGCTGATGAAGACCAAGGTATTCTGGAGATTGAAGCAAGTCAATATCTTAAAACTCTGAAATTTAAAGGAAGAAAGATAACTCTGATCTACAAGAATCCAAAGATTCAATTATTTGACTCTGAGGTGAGTAGAAGAATATTTGCAAGAGAAAATCTTGGAGTTGATCTTGAACAGCTAAGGCAAATGGAGGAAAACTTCAAGAATTCCATGAAGACGGTAAATGTTGATATTGTTATTATTTCTCAAGTACTTTATGAAGATGATCCTTCTAACAGACCAACCAGAGGTATAGTTATAAAGGAAATCAGTCAGGAAGAGGATCTCAGATCACAAGTTACTGTAACTTGATTGCTTAAAGAAAAAGAGAAGATATGAGAGAAGTCAAAGATTTCAATGTCTAAAGTCAAAGTTGTTGCAAAGAAGAAAACAGTATCTAAAGAAACTAAATCTCAAATGCTGATAGATCCAATCTATACAGTAATTCAAGCTTATGATACTGAAGAAAAATGTGAAGAAGAAGAAATCATCCAAGCTCATCAAAGAAGGAAGATTTATGGAGCTTTCT
Organism: Apium graveolens; assembly: GCF_009905375.1. NCBI lineage: Eukaryota > Viridiplantae > Streptophyta > Magnoliopsida > Apiales > Apiaceae > Apium > Apium graveolens. Next base: position 173,203,413 of record NC_133657.1, read on the forward strand.
AAGCTTAAGAACTAAATTAACCACTGACATTGCTCAAGTTAAAGAAGCAGTTCAGGAAGAAGAGTAAAGTCTGATATTCACTTAAGTAAGATTAAATATGCATACTTGATTCCTGCATTTAGATAGTTTTGACATCATCAATTGGAACTAGTCCATATTTCCATAATGAACAAGTTGGGGGAGATTGTTAGGAGCAATTGATGATATCAAGCAGAAACTATCAGAAGTTCATATCATGATGTCAACGAATGATGTAATTAGTATTTGTCACATCAGTTGATCTTCGATATGGGAAAAGGAAACAGGAACTCAAGGCGGTGAAGGACTTTATCTCAGAAGCATTGTATAGGTTTCGTTGTTGTTAATAAAATAGGATTCCTTATACATTGTGTAGTTGTGCTCTATATAAAGCACAGATTAGGTTCATGCTATAAGCATTGCGATATTGTTATATCTTTCGCATAACCTAGCAGCTCTCAAGGATATTTGTTCATCCTTTCAAGAGAGTATGTTTGTAATAAGTTTTTATCAGTTCATATAAAAATTGTTGATTATGTTAAAGCTTTGTCGAATTGATTGTATTAATTGTATTCACCCCCCCTCTACAGTTGATTAAGGGCCTGACATAAACACTATTCAATTAGTTTGTGCAAAGGCCTTAAGTGTGTATACTCACACTATATAAGTCGTTGTAAACGTGTAGATCGCTCCACACTTTACTATAAAATGGCGATACCCATGAATGGACGACACCTATGAAGGGCCGATACCCGAGAAGGGCCAAAAGTACCCCTAGTCACGAAAAGACTGTTAGATATATTTGATAATGTCATGGCTAATATGTTTTATGTTTAGCTTTCAGATCTTACTTGAACAGGATAAATCAGTACTTAACTGTTGATCAGTACTTATACTGGAAGTCAGGACTTAAGGATATCAGTACATATGTTATCAGGAGATAATCATCAGAAGATAGATATCAGAACTTAAGTGATGAAGGACAATCAGATAAGGACAATAGCTGATTAAAGGAAAGAAGATCAAGATAAACATAAGAAGAGATATGCATGAAGAAGGAATTCCGTGAAGAATGGAATACTTGGAAGAAAAGATATCTGATTGATATATTTTAGGAAGCAGAATTATATTCCATATCAATTAGCGATTATCTTGTAACTGTGTAGTATATAAACACAGATATAGGGTTTACACTATAAGTGTTATCATTATTAGAGAAGATTATTCATTGCAACCCTAGCTGCTCTCGTGATATTTGTTCATCACTGAGAGGTAACAGTTCCATACTGTAACAGAGTTTATTGTTTCAATAAAGTTTGTTTTATGTTACTTAAGTTCTTAAAGTTCGATTTGAGTGTACTATACACTGTATTCACCCCCTCTACAGTGTGTGTGACCTAACAATTGGTATCAGAGCCTATCTGTTAACATACATACAGTTAAAGATCCAAACACAATCATGTCGGACACAGAAACTCCAACTAAGCCTACCAAAACTGAGGAACCACCAAAGACACAAATTCAGAGTCGGTATGAGACCATCAGAGTTCCCATACTGAGACCATCAGAGTTCCCATACTGAGACCATCTGAATATCCCATATGGAAGGTAAGGATGACCATGTTCCTGGAAGCAACAGATCCAGAATACCTTGATAGAATCAAGGAAGGCCCTCACAAACCAACCAAACTCGCTGTTGCAGTTGCAGGTGAAGCAGCAAAGACCGTACCAAAGGAGAGAGTGATTATACTGCTGAAGACATAGCATCAATCGCTAAGGATGCTAAGGTACGACACTTACTGCATAGTGTCATTGATAATGTAATGTCAAACAGGGTAATCAACTGCAAGACTGCTAAGGAGATATGGGATGCTCTGGAAACAAGGTGTCAGGGAACTGACACAATTAAGAAGAACAGGAAGACAATACTCACTCAAGAGTATGAACACTTTGACTCAAAGAAAAATGAGTCATTGAATGATTTATATGATAGATTTGTCAAACTTTTGAATGATTTATCATTGGTTGATAAAGAGTATGATCTTGAAGATCCAAACCTTAAGTTCCTGTTAGCTCTTCCTGAATGCTGGGATTTGAAGGCAACGACAATAAGAGACAACTACAATCTTGATGAAACAACTCTTGACGAAATCTATGGAATGCTCAAGACTCATGAGCTGGAGATGGAACAAAGAAGCAAGAGGAAAGGAGGAAAGTCAAGGACAGTTGCTCTTAAGGCTGAAGAAGAATTCCCCAAAGCAGCTTCCTCAAAGAAAGACAAGGGAAAAGCTCTTTTCATAAAGTCTGATACCGAGTCATCAAGTTTTGAGAGTGATGATGACTCAGATTCTGAAAGCTTGCCTGAGACTGATGCTGATGAGGAGATGATGAAGCTGTGTGCTCTTATAGTGAAAGGAATCACAAAGATTGCATACAGGAAGTTCAGGAAGGGAAAGAAGTTTTCCAGGAAAGGCATAAGTTCTGATAAGAAGAATTTCAGAAGATCTGAAGGCAGAGGAGGAAAGTCTGACAGAGGAGATTACACCATAGTTAAATGTTATAACTGTGGTGAGAAAGGCCACATATCTCCTGACTGTAAGAAGGTAAAGGGTGATAAAGGCAAGGCTCTTGTCACAAAGCAGAAAAGCTGGACAGACACCTCAGACTCTGAAAGTGAGGAAAACTATGCATTGATGGCAAATGCTGATAAAGAAAGTGCTGAGAGCAGTTCTGAAGCTGCTGAAACAAAGGTACCTCAGACTACTTATGCTTTTCATACTGATGATATTAATGAGTTGAGAAGATATCTTAAAACCATGTTTGTTAGCTATAGAGATCAAACTTTAACATGTGAAAGATTAACTTCTGAAAATCTTGCATTTAAGAAAAGAAATGATTTCTTAGAAAAAGAGTTAGTCATGTTCCATCAAACTCAGAAGGATAGAGATGATGCTTTTTATGTTAGGAATGAAGTGCTAAAATTAAATGAATCTCTAAAAACTGAGTTAGAAAAGGAAAGAGAGATTATCAGGACTTGGACTAACTCTGGCAAAACAACTCAAAATTTGCTAAGTAGTGGAAACTGGAAAGAGGGCTTAGGTTATGGAGAAGATAAGAAAGATAAAGGAACTGAAGAAATTAAGTCTGTTGATAAACAAAAGTCAAAGTTAAAACCTGTTAAGTTTGTAACTGTAAAGTCTGAAAATGAAAAATCAGAAGTTACAAAGAAATTAACTTCTGATAAACTAAAACAAGGAAAGACAGCTGAAGTGAACATAGGCTTAATGACAAAGAAGCAGCTTAAGCATAAGCTGAAAGATGTCAAGAATGCAAACAAGGTAAAATCACCTAGGAAAAATAGGAATGGAAAGGAAGGTGTGAATAAAAGCAATAATTATAAACCTGTTCCTGATGCTCCTAGGAAAACATGTCATAACTGTGGAAGTTCTAACCATCTGGCTTCTTTTTGCAGGAAGAATAAGAATATTAACTCCTTACCTTCAAAATCAGGAGTTAAGAGTCAGTCTGTTAGATACAAACCACAAAATCCTTGTTTTCATTGTGGTAGTTTATGGCATTCCATTTATACTTGTAAGGAATATCATAGTTTGTACTATGATTATTATCAAATAAAACCTTCTTTGAAGAAAGTTTCCATTGTTCCTTCTAGTGTAAATTCTGATTCAAAGTCTGATAGTGTAAGTTCTGATAAGAAAAATGTTAACATAAACTCTGATGCTAAATCCGCTGCAAATGTTAAGCAAACTTAATAAGGCCAAAGGATCCAAGCAAGTCTGGGTCCTTAAAATTAATAATTAGTGGTCTTTGTGATTGCAGGGCAACAGGAAAAATATTCTAGTTCTGGACAGTGGATGTTCAGGACATATGACTGGAAATAAGGCCCTGCTATCAGACTTTGTGGAGAAAGCTTGGCCCAAGTGTTTCTTATGGAGATGGCAACATTGGAAAAACATTGGGATATGGCAATATCAATCTTGGAAATGTCATAATTAAACAAGTAGCTCTAGTCTCAGGACTTAAACACAACCTACTGAGTATAAGTCAAATCTGTGACAGAGGTTATCATGTTGATTTCTTTGAAGAACACTGTGAAATTGTGAGTAAATCTAAAGGCAAAGTTGTTCTAAAGGATACAGGCGTGGTAACATTTATGAAGCTAAGCTTTCAACAAGTACTGATGGTTCTGCAATCTGTCTAATGAGTAGAGCATCAATTGAAGAAAGCTGGAATTGGCATAAGAAACTCTCTCATTTAAATTTCAACAATATAAATGAACTGGTCAAGAATGATCTTGTGAGAGGATTGCCAAACACAGTATTTGCTCCTGATGGTCTTTGTGATTCATGTCAGAAAGCCAAACAAAGAAAATCTTCATTCAAGAGCAAGACTGAATCATCAATTCTTGAGCCTTATCATCTAATACATGTTGATCTATTTGGTCCAGTAAATGTCATGTCTATTGCAAAGAAGAAGTATGCGTTGGTCATAGTGGATGAGTTCACCAGATACACATGGGTGTATTTCTTGCATACAAAAAGTGAAACTGCATCAACCTTGATTGATCATATCAAACATCTGGATAAAATGGTCAAAGATTCTGTGAAAGTTTTAAGGAGTGATAATGGCACTGAGTTCAAGAATTTGATAATGGAAGAGTTCTGCAAAAGCCATGGAATAAAGCAGGAATTTTCTGCTCCTGGAACTCCACAGCAAAATGGAGTTGTTGAAAGGAAGAATAGAACTCTCATTGAAGCTGCACGTACAATGCTTGAAGAAGCAAAGCTTCCAACCTATTTCTGGGCTGAAGCTGTGCAGACTGCTTGTTTTACTCAAAATGCAACACTCATTAACAAGCATGGAAAAATACCATATGAGATGGTGAAGAAAAAGAAGCCAAATCTGAAATATTTTCATGTATTTGGATGCAAGTGTTTTGTTCTCAAGACTCATCCTGAACAGCTATCAAAGTTTGATCTAAAAGCTGATGAAGGAATCTTTGTTGGATATCCACTTTCCACAAAAGCCTTCAGAGTCTATAATTTGAGAACAAAAGTGGTCATGGAATCTATCAATGTCTCTTTTGATGACAAAAAGATTACTGGTCTTGAAGATTTCATTGAACATGATCAGCTGAGATTTGAAAATGAAGACTCAAATTCTGATACAGAAAATCCTGATAGTCTAAGTCCTGATACTGTAAACTCTGATGGATTAAACTCTGATGTTATTGAAACTGTGGAGACTACGTCAAAGGAAGATGCACCTATGCAGGGGGAGCATACTCAAGATCCTACCACATCTCAAGAAACATCAGAACATACATCTGGCTCTTCAAGTTCTGATAAGCTAAGTTCTGATAGTGCTGAAAATCTAAATACTGAAGAATCCAACTCAGAGAGCATAGTTTCAGGGGGAGCATCAGAAAATGAAAATGAAAATAGCATGGATCTTGGGGGAGCATCCAGTTCTAGAGAAAACCTTCCATCTGCAAGGAAGTGGACAAAATCACATACACCTGATTTGATAATTGGAAATCCTGATGCAGGTGTCAGAACTAGAACAGGTACTTCAAATGAATGTCTTTACAATTCTTTTCTCTCTCAGACTGAGCCAAAGAAAGTGGAAGAAGCTCTTCAAGATGCTGATTGGGTGCAAGCAATGCAGGAAGAGTTGAATGAATTTGAAAGAAACAAAGTCTGGACCCTAGTGCCAAGACCAAAGAATAGATCTGTTGTTGGTACAAAGTGGGTATTCAGAAACAAAACTGACAGTGATGGCATAATTACAAGGAATAAGGCAAGGCTGGTTGCAAAAGGATATTCTCAACAGGAGGGAATTGATTATGATGAAACATTTGCACCAGTTGCTAGGTTAGAAGCCATAAGGATATTCTTGGCTTATGCTGCTCACAAAAAGTTTACTGTCTTTCAAATGGATGTGAAAAGTGCTTTTCTCAATGGAGAATTGGAGGAGGAGGTATATGTTGAACAACCTCCAGGTTTTGTAGATACCAAACATCCAGATTATGTCTACAGGCTTGACAAAGCACTTTATGGACTTAAGCAAGCTCCTAGAGCATGGTATGAGACTTTAGCTCAGTTTCTTCTGGAAAGTGGATTCAACAGAGGGACAATAGACAAAACACTGTTCTACCTCAACCATGGAAAGGACTTACTTCTGGTCCAGATTTATGTTGATGATATCATTTTTGGATCTACAAATGACAAACTTTGCAAAAAGTTTGCCAAACTAATGCAGTCAAGATATCAGATGAGTATGATGGGGGAACTTAGCTATTTTCTGGGCCTTCAAGTCAAGCAGAATGAGGAAGGCACTTTTATTTGTCAAACCAAGTACACCAGAAACTTGCTGAAGAAATTTGGAATGCAAGATTGTTCAAGTGCATCCACTCCAATGGCCACTGCGACAAAACTGGATAAGGATACCGGTAAATCAGTAGATATTACTGACTACAGAGGTATGATTGGCTCTCTACTCTATCTAACTGCTAGTAGACCTGATATCATGTATGCTACCTGTCTTTGTGCAAGATTTCAAGCAGATCCAAGAGAACCTCACTTAACAGCTGTAAAAAGAATCTTTAAGTATCTTAAAGGAACAGCTGCTCTGGGATTATGGTATCCTAGAGAATCAGATTTTAAACTAATAGGTTACTCAGATGCAGATTTTGCAGGTTGCAAAATTGACAGGAAAAGCACAAGTGGAAGCTGCCAATTTCTTGGAGGCAGATTGGTTTCTTGGTACAGCAAGAAACAAAAGTCAATTTCCACATCAACTGCAGAAGCAGAGTATATTGCTGCAGGAAGCTGTTGTGCACAGATTCTTTGGATGAAGAATCAGTTACTGGATTATGGGTTAACATATTTCAAAATCCCTATTTACTGTGATAATCAAAGTGCTATTGCTATGACAGGTAATCCAGTTCAACACTCAATGACAAAGCACATCAGCATCAGGTACCACTTCATCAGGGAACATGTGGATGAAGGTACAGTGGAATTGCATTTTGTTCCCACAGATCAACAACTAGCAGATATCTTCACAAAACCACTGTGTGAAGCTACTTTTACAAGATTGGTAAATGAACTTGGAATGGTTTCAGGTTCTTTCTCTAAATCTGCTTAGTCTTGTTCTGTGTTATCAGACTTTATGCTCAGTATTTACAGAATTAATCTCATTGTGTATTCTGTGCTTAATTGATAAATGTCTTTAAGTACTGACTGTTGTCTGATATATGTTTCTAAACTCTGATAAGTGATATGTCTGTTCAAGTACCTATTCAATCCTATGAGGATAACTGTGCTAGATACTGACCTAGTAGTCTTCAATAAACAAATGATTCCATGTAAGAAGTAATTATTTCAGTGGAAACCCTATGACACTAGCAAATTCTGATAATTGAGCTTAGTTAAGTTTACTTTGTATATCTTATTACTAAGTCACAAATTAGAATAATGCTACTCATCTGTTAAGTTCTGATACTAGTAAAACTGCTGAATGTACTAAGTGCTGATAAACCTCACTTATCAAAAGAAAAAGCAAAAAGATCAAAGAATAAAATCAGGTACTCCTTTGAGATCTAGAGTAAAAATGTGGAAGGGACGACCCAAGTGCATTGCTGGTATTAAGTAGATATGCATTAGAAAAGCAAAATATTTTCTTGGTGACTTTTCACACTCTATGATTACTGGAGAAATACTCTGATAATAGCATAAATTCTGATAAACAGTCGTGACTCACTTACACTGAGAAGCCACTGTAAAATAGAATTTCAAAAGATGCATAAAATTAGCACAAAACAGTTGAGGTGGACTCAAGCATGAACTCATTCATCAGTAGGTTTCAGGACAATGACAGCTCTTTAGCAAAATTTTAGTTATGCCTTATTTCTAAGATGTACTGAAGTGAATCAGACTTTACTCTTTGTCTGTTATTTAGCTTAATGCACACACTAATCACTCCATCTGAATGATGAAAATTTCTGTGGTGGTCTATGTTATTTTAGATAAACAGTCATTGTGTCATTATTGCACAAATTCTGAGGACAAGTTCTAGTTACACGTTCTGATGATTAAGTTCTGAAGTCTATAACTCAGAACTTGTATGAGGATTTACTAAGATGGGCATTCCTTTTTCGAGTTAAGAAATTATGTTCTGATGACTGTTAAGTTCTGGTATAGGTCTAAGTTCTGATTTCTCAGTCTAATCCTTTACTTGGCTTATCTGTGAATAAAATTTGATAACAGTCTCAGTTCGAACTAGAATATGTTGAAGTGGAAGATTAATAGTCACTATGATTAGGATTAATGGTATTCGTCCTTGAACAGTCCACTGTTTCTTGTTTCTTGTACATTTTAAACCATGATTCCTCTTTCCAATGAATGTTATTCTTTTTCAAATTCTAGGGAGAAGAGGTAGAATTAATTCTACCTGTCAGCATTCAATTTCTTTGCGTCTCCTGGCATTCTCTTGCCTATATAACCAGCCACTTCACATCAGTCTTTCCATCATTCTTCTCACACACTTATCTTCATACTTCTTCTTTCAAAAACACAATGGTCAGATATAACATGTTTTTGAACTACCAAAACTTCAATATGGAGCTAAGTTGTGCCGAGTGGCAGCAATGGCATGTCACAGCCATTCCTGAGGAGATATGGGACTCTGTCCCACAGGAGGTACTGACACACCTTCTATTCTTCTATATGGACTACCATCGCCATCTGGAGCGATTGGAGGAGGAAAGGCTGGAAGCTCTCCGCCAGCAAGAGCGAATCATCCGACTCGCCATTCTGTTTGTCGAGAGTAGGAAGAAGAAGATGACTTAATCTCAGTCTTCTTCCTGTTTTTCTTCATCATCAGCTTTGTCAGGCTTCTTAGCTAGGACTAAGGCTGTTGATGTTAGGATTAGAAGCTTAGGGAAAATCTTGTATAAGTATTGATGTAATTTCCATTTCATAAATGTATTGTCTTGATATATTAATGAAAGTTGTTTTTACTTCAAGATTTTGTCTCTGAGTTATTTTATCTTGTGTTGATAAATCCTGATTGATATTCTGATGACCGTATAAATTTTGTTTTATATTAAGTTCTGATTCATTTTCAGCACTTACTTATCTAATTTATCTTGGTCATTTTCATGTGATGTATTTTCAGAATATCAATGATGCAGTGAAAAATAATTCAATCAGTGCTAACGGTTTAAATTTTGAATTAAAACTGTTTCTCTTGATAAATGGAACGGTTTTTCCTTGAAACTAGGCAAATGGGTAAGTAATGATTCCTGTTTTCTCGAGCCCAGTAACTGTCCGTTATTACTGCATGTCTGACAGGTGTCCAACGGTAACATTTTTGTTCAGAGTATAAGTACAACAGAGAGAAGATTTCTTTAATCTTTTATTTTCTTTATATTTTATCTCTCTCCTTACTTTTACTCTCTTTCTCTTTCTCTTTATTTCTCACGTTGGTTTTTCATACAGACATTATCTCAAACACCTAACAGGCATACTTGAATCTCATTTTTTTTCACATGGCACCAAAGGATTTAATCATTGATGGAGCTAAGTTTGTCCCTAACAACTATGCTGCAGTTCTTGATCACACTGAAGCTCCATCTGAATTGCACTTTGTGCAAGATCTTCTTGCACATAGTGAGGTTGGGTATGCATTAACACAGCCTGAATTCTTTTCAAGCCAACAAGTTCTGAGGTTTTGGAGGACTGGACTTTTTGATGATGGTGGTCAACGTGGAACTCCCAGTATTATCTTCCAAGTGGGTGATTCATCCTTTGTAGTCACTCCTGGTACAGTACGCAGGGCTTTACATCTTCCAGAAGATTGTACTTTCTCAATTCCAGAGGACTCAGCCCTTCGGGAGTTAATGGCTGAATTGGGATATGAAAAGAGTCTGACGAAACTTGGACAGTTGAAACGGGCTAATATCAGAAGAGAATGGAGTTTCTTCTTTGATTGCATCACCAAAGCTTTTGGGAACAAATGTTCAAATTTTGATGCTATCCCAATTCTGAGTCAGCACATAGGGTATGCTATTATTCATCAAACTCATTTTGATTTTGCAACTGGAATAATTGGTTTTATTGGGGATAGGATGACAGAGGATCGAGATGTTGTTTATTTTGCTAGATTCTGTCAACTTATTTACACTTACTGTACTGATGAACCTCATTTAGTCAGCACTCAAACCCCACCTTTTAAGGTTGCAAAATGATACTTTAATGACCTGGTAAATGCTGATACTAAGAAAAAAGTGGTTAGACCATTACAGATTCCTAAGTCTGTAAAACAGATCCTGGTAAATGCTGATCCTGATACTTATAGATCTGTTTACTCTGATGTCCAACCAACTCCAAACACCCAAAATCCATCAACCTCAGTACCTACCTCTCATTCTACTCAACCTACCCTCAGAACATATCTCAAATCCTATCTCTCCACTTCACAGACTGCTCAACCTTCATCTTCAGCACCTACTGTGAAGCCTTCATCTTCCAAGCCAAAGAGGACAAAGAATGTTCCTCAAACATCTCAAAAGAGAAGGAGGATTGTATTGAGAGATGAATCTGATTCTGAGGAACAGGTTTCTTCTAGAGAACCTGTTGTTACTGAAGCTGAGAAAGAGATTTCTCAGAAGGATTCTGAAATTGGGGGTTCTAGGCTTCTCAAGAGGCTTAGACGAATGATAGTTCCTGAAACTCCCAAGGAATCCAAATCAACAAGGAAGTACAAGAAACAGAGGGCACAAAGGCCAGTTTCAGATGATGACGAGGAAGCAGCTAAGGAAGGGGATCAGGAATCTCTGATCTCACAAGACAAGGAATTTGCTCCAGTCACTTCTTCTCCATCAACTCCATCTCAGGAAGCTGTATCTGACAAGGCTAACTCACCATCTGTGTCTCTTGTTGATCCAGGCACAAGTGCTGATATTGATGTTCAACACTTGGTTGTGTCTGAAGTATTTCTCTTAGAAGCTCCAACAGCAAATAATCCTTCCACAACACCTGTTACTGATGCTGTTCAAACTCCAGAGTTATCAACAACACCTTCTCTGCATCAAGATGCTGATGATCAGACTTTAGGTGAGCATCAGGATATGGCTGTTGATCAGAACTTAGTATCAGATCAGCAATTAGAGGATGCTGAAGCCTCCATTGCTACTCACACTGTTGTCTTATCAGAAGATACTGATTCTTTAAGTTCTGATGCTGCAAATGCTGGAGATACTAGTGAAGCTGCTCCAACTGTAGATGCTGATGAAGCAGGTCCTTCAGGACATACTCCTCAACAGACTCTTCCTAAGTCTGAACTGGTAAAGAAGTTTGTTATCGGGGATGCACCAGTACCTTGGAGTGAAACTCCTGCAGGTCAGGAGTGGACTAAGGAATGGAACTCAGTTTCATGTGTTCCAACTGCAATACATCTTGCTGAGCACCTGACTAAAGCTGATGAAATATTAAATTCTGATGATTTAAAAACCCAGCTTAGAGTCACTGCATTGAGTATTAAACATCTACAAGGTCTTCATTCAACTACTCATGCAGAGCTACACAAGATTCAGGAGAACTTTATCAAACAAGAACAAGTTTGGAAAATTGATAAGAAAAAGTTCTTTCAACCTACCATTGACAGGATTGCTTATATTGAGAAAACTCAAGAGAAACAACAAGCTCAGATTGATGACATTCTGACAAATCAAGCTTCTCAGCAATCGCAACTTACTGAAATCCAATCCTCAGTGGAATTACTTATCTCTCTTTTACTACCTGCTGATGCCAAAAAGGGGGAGAAGGTAATTAAGTCCAAATGCAACACTAACAAGACACTGCAAGGAAAGGATGATGGAAATGATGATCAAGGATACTCTGGAATGGGTAGCGGTCATAGTCAAGGTAGAAGGTTTACATCAAGACAAGCTAGTCACAGGACAAGTTCTGATACTGGGAAAAGAATAAGTTCTGCTGCTGGTAAAAGGATAAGTTCTGATGAACTTCTAGATCTTGATGAGGAAATGTCAAGACAGTTATTTCTTCAAGAAAATCCAGGAATGGACTTGGAAAGTTTAAAGGAAGAAGAAGCCAGACTTAAATCAGAGAAAGTCACATCTAAATCTGAAGCTTCTGGTAAAAAGTCACTTCCAAAACTCAAAGGTATTGTGATCAAAGAAAGGACACATACTGAAGCAACGTTGGCTAGATCACAACCACAGATAGATCCAAGATCCAAGGGTAAAGAAAAGGTTGGTGAACCTATCAAGGTTTATGTACCTCCTGAGGAAGAAGAAATTACTGATGAAAAAGATGATCTTGCTCTGACTTCAAGAAAAGTTCTTAAAACAACCTCTGACATGGCTCAAGTTGTTCAGAGTCAAGAAATTATAAGTTCTGATATTCAGAAGAAGCCAGTAACCTCTGACAGAGCTCAATTTAACTTGATATCAGAAAATAGATCAAAGACACTCCTACCAGGATTCACTAAAGCAAAACAGACTCAATCTTTGAAGACTACTGCAAGTGGTTTTGAAGCAAGAGTAGTTACTGGAAAGGAAGCTAGAGATAAAACTGGATTGGGAAGTGCTGATGAAAGAAGAGTACACAACACTACCAATGATCCAACTTCCTTGAGTGAACCAGGTATTGGAGCAACTCCTGAGAGATTGAATCAACTGGAATCTGTACAGATGGTTTACCATACCTACTTGAAAGAATACATCATGTTGTATTTCATGACAGATGGTAGGGTTTCTCATATAAGACAAAATGCCATTCCATTGAAGTATTTTGAAGAAATGGAGCATGTACTTTTCTTACTTCAAGTGGATGACAGAATAACAGAGACTGCTGCAAACTACTTAAAAGAACAGATTCAGGGACAGAAAAGGCTTTATTCTGTTAAGTCTGACAGCATATATATTCCAAAGTACAGAGATCACAATGGTGATATTGTTGATATGAAGCATAATACTGCACAGATCAGAACATATCTTAGTATTAAGGGACTTGAATTCAATCTAGAGTCTGACAAAGCTTATGTCATAAGACTAGATCAGGAGTTGAGAAAAGCAAAGATCAATGATCTCAGAGCTGCAATCTTTCAAACTGGTGAAGATACTGCAGAGCTTAAAGATGTCAAAAGGAGAATGATTGATGAACTCAAATATGCTGAGAAATATTTGTTGAAGAACTATCTCAGAACAACTCCTGACATCAGAGAAATCAGAAAATGATGAAGCCAAGTCGAAGATCTACAACTGCTTAAATTCTGATATTTATACAGGCTGAAGTTGTTATCAGAAGTTGAAATTAGTAAAAGCTTTAAGGACTGTAAGTTGTAGTTATCTAGTCTAATTCTCATGCATTTGTACTTAATATTTTTGACATCATCAAATATCTGTTAAACTTGTATATTATGTTAATTTACAAGTTGGGGGAGATTGTTAGATATATTTGATAATGTCATGGCTAATATGTTTTATGTTTAGCTTTCAGATCTTACTTGAACATGATTAATCAGTACTTAACTGTTGATCAGTACTTATACTGGAAGTCAGGACTTAAGGATATCAGTACATATGTTATCAAGAAATAATCATCGGAAGATAGATATCAGAACTTAAGTGCTGAAGGACAATCAGATAAGGACAGTAGCTGATTAAAGGAAAGAAGATCAAGATAAACATAAGAAGAGATATGCATGAAGAAGGAATTCCGTGAAGAATGGAATACTAGGAAGAAAAGATATCTGATTGATATATTTTAGGAAGCAGAATTATATTCCATATCAATTAGCGATTATCTTGTAACTGTGTAGTATATAAACACATATATAGGGTTTACACTATAAGTGTTATCATTATTAGAGAAGATTATTCATTTTAACCCTAGCAGCTCTCGTGATATTTGTTCATCACTGAGAGGTAACAGTTCCATACTGTAACAGAGTTTATTGTTTCAATAAAGTTTGTTTTCTGTTACTTAAGTTCTTAAAGTTCGATTTGAGTGTACTATACACTGTATTCACCCCCTCTACAGTGTGTGTGTGACCTAACAAAGACCATCATAACTTTCACGAAAACTCGAGCAGTATTCACGGAAGTTGGGGGCAAATGATATGGATAGAAAATACATCCTAAACACACATTAAATGTTACATTAATTACACTTGAGCTTTTTTTTCTGAAGTCTAGTACAGACCTGTCTGGTCTAAGCTCGTGGCAGACTCAAGACGGCCCGTGTAGTCACGAACACAAGTTGTTCATGGACTAGGCCCAATACGGCTGGAAGAGCAGAGACATGTGTCCTAAACGGACTCAAAGTCCTACACAGAAGGTTCTGGAGTTCCTTCCCTTATAGGACTCCTAATTACCATCTAAGTTGGAGACTTGTCCACCAAGTCTCCCAACTCAAGTCTGACCCTAGACTCACCTCTATATAAAGGGCTCTACCCGTCTATCTAGAACTACGTTTTTGGCTTGATTCTCTACCACACAGAGATACGTAGGCATCTTGTAAGGACTGATAGTCCCGAACACAAGAGCAACCATTAATGCTCGAAACTCACAAACCCTAACATTAATTACTAACGCACTATAGTTTTTATTCCACAACAACTATACTTAAATTTTATAATAATTTTTTTTGTTAAAATCAGATTGTACTAACCTATAACTCGTGCAATACACAGTTAATTAAGTTATTATTTTTTATTATGTTTATTTTAAATAATATTGATATTAATTTTAGCCCAATGCAGCAAATGCAGCTACCTATTTTGAGTTTTTTAACTTGTATCAATTGTATAATTTTGTTTATTGTACCTATCAAAGAATTATATCTTCATTTAATTTTATTTTAGGCCGGTTTAGTAATTTTACTCGGATGAATGATATATATTATTTTATTTTGGAGTGAGACCGTTATACATATTTAATTTTATTTATATTTATATAAAAGTTTTGTGAATATTAATTTATTAGTGAGAGCGTTTTATGTTAAATATACTTACAAAACTTATCTTTCGATTCCAATATCGTTTTAGCCTGATTCAATAGTTTAATTTTTTTAACTGTGTCAGTAGTATATATTATTTTATTTTAGTCCAATACATCAAATCCGACTAACTATGATTTCTATAGTTCCTTTAGCCCGTATAAGTAGTATAATTTTGTTGATAGTACTTATTATTTTGAATATTTTCTTTATCATGCCATTACACATATCAACTAATTATTATTTTAATTATAATATTATTTTCAACCGTTTCGATAGCATAATTTTTTGTGTCCGAGTGAATAATATATATATATATATATATATTATTTTGTGTTGTTCTGAAGCTCATTGTACAGATTTAATTCTATTTGTATGTATATAATTATATTGTGAATATTAATCTAATAATTATTGTGTTTTATTTTTAATATAATTATAAATTTAATTTGTTAATTAGAGTGTTTTATGTTGAATATAATTATAAATTTAGAGGATGACTAAAATACATATGACCAGACCAACTTGCGACAAAACTTTCAATATTTTATTTTTAGTTTAATAGTATAGACATGATTGATGAGAATTGAATCATTAACATTTGTAAAATTTTCTCTATTGTTTGTTAAGATTAATTAGTATATGATTGAGTAGTATATAAATAATAATATTTATATTTGTTGCTTGAGGATTCGAACATGTGAACTTGAATGGTGTATACTCCTTCCGTCTTGTTTATATTAGCCAGAATTTCTTATTTATTTGTCTCAAAAGTATTGATCATGATTTCATATTTTATATATAAAAATATTTTTTAAATATATATGTTAATATTTGAGATTAAGTTAGGCAATTTTACCTTGATTGCTAAATAAGTGAATTAAGAATGGTGGTCAATATAAACGGAACGGAGGAAATATTATTTTAGTGCGAAGATGATCTGACAATCATAATTGAGAATAATCAAATCAACCAGAAAAAAGCATATCAAATTAAAAATTATTTCGGTTATTATCTATATTATACTATTATAAACAAACTAGGAGATAATTTGGTTGGTTGGTTCACACGTTCCAAAAAAGATAACCCCTTTCCATAATTTAAAAACACAAAAAATAAGAAAAATACAAAGTGACTCATGCACGGCTCAAATCTTTCTTTTTGAAACTATGCACGGCTCATACCTCCGTAAGCAGGACGTCTCTGTCTAAGACTCTAAGCAACAACAGTAATTAAAAGTTATGAGCTTAGTTTTTAAAAAAATATAGTTAAATATGACGTTCATGCACTAAAATTTAAATATGAAATGTTAAATAAAAGATTTAAAGTATAAGTACTAAAATATGGGTATCGTATTCTTAAATTTTTTATATTTCAATTTTAATAATGTAATATAGATGTCTAATGTAATTATTAAATTTATAATAAATATTATGAGAATCGCTATGGTCAATGTAAAATATATTTGAAATTTAATATTTTAATTTGTAAAGTTGAATTCGTCAATGACAATTTCAATAATACATAGTTACTATATTATATTTTGTTATATTTATCATTTTTGTCTATGATAAAAAAATATTTATTATATAAATGATATGATTACAAATACTAAAATCAGTTTGTGCATTGCACGGAGTTAGATGTTATACAATTTTGGGCGAAACATGATTTCGTTTGATTAGTTGTTTAACACCTTTCCAAAAAAAATTGTTATCAATTATACGTTCTCTTCGGGTAGGAATCCAAAAAATATGATATACGTTCGTAGGGATGGCAAGATAATCCGATCCGACGGATACCCGATCCGAAATTCAAAATTTTTGATTTACCGAACCCGATTTTTTGGATTTGGATATGGATTTAATTTTTAAACCTGAAAATTTTTGGATTTGGAATTGGATATTAGGTACACCGATCCGGAACCCGATCTGAAATCCGAAACTCTATCGAACCCGAAATCCGAAAAAACCCAAATTATTATATATATATATATATATATTATTAATTATATTAATATATAATATTAGAATTTTATATATTACACATTATAATATTATAATATTTATTTATTTATAATATACATTATACATATTATTATATAATTTTTACAACATATATTTTTATATTTAAGTTAAAAATTAACTAATTATAAAATTTAATTAAATATATTTATTTAATCATTTAAACGAGTGATAAGATTTATAAGGTAACAAAATATCTTTTAGTAATAAATATAAATAACTAGGTATCAATTTAGTTGACTTTTTTAAATATTAGTTATACATATAATAACACAATTAATGATATGGTGTAGTTGTTGAAAATGACATGTTAAAACTCTTTCTCTACAAGTCGCCTGTTCGATTCCAAGCACTTGCAATATCAATAATTATACAAATTTTCAGATTTCGGGTTCGGGTTCTGATTTTGGGTTTGGGTATGAATATCGAATTCAAAAAAATTCGGGTTTCGGGTATAACTGAATCCGTTCCAAAATTCGATGGATCGGGTTAGGGTATTTTTCGGGTTCGGGTCAGTTCCGGTATAGATAAAATTTTCCGATTTTGATATGGATTCTGCAATACCCCACCCGATCCGACACGATTGTCAATCCTATACGTTCGAAATGCATTCGTTTATATTTGAGAAAAAATGAATATTATACATTTCTGAAATAAAGCGAAAATTATGGATATTAGCCATATCTGAATCCGGAATATTCGAATTCCAAATATAATATTAATAATAATTATACAGGAATAATATATTTCTAAATATATAACTGTATATTCATTAGCTTATAATGTTTGTGTGTGTAAATTCATTAAATAATATATTTATATAAATTTTATATAATTGTAAAAAAATTAAATATATATATAAAATATTATTTGAGTAAAATATTTTAAAGTAACAAAATTAGATTAGAAGATAAATAAAATTAGTATGGCATTCCGAGTTTTATTTTTCCGAACGGGAAATTCTGAACGGGAAAAATATATTTTCGAATAATTGTTATCCAAAAAATCCTATATTCATATAAAATATTTACATTCGTATCCGAAAAAAAATAGATATTATATATATTTGAATCCCATAATTTCCTACAAATATATGAATATAAATAGATCTGTATCAAATTTATCGATTTCACACCCTTAATAATAAATATCAACATAAGTTGTCCTAACGGTTTTTACTATCCCTCCAACAATTAACACCCCCATGTATTTATTTAATATATAAGAAGAAAGTATATTAAGAATTTTAGATGAAATATATGTATATATATCGTAAGCTAAATTTAGATAGGTATTACAAAATACATATTATTATATATTACGAAATTTAGATTTTTATAATAAATAATAAATGCTTTATTAATAAAAATTTAACAAATATTAAAATAAATCCCTGTATCGTACGGATTATGGGCAAAGTATACGTAAATTCATAGCCGAAGTAAACTACTTTGGGTTCACCCTTTTTCTGTTATTTTATGCGTTAGTCTTTTTATTCTTCAAAATCAAACAATCTTCCCAATTCTGAACATAGTTACGCTCCCAGGCTGCCCCACTTGCGTAGCCACGGATGTCAAATTGCCACGCATGTCATATTTCTTTACATAATCAGTTTTTTCTTTCAGCAGTGTCCAACAATTGCATTATAACTTGTGCCTGGTTTCGTGCTCTTGATTGTACAAAAGATTCTTTTCTGAATGGTAAAAACTGAAGAAAAGTGAAAACTTTGTTTATGTACATATTGGAGTTCTAGTTTTTTTTTGTCCAACAGAACAGCATAAAACCAGAAATCTTTCTTCAAAACATGTGAACACAAAATTATCTGGAAAAAGAAATATAATGATCAATATAAAATTTTACACTAGAATGTTATCCGAAGGTCAACATGTAATGATTTAAGGATTACGGCTGAGCATCAACAGCCTTTAGCCCTTGCTAAGAGAGCCCTAGGCACAGAAAAAGTTACATTTATCATGACAAAATGTTCTCTCAAGTCGTCTCTTCATGACGACTGTATGTAAAATTACAAGGATCCAAAACTAAAGTTTCATTCCATACTGGTATGATTTAACCTAAAGATCAGATTAGTCTACCAACGGGAAAAAACCATCACCAAGATTGACTTCCACTTGCATCCAGGAGTAGAACCAAAGCTAAACATGGGAAGAAACTGCTAATAAGCTCAATGCTACCCTTTAATATCAAGCTGTTTTTACTTTACGTGAAGGAGGACGTCGAAACAGACTGATGAGATCGTCAAGACCCTGTTGAAATTCAAAAAGTGTAATGTAACTAATTATATACAACGTTTCTCCCAAACTATTTCTACACAGCCAAGTACAGATAGTTCAAATATATACAATCAACTCACATAATATTGAGTGTGTGTATATATATTTATATGAACCAAAATCCTGTTCATCTAGGAAAAAGTAAAATCATACCCTGGTTGTTATAACAAGAAAACTGAAAAGGACGATTAAGTAGGAACCCAGCACTAGCAATACAAGCAAATCGAATGTCACACTAGCAACCTGAAAATAGGACGATCAAATAGTTTAGCCACAGGTAGACAGAAATTGACGGATAAGTTCAAGCCTTTTATGTAAGGCTTAATTATAATTTAGCCCTTAAAGTATAACTTGATGTACACATGAACCCTTAAACAAAACAAATGTATATATTGACCCCTTAACTATAAGTTTTGTACACTTCAACCCTTTTACTAATTTTTTTTCCCATATAACCCTTAAAGGTTGTATACTTTTGCCCCTAAACTATGAATTTTGTACACTTTAACCCTTTAATCATTTTTTATATTCTTGTTTTGATTCTTTCAAAAAATTATTTAAAATTACTTAATATCTAATTTTTTAATAATATTATTTCTCATATTAATTAGTTTATACAATCAAATAATTTTTAATTTATATCGGTTATTATTACATATTACCTGAGATATTAATAGTGTATTATAATTTTGTAAGTTTTTATTATAAGTAAAATTTATAATTTTAGTAAGATTTAACGAAAGTAAAATAAAATATAATAATACGTTGTTAATTAGTATATTATACATTCATATATATCTTATATTATTTAATAAACAAAAAATGACAAGAAAATGATTGACAAACAATGTTGCCTTTGAAGTATATGATTGCGAACATAATAACCCTTGAGGTTGAGGGCAATATTGGATGAAATTTTTACAACAGGGTTAAAGCGAACAAATCTCATACTTTAAGGGTTAAAATAACGACTTTTTTCTTTAAGGGTTTATGTGTACAACGTGTGATACTTTAAGGGTTAAGTTATATTTAAGCCTATATGTAATTACAAAGTGGTAGGAACCACATAAATTGAGTAACAAACTAAACAAGGTTAGTAGAATCCATGTGACGGGAAAACGAGACTGACAACGAAGTTTGGTTAATGTTTTTCGGTACTGTAATAACCATTAACTTTTTCTAAAACAGAATAGAAATTCTGCATTTTTTAGACCTCAGTCCTTTAACCTGAAACTCTTCAGATTTATTTAATATACATATATATGTGATATATCTTCTAAAATCTATCAACAAAAAAACTGCCTGTAACATCTATAATAAAAAAACATCGATAAAAGGGAATCATGCTTTATAGAGAGAATACTTTACAAGAAAACGTTATGCTAAATAAAAAATGTGACCGGCAGCAGTTACTGTATTGATATTCGATACACATGCATACACCGATGTCATGCACATGCTCATGTAAGAAGGGGAAAAGGTCTGAATCTATACCTCATAAATGTGTAACTTAGCGCTTGTTGAATCGTAGAAAGTGAAAATCCCATCTAGTACTTCGTGTTGCACATTCACCTCAACTGTATGATCTGCTAATTCCTGACAGAAGAAAAGCAAGGAAAAGAAAATATTAATAATCCTCACACCATTCTCTTACAGGACTGATCTAATTATAGTTGATATTGTTAATGCACACTACAGCTGTTGCAGATAATCGTACCTTTTTCAGTGCCATGACAAAGGGGTCGTTCTTTGGAAGAAATGGTGCCACCCTAGGGGTGGTGGATAATAGGTGCAACCACGACTGTATATATGATGGCTGAACTGCTAAACTACTATTCTCTTTAAATACATTTATATTTCTTCCTTGCTGGCCGTAAACATGTCTCTGCAAAATATCACGACATACTTAGAACCATGCCAGACATTGGTCATCTAATCACTACTTTGATATACAGTACCATACAAAGATCTCAAGATGAAGCTCAATAATAGTTCACAACTTAATACTAGTTATGGATCACCAATTGATCCACAGGGTACATACGTAGATCAAGAGATGATGTTCAGTACAGTGCATTGCTGTCAAATACTCCTGACTAAGAACATTAGAGTGTTTGGAGACTGCTGTAGATATATGGCAGTCACGCACGAAAACTTTAGATTCTCCACATATAATGCAATCAACTCAATATATAGCAATGACAAAATCTGCAAACCAGTGACTCAAAATGTTCTGTTCTGCACAGTATCTTATTTACAATTGTCTTTTCTAGTCTATCTCTTTCTACATCTCTTTTATATATGAAAGTTCAGTTATGATCACCTAATAATCCAGAAATTGAAATAGAAAAGGAAAAGGTCAAAAGGGAGGTCTGTGACGATTTTGAAATCTTTTTTAGTAGGGATCCTAGTATCCTTAGGAATGAACATAATCATTTCTTCCTGGTGGTCGGACTAATGGATTTCTGACAACATAACAATCTGTCTCAACACTTAAAAACTTTAAAGTGTAAGATCAAGGTCAAAGCCTCTACCATGTTACCACTGAACTGTACGTTGTGTGCATGCATGTCTCCAAAAGATCACCACACAACAAAACTTTCAATAAAACTGATTGTAGAAAACTTTACCGCAAGACTCTCCGCAACTAATGACACACCCTGTGCAACTGCAGCTTCACTGGTAAAATGCCTGGAAGACAGTTCTCTACAAGTTTAAAAATATAACAAATTTCTTCCGGTAATAAAGTAAGGAATCAGCTATAGATCATGACCTGTTATCCGATAGACCTCCGGTGCTCTCCAGAAATTCTGGTGCAACAGAAAGCTTAGAAAGTGTTGCTGCCGTAACTCTCAGCCTTGAAAATTGTTCATGCTCCCAAGCTACCTACAGCAGTTTTGTCACTTCAACACTAGAACTATACATACTTGAATTTTATTCACGACAAAAAGTGAGTTAAGACACTATTACTTTTAATCAAATACTATTATCATAACAGTGCGAGGGAGTTGTGCAGAATACTGACTACACTAATATGATATAACGCATGAGCAACATATGTATCCTTTCTGATGAAATGAAAATCATGTTAATGATTAGTGAGAAAGGTAAACATATTTCATCGCTTGATTATTTCAAAGTTAAGAATACTGGAATAAGACATGATAATGAACATATGATGACAAGACAGTGTAATCAAATATAAGGTTTCTTCGTTACAACTTATAACCAGTGAATTTCCTTTAGTTTTTAAAAAATTCTTATTTATATTTTAGTTTTTAATATATTGTTTACTATTATTCTAAAAGTTTTTAAATATTAATTTAGTATTATGTAAGAAAATATAATAATTATTATTATTTAAAATATATACCAATGCTTAGAAACCTGTGATGAATGAAGTACCAACTTTATGCATCGTTTTATATCTATTTGTGAACCTAAGGGTTTGTCTGGATCGAGGGCTACGGAGGGATGGGTTGGAATGAGATAAAAATTAAGAACCCCTGTTTGGGAAAGTTTAGGTGGGTTGAGGAAAGCCAGTATCTAATCAAGTCAGGAAACTAATCAAACACCCCGAATCGGCGTGTTACAAAGGGTCCGTCCCTGTATTACTTAATTTACGTCAGTCATATGCGCCTATTTACTTGCTATCATTTTAAAAATTATTATATACACGTGCATGATATTTATTTTATTTGTTTGTCCTTTTGATTGTTTTCCATTTTATAAACATTGTTTCGAATACATACGAGTACATCTGTCTATGTACTTGAATACATTTTTTGTTATTTTCTCTGATGTGTATAGGTTTATATACAGTCTTTTGAAATCAACTCATGATGTTACAATAATTTTTCTGGATTATGTGCTAAAAACTTGGTCTAATATATGAAAACAACAATGAATATAAATAAGGATAAAAGATATTTTCTGATTGTGTATTAGGTCGTAATTGGAAAATGAACTAATTTTCAAATTTCTATATAAATATATTTCAATATTGGCTTTTTATTATTTTCAAAAATAACTTATATTATTTTATGAAAACTACAAAATTTTAAATTTTACAACAATCTTACATTACAACCCTTCATCCAAATAAGATAGTGTTGAACCCTTCTTTACCCAATACTTCCATCCAAACAAAGAGTTAACTGAACCCATCCCTTAACAACCTATTCCTTTCCATCCCAACTTAGACAGATGTACTCGTATGTATTCAAAACAATTTGGTGGGAGTACAACTGCAGGATGTGGTGGGACAATGAGAAGCAACAACGAATTCTAATGCAGAGCATAAAATAAATAGATTAATTGTCATTTATTTTATATAATTATTTAGATAAAGGTATGATTTGTAATAAAAAAAAATTACTATATAGGGAATGTTCAAGAGAATAGATATATTAAACCTGACCTATGTTTAATAGTTATGTTTTAGAGAAAAGATGAATGAAACCTGACCATGTTTCTCCAAGTAACATGATACCTACCCTATGTTTAATAGGGATTCCCAGTTTACTATACAACACACATGCCTAATATGCCACAATCGGAGGCAGTTTGTGTGGAGGTTAAGGTGAATGCAGAGATTATAGACAACTTATATAAAACTACATGCCAATGCTATCCTTAGTTACCCCGACTCGGCACTTATGGCCGTCGTACCCTTGTCGACCCGACCCGACACGGGACACGACACGGGATACGGGTCGGATTCGCCATGTGAAAAAACGACACTTCTTCTTCGTTGCCGGAGAAATTTCAAGGTCGCCGGAAAAATTTGGACTTCATTTCAGATGAATAAAAAGGGAAGAACAAACACAGATTAGAAAGGATGAAGAAAGAGAGATGGAAGAAGATGGTGAAAGATGCAGATCTAAAAGATGGTATTGAAAAAGTAAAAAGTAGAAGATAGGCATACAGACCGTGTATATAATTGTATTATTTAAAAATGTATCTGGACATTGCTTTGTACAGGTTCAAGCTATAAGTGGATCCAGCTGTCCACTACACCTACACATCATT
The DNA here is from genome assembly GCF_009905375.1 of Apium graveolens. NCBI lineage: Eukaryota > Viridiplantae > Streptophyta > Magnoliopsida > Apiales > Apiaceae > Apium > Apium graveolens. The sequence continues at coordinate 173,227,821 of NC_133657.1, forward strand.
TATAATCATTATTATTATAGCCCAGAGATGTTACATATATTATACTACTATATAAATATACTTGTGTTTGTGTAGTACATGTACATCTGAGGTCATGTAGTACATTTTTTTATCTAAAAAGATCGACTGTTTGCTATATATTTTCTTAATAATAATTAAAAAATACAAGTGATGAAAAACTTAATTTATTTAGTTATATTTAAAAATTAAAAAATTATTTTAATTACCATGTCCCCGTACCCTTGTCCGAAATTCGGACGGTGTCCCCGTGTCTACAATTTTCAAGATCGCCGAGTCCGACACTCGGATATGTGTCGCATCCGACACTTCGTACCCGAGTCTGAGCGACTTAGATGCTATATCTACACATTTTGTCATAGTTGCTTATGTGATATTAACAGTACTAGGCCAACATATGTTTCAATTATCTGTCACTTACAGCATATATATGATTAAATATCTAAATAGGTATTCTATATTACATTCAACATAATATTACATGGGATCAATTTTTAGGAAGATGAAAGACCTCCTCTGATATTTCGATACTGGAAACTCTTTCATTGTTTTATTTTCCTCTAAATAAAATAGATTTACTTACTCGAGGATTTGAAATATTTATTTTCTTGTGCTTAATACCAACTTTGAGTCCCAACTCTTCTGCTACACTGGAAAATCCCTGCAAAAAGGAACCTTGTAGCCTTCAAGTTGGGGGCAGAAATGATTATTGCTTTACGCAATCTAAAAACAATATTAAAATAAACTACTCACATCAAAAATTTGCTTAATGTTGACATTTTCTGGAGGCTTGGAAACATGGAGCCACAACTCATTGCCCGATGAACCAATGCTATTAAGACAAATAGCATACTCAATATTTTCCCGTAAGCGTTGATCAAAACTGCGAAGCCACTTGAATCAAACAAAAAAATGTAAAGAAGGTGAACAACATTTTTTTCAACACAAACCATATGCTAACATCCGACTTTCATATGTATATACTATATATCCATGTAGATTATGCAAATGAGGTGTGTGTGCATGTGTGTTTTGTTAAATTTTAGTTTCCTGGACAAGCCAAGCACCTTGTGTGTTCCGTTGTAGTTGTAAGGTCCACCAGATGTCAGCCCAAAGAGAAGATTATATCTCCCTCTTGTTTTAGGATTTGAATACAGTAGTGAAAATAACCTAGCAATTTCAAGGAGTGCTACAACACCACTTCCGTTGCTGTCACTTCCCACTGACAGTGCCTACAAATTAACAGAAACATTGTCAAGTCTTCCCATTACCATTAAAAAATTATATAAAGTGTATAAAATACTTTAAGTATATACAGGTGCAGCCCCGAACGTGTCATATGAGGCCACTATAGCAATAGTTGGGAGTTGATTTGAATCACCATCAGCTTTCAGTCCTGGTAACCATCCCTGACAATAATAATCAATTATATTATGCAAATGTCCAACCAATATCTGCACTAGCAACTTCAAACAGATGTTGCAATATGAAGTAGCTCACGATAAGGCGGTATATAATAATCAGCAACCTATCAAAGAATATCGAAGTTACTAACATAACATTACCTAACAACAGTGGCATGATAGGTGGTTAATTGCATTATGAGAACTTAGAAAGCAAAATGATCTCTTAGCCCTACTAGTATTACAGTGAAACATCAAAAGAAAAGAAAATCTAATAATCAAACTAATCTTTCATATAACGGGATATTCGTAAAACCTGAATATTTGTAATAGCAGGGGCTGCAACTTTCCTAGGTTCAGGAGCACTGACAACAAACTTGTACCTGATAATCAAGAAACCACAACTTATTATGAGCTAATATGTTACCTTGTGGTCTGATTATAAAAGTACAGTATATTATTGTGTTGCAAACTTGAAAAAACTTAACATACAGATGACACCTGGACTTGTAAGATGATTCATAAGATGTCAGCTATAGATGAATTTGCGAAAACAATTACAAATATTAACACACATCAAAAGAGTTCCTCAATATAATCAACATGAATACAATTCATGCAATATTATGGTGGCCAATATGAAGAAAGAATCCATATTGAAGAAAAAAAAATAATTGCACCTCTTTAAATTAAAGCTACAAAGATCTTGTTCACCACATGGTTATTTATATACTTCCAAAGTTGGTAGCAAGCTACCTGATTCTAACATATGTTACTTACCGGAACCCGTTTCAGAAGTCTCATGAGTATGATACTCACAAATCAGAAGGAACGTTTAGATCTTGATTAGTCAGACTAGAAATGTATTGGTAGCATAAGAGTTCATTAGTGTGCCTTTCAAAAAAGGAGAATTAAATGATGCAACTAACAACAAATTAAGGCCTTGGGTGCTACAGCCTACAATGCATATCATGCATCCTTCTAAAGGTCTTTTACTATGTATAACCCAACTCTGGAGTCTGGACCAAAGAGTTGATCATCACGAACCAATTTTAGAGCACCAATCAGTGGCAATGCGATAGTAAATGTGTGACATAATTAACATCTGGCCAATGCTCAAACATAAGACGTCTGAGTGAAGTGCCACTGACAGTGAGTCTTAGACATTTAGGTTTCAATATTTAGACTTAAATGTTTTCACACATGCTCTACAGAAACTACTACAGACTGACAATAATGTCTCTACTCTTCATTGCATTGTGAAGGAGGAAAATAAGAGGACATGTCCCGTCAGCAAAAGGTGGCACAATCAACAATGTAAATGCATGTGTTCTATGTATTATGTACAGTGATGGCCGATAGAATACGCACAGATTCTTCTCAATATTAATTTGTTTGTCATGATGCAACTAAATTTGATTCTCACTTTGCAATTCAGAGTTTATGGACTAACCCCCCAGTTGTTGCAGTTGCAGGCTGGCCTGTAGCATCATTCCTCTTGACATCAGCTAACACAGCATCAATGTCATCATCCTCAAAGGCGAAATATACCGGATACTGTACCACACAAAGTCACTTCTAATAAATGATACTATATTGGTTAAAATAATATAATTTTTAAAAAAGTAGATACAATACAATTGTATAATAACATCAATTAGGATGTGCAAAACCAGGCTTTTCAAAACATGAGTTATTATCAGCGCAGACGTATGATGCATAAATATATCTTTTGAATGGAGGTGGGAATATTGTTCGAATAGATATTATAGACAAGAACAAGATATTTACAAATTATTATAAAGAATATACATCTGCATCAATACAATCAAAGTATGAATATAACAGGCCAGCTATCTCTGGAAAGCATTTAACCAATTAATGGAGTGTCAAGAAGGGTATCATTTAGTCATTCTTATTCCCAACAAATGGATAAAAAATTATGAAGAGATACACACCAATGTACAAGGACGGAAAATCATGAATATAGGTTGTGTAGAAAAAGCAAATGTATGAGATTGACGTGGATGCAGGGAACCGAAAAGAAACCAATAAAACTCACACGAATATTGGCATGTATAATTAACCGCTCCAGCTCCGCCAACAGGATTCTAATTAGCTCCTTTTCAGAGTTCGGATCATCTTCCGCACCATCTTTGTTCCCAGAATTAAACATTTGAGGAATCATGAGTAATAAACCTCCTAATTGCTTTTTCTGCCCAATACACTCTGCCAGTGGCGTAAAAACACATAATATCAGGCAATAATCATGTTACTTTAAGGAACAACAATTTGTCCAATACAATTCCAGCAATTAAAAAGCAATGATATTGGATAATGTAATTATAAGAGCATCTCTAATAGAATCTTTACATAGGGTCTTAACTTCAAAAATAAAATCCTAGCATAAATTAGAGCTCCAACAGCCTCTTAGAGACTCTTTAAGAAGTTAAGAGCCTACTCTCTCTCCTCAAACTTAAGAGCTAGTACATGGCTCTTTACTTTTACTTATTAATAAAATATTCATATTTTATTTTATATTTAGGAGTTTACATATATTGTTGGAGATGTTCTAATGGATTTGTAATGGTAACACAATCCATTTATTTGATATAACTTCACAAATCAGCACTATGTTACCCCGACTCTTCAAATTTTCTCAAGTACCCATGTCCGACACTCGACACTCGGACTTGCATATGAATGTTTGGACACCTATTTTAGGCCAAAAATGTAAAATTTTCAAAATATTGTCAAGTCCGACACTTGGATATGTATCCATGTTGGACTGGAAGATGGGTGACTTGATATATTGTGGCTGTTTGGCAACAACCGATATCACCTTAAACGGGCCTAAAGCCCATTTTTTATTACAGCCGACTGTTTGGCTAAGCTTAAATGAATCTCCATTTTATAGCATAAACGTTGAAAATCAGAATGTTAGTTCAGCGTACTTTCTTATTTTAGCTTTCTCGTTTTGCCATGACAAGCCGTGTTATATTTTCTATTGAACTGATTAATTTTCGATTAAATTTTTACAATATATCATGTCAATTCTATTTTTAAAATTCTATTAATCGCAATAAGTTTTTTTGAATTGAATTATATATAATAATTTATTTAAATTAAAATACTATTTTATTTAAATATGAATACTTTCAAATTATGGTTAGTTATGTTTTGAATTTAATTATGTTTTATTCCGTTTTAATCGTATAATTTTGTTTTAACCCGACCATTATACCGACCAAATTATATAAATCTAATTATATATAGTTTTTTTTACCCAGATCAATATTATAATTTTATTTTCATCGAGATAAATTGTGTATATTATATAGTTTTATCCCGAGGTCATTATCCTTATTTTTAAATTTTCTTATTTTTATTTTATATTCATGTATGAAATTTATTCATTCGTGTAATTCATAATTACACTTTAGTTTTTATTTGAAAATTTTTAACTTATAAGTCATGATTTACCAAACACATTATCAACGTATAAATAATTTATACGTAAAATTATCAAAACAGTTAAATAATTTATAAGTAATGATATTCAATAACTTATATGACACTTTTCAACTTTAAGTTGTAAGTTACATTTTTTAAGATAACCCAAACGGGTCATTATAATATGCATATGGGCAGATCAATCATTACCACTAATTGAAGTCAAATTTCAATACACCTAACTAAATTTATTTTTGACTCGTTCTAACTAACCTAAGGATGTAGGTCTGTGACTGGCCTTGCCACTTTAACTTAATGACATTTTGAGAGAGATCCAGTTTTGATACTTAATTGTAATTCAGTTACGACTTGACTCGGCCTGAGTTTTAATTTAGTGAGCCAAATAAAAGTTTCTTAGTTTAGTGTTAAACTTAGTTTTTCACGCATATAAGTAAATTACTTTAAGGCAACAGCGGTATTTTAAAAAATAATAATATTCCAGACAAGAGTAATCTAACACGCTTATACTGGTATCACTAATTTCTCAAGCCCCCTTTTAGGAAACAACGGAATTAAAAATAATACTACTCTAGACAAGAATAATCTAACACGTTTTATCCTGGTGTTACTAATTTCTCAAGCCTTATTTTCATTGAGTCGTCTAATCCTATTCGTTAAATATAATACATTCTATAATTCCTAGTTACGTACTACCAGTCCTCCGGAACTGATGAAATGCCAGTTCCGTAATTATAACAACAAAATGTCAATAAACTTCAATCACTTGCACAATTCACATCTAAACCAACACTACAACTCACCGCAACTCCGATAACTAACCAATACAACACAACAAACTAAATCACACTTAATTCAACATAAATCAATCAATCAACTCAAAATCTTAACAAAATATACCTTTAATAAAAGTGAGATTCAGATCACGAACAGGAAGTATAACAACAGTCCTAGAAAGATCCGTATGATGCGATAACAGAGACGACGCGTGATGATTGAGCGACGCTAATCGCGATCCGAACTGTTCGCCGGCGATATCGTACTGAATGAGCCGGTAAACGTCGACGACGGTAGCGGCGTCGCAGATTTCGACGCAAGCGACGAGAATGAAGACGAGAGAGATGAGTGAGCAAAGTGAATCGAAGAGCTCTTTTCTCGCCGCCATTGATGAGGAGCTAGGGTTTTGCAGAAGTGAAGTAGATTGTATGATCTGGATTAATAATTAAAAATGAGGGAGATAATTTTGGAGTTTACAGAGTTGGTGATGTAATGATGGTATTATTATTGGGTGGATGGGTTAAAATGAAAAAACAACGAAACCGATAATTTAAAACGATAAGAAACAATATTGGACAAGAAATTACAATATAATTGTAATTTGAATTTATTTGGGCTTTCACGATTTTCATCTTCTTCTTTTTTCAAATATTAATGAAAATTATCCATTTTAAAACCCGATCGATTATCATTTGATAATTGGGTGCATCATATCATATTACTCCCTCTATTTTTTATATGTCGTTTGACTTTTGTGCACACATTTTTAAGTCCATTGATCACATAGTTAAAATAATAATTTTTAAAATTTTCTTTTTCTGAATTAAAGTTTTAGTTAGATATTTTTATTTACAAAAAAAAAATTAAAAAATTATTATTTTAACTACATGGTCAAAGCACCTAAAAATACGTGCACAAAAGTTAAATGTTGTATAAAAGAAAATAGAGAGAGTATACAATATAGAGATTTGTGAAGCGGGTATAAAGTTATAAAAATCGGAAATTTAACTAAATCGATTGAATCATCAATTTTTGATTTATCTGGAATCGAGAATTTATCAGAATATTAAATTAAAATAAAATTGAATATATTTTAAATATTTTTTAAAACAATTATGTATGTTAAATACGTAACACTGTTGCATATTCTGAAACTACTCCCTGTAATTGGGCCTTGATATGATCCATGGACCTTGGTAATTATGGCTCATGCCATTGCTTTGTAATGCACCCCCAAAACTTGTCCTAAATTAAAATTTGAGATTTGTTAGATAAAAGAGTGTTCCAATAATATCGGTGTCTAAATATTAGAATATTCATCATGTGTCTCATTTCTAGGGGACCACTAAGCATCACCTGTCTCATTTATTTCAATTAAAAAATTATCTCCCTCCTTTTTTACAATCTCCAACCACTACACCAAAAGACATTAATGATATTTTTTTAGAAACTCATTACTACATTTACAAAAAACTCACTACCTTCAATTAATTTTCTTTCAAGTTACTTGAAAAATTAACCATTTACCCCTATGTGTGTCATAAGAATTGAACCCATGACTATAGTATTATGAGATAATAATGTTCATATCTCCACCCACTACACCAAAAAAAATTATCATGTTCTTTTAAGAACCATTAAGTACATCCACAAAAAACTCACTAACTTAATTCAATTTAACATTGTTTCAAAATTTAATAAATATAAAAGTAACAGTAAATTTCTCCCCACTAATTATTAAAATTTTATAATTATTTAGCCAATATATTGTATTTATTATAAGCCAAAATGTTTTTTTTATCAGTTATAAAAATACTAATATACACTCTACTAATTTAAAACTTAACTTTTCGATCAATTATAAAAGGATTGTTGTATTCCCTATATAAATGTAATTGTGAAATCATATAAAACTTTCATATTATATCAACTTTAAGGTTTAAACCAGGTAAAATGATACTACATTGTAAACAATACATAAATAATGATAATGATGGGAATTTAGGGGCAACGAAATTGATTGTACTTAAAAAGACGGATTCTAAAAATAACTAATTAATGTTATTTATTAATTTTTAAAATTTTACGTTAATATAAGTAAATTTTTGATGTATGACTATATGAAATATGCATATATATATAATCACCTATAGAGTTTTAGGGAAAAATATACATTATAATATATATAATATATGATATTATTTATATATAAGTTGAGTAATATATTCTTAAATCACTTAGCAAAAAAAATCTTAAATCATTTTTTACCAATATACCGATATCATCACCCCTAGCGACATATCCCCAATATCACCATCACTACCAAATCGCCTTCCACGCAGCACTACAAAAATTATCAAAAAATCAAACTGAAATCACTAAAATTCTTTAATAAGATCACATCAACACTACACGTGCATACATACATACATACACACACACATACATACATACATATATATATACATTCATACATACATATATATATACATATATACAATAAATATATACATAAATATAAACTATTACAAGTGTGCGCGCACACACAGATACATACTCATATTCTTATTTGTCATTTATCTTACCTTGTCCTCCAACATAATGAAATGACGAAACATTATATTAAATTTAATGAAAGAAAAAATAAAATAAACTATTTATATGTATATGTGCAATTTATACTTCACTATTAATCGTTCTATGACATCTATCATATATTCCACCATCTCATAGGTTGTTAGACACGGAGAGTAAAAAAATGAATTATGTTCAAGAAAACTTAAGAAAATGGAGGTATAATTTGGACCCATTATAAAGATAATATGATATTTAAGGAAATGTTAACCATCTGTTGGAACATCCGAAAATAGAAAGTTATTGGGACATCAATTGCCTATATAGTTTAAATCATCAATCACATTTCTAACACATAAACATATCAAAATTACAAACAAATTAATAATTATTTTATATTTAAAGTGATTGATATACATCAGGAACACATAATCACTTGTATTTATTTTACTTTCTAAGTATTAACATATTACAAATATCATTTAATTATAAAGTAGCAAAAAATGATACTAACATAATTTGTTACTTTCTACGAATGCACCATTGCAAACATACCCCAATCACTCGTGCTCATATGCATAAACAAAAAATATTTTCATCTATTAGGTAACAACATAAATATATCGTCAATAATAACAACGAAAATAATTTTAATTAGGACAATATATAGTATGAACGTGTATTGCACGCGTTATAGAGCTAGTTACACCTTAATATTCAATCACTCTTTAATCATTTTCGATTTTTTCAAAATTGACCCGATTTTTCCCGATTTTGACATGTTTACCCGGAAAACATTTTTTCCAATAATTTTTCGTTATCAGATCGGTAGCTCTTCAATCAATAATTTTATTGGTAAATATTGTGCAATATCTCATGTATATATATATATCAAATATATTAAATTAATTATCAATGCATTTGACTTCTATGCAAGACATTACCAATGTACGAAACGTTGATAATATGTTAATAAAGCTCAGTAAGCAAATTATACATTTTCTTCTTTGTGTCATGTAATTTGTATTTCATGAATGAATGCAAGTATTATAGTTATTGTACGTTAAAGATAAAAACGTTAAAACTATTTCATATAATGCAGTCATTATGTCCCAGAGAAGTAAACTAAAGATTAATGCATACGATGAATTTCATAATTGAGCAAAATTTTTGAGTTCTAGTTAAATGAACCATGAGTTAATGAAGTATTTCATTGTTAAAGTTATTGCCAACTTAAAATGCTTAAATAATGTCATAAAAACTTACAATAATAATATTCAACAAGTTGTAAAAACTTACAATCATAGTGTTGAACAAATTAAAACTTACACCAACGTAGATATACATTATTTTTAACGGGAGAGAAGTATTAAAGGAATGACCACATGAATTAGTGCATCATGACATTGTAAGATGTCTCTCCCGAATGAATTTGTTGGTACTAGAAATGTTAGAATAAGTAAAATAAAAGAGTAATAAGAAGTCTAAAGGACGTCAGAGACATTTCCTAGCCAGAAAGCAAAGTTCTTAATGATGGTATACTTAGTGTATGCGAGCTCTAAGATCACATCTTTGAATAAAATCACATGGTAAAAGGAAATCCAAATAGATAGATAAGCTGCCCATGAGCATCATGGCATATGTAAATGGGAATGAGCCACCCAAGAAGCAAGTTATTAGAGCGAGCGTTTGGAGTAGTATAAAGTCGAGGAGCAAAGTAGTAGATAAAATAGAAGAAGGGGTTAGGCTCCAGGTAGAGAAGAGGATACTATTAGGATAAAGAACTTGAAATGCAGAGCTCGGGCGACTAGCGAGTGAGTGGTTAGTGGCCAATAGCGCCCTAGTTGATAGCATTCTGTTCTGCGGCTAGAACTCGAGGAACAACGGGGCACTCCATACAGAACATACAAATATTAGGGATGAGTTGCGCAAGGACCTGAATTCTCATGAAGAGGTCGAACCAAGGATCTAAGCAAGTCGGGGTGTTAGGTCCCAATATGTTTGTAGAAGGGGGGTTGAATACAAACTTTACCGTTTAATCAAATTTAATGCGGAATTAAAAAGTGAAACAAAATTCAAGTTAAATAAAACTATTATTAAACTTGAAAGTTGTTACAACAACGGTATCGATTACAAGGAATTAATCTCAAATAAATTATCACAAATCTAGAATAAATTTGACATGAATTTTTTCTATTTTTGCAATAAAAAGATCAAATGCTAGAAACAATTTGAGATTAAGTTCTAGGGATTTTGATCCGCTAGATAGTTACACAAGAACAAGAGAATGATTTCTAGTGGTTTAGATTTAACTTTAATGACTAGAAATAAATGAACTGAAATGCAGTTGAGAGTTAAACTTTGTTTGTGGCTGCTGCTTCTCTGTGTTCTTTAGTTGGTTGAGTAGTAATGAATGTTGTAGGTTCTCTGTCTTTTTAAAATAACCAAGGGCGGTAGAAATTGTATTAGAGAGACAATCCAAGGCTTGGCAAGACAATCCACTGAACCACCATGACTTTCGGTGAGACAAAAGATTGAACTAGCAAGACTATCAAACTGAACTGGCAAGACAATTCTCCTCCCTACTAGAACTTTCAGTGAGACAATTAGAAATGACCTGGCATGACAATCGGTATGACAATCTGGATTGTCATGCCAGTTCAAGTTTAATTGTCTTATTGAATTAAAACTGATTTTAATTCAATTACACTTCTGAAAATCAATAATATTAATTCGAAATTAATTAATCAATTAATTCAATTAATCAATAAATTAATCTTTGCAGATATAATTTATTTTCTTAATTAAATTATATGACTTAATTAATTAATAGAGAATTAATACTACTCTTGAACTGCAACCATTCTTCTGAAAATCTTCTGAAAATTATAAATCAATTCCACCACTTCAATGTTGACACTCGATGTACTGTCTGGTTCATGAGTGACTAACTTCTGTGACGTTTCTTTATGTCTTGACTTTAATAACTTGATTTTTTTCAGATTAAATCCCTGTAATTATCTGATACCCAGACAAGATCTCTGACACTTGATTATATCCACAATTTTGATTTATATCACTGAGGCTTGATCAATTTCTTGAACTTCTTCCAGTGAATTAATTCCTCAAGTCTGTAGATGAACAATGTTTCTTAATCCTTTGACAGATGTTACTGTGAGAGATCTCTTTGACGATATAACCACTATTTACTTGTTATATTCTTATTTGAGTTGAGTTAAATCATCGAATAAATAAATAGGCTATGACATATGCCTTTCGATCTCCCCTATTTATTTGTTAGACAACAATAACAAATACCTAGAGGATAACTCAACTAACAAATAAGAAAAAGATATAAAAAGAAATGCAAAGTAAATAGCAGAAACGTTCTGGATTAAATTTAACATTTTCCATATTCCAAAAGAAATTTACAAGTGAATACAAGATAGATATTCCTCTAGACTGAACATATGAATACATTTTTCTATCTTGATTCATTAAGCTCTAAGCATATTACATTAAGTTTTGAGCTATTTGAATTCAGTTGTCTTCACTTCTGAATTCACCTTCTTCCAAATCTTGCAGCAGCTCCTTGTCATAGACACGATCCCTTTCTGAAGAGAAACTGACTGGTCTAACTGGTTGAACCCTAACTGACTTTAGCTTATTCTTAAACTGATTGTACCTTTTGATGTTCTTTTCACAATAAGCTTGCATCAGATCAGCAGCTCGAGTTTTCAACTCAGACAAGATGCTTAGCAGAGTAGTCTTTAAGAGATTGTGAATCGAGATGGCAAATTTGAAGATAGTCAGACTTAAAGAATCTTACTTGAAAGGGTAAGTTGACCACCTAAGGACTAGCCCTGCTAGCAAACTCCTTGAGCCTTTCACGAAGGACTTCATTCAATTCTGAGCTTCTTTTGACTTTGTTGAGAAGAACCCAAATCTCGGATAAAGAACGATTCTCAAACAAGTGAAGTAATACCTTGAAAGATCCTTCATTATGACAATATACAAAGATGCTCATTTCATTTAATGATCTATCAAAAGCAGCTATGATCCTTGAGATTTCAGTCTTGATAGCATCCATGTACCCGTCATTGTTTGGATTAGAAATTTTCAGCCTGTCGAGAAGATGTAGAAACTCCCTATCATTGTTCGTGCTCAGCTGAGGTATATCAAGAACTCTCCTTGCTTCATCCCATTTTACACCAATCTTCAGATTGACATCTCTTCTTCTTTCTTCAGCTTTAATGTCATGAAGACGTTGCTTTTCGAGAGTTTCTGTTCTTTGGATTTTTTTCTTCATGTCAATGATCAGCGATATCTTTTTAAGTTCAACTTCTTTTCTCATCAACTCTGACTGCTGCTTCTGGAACTCTTTCTCAAAAAGAGGATCCACTAGAGCTTCCTCTTCCCAGTCTTCAAAATTACTTTCCTCTTCAGCTTTAAAGATACCAGCTTTATCTTCCAGGACTTTTTCAATGGGAACATCAAGAATATCGAAGTCATCTTGCTCTCCACTATAGTAGACATCATCAACCTTCCTTGTCTCTCCAACAGAAGAATATTTTTTTTTCCTTTTCCACTTCTCCCTTGCTTCTCCCCCTTAGTTGAGGAATCCTCTACAGATTTCCCTTTAGACCCTTCATGACCTCCATTACCTCCAGAGCCCGAGCCTCCACTAGACGGCCCTTCAAAGAAGGTCATTTGCTCTTCAGTAGGACAGTGAGAATTTTTTATCATGAAATACAAGTTCTTCATCCCTTCATTGAGATGTTCCATGCCCTTTTCTATCTTCAAGAATCTGGAAGAGTCCAGTGAATGGTTCATTTCAATTAGGTCTTCAAGAGAATTCATTCTAGTATGGAAAGAGCAGAAGTTTGCAATGTCTTCGGCTGATAAAGTTGGAGATTCCTGAATGGAGTTAAGCTTTGGTATCACAGTGGTCTTCAAATCTGAGATATCATTCCTGATAATTGCCAGCTGATTGTTGACAGAGGTGGAAGAAGAAGACAGTTCAATCACATCTGCTTTGAATGTTTGAGCCCCAGCCTGACTTTTAGCAAGTTGTTCTTTCAGAGTAGCAATCTGAGCTAACAGGTTTTCAGTGTTTGTGTCTGTGTGTGCGCTCACCTGAATATCTCTCGTTCCTAGTTCACTCCTCTCGCGTGCTTGTGTTTCTCTCAATATAATTGCTCGTGAGGAGCCATCCTGTTGCTGGTCTTCTGTACCTGTAATTGAAATCACCCTAGCCTCTTCAAGAGAGGTCAGTGGTGGTGCAATAGGAATTCGCGAGTCCCGATCCTCAGTCAAATCTATCTTGGCATGTGAAATAGATGTCTGAATTGCTTCAGGGATAGATTGACCGAGTTGCCCTCCACTTTCTCCAGATAAATCTGCGAGTGGAGAATCCCGTGAGGGAACCAGAGGTGTTGGATATGGGAGGGGAGAAAATGACTCTATTAGAGGAGGCTGAGAGTTAGATTTTCCCTCTGAAGCATGTGACTGCTCTTCTGCCATAACTTGGCAGACACTGTAACCTTCTCAATGTGCATTCCTCTCTTTGTATCATGAGTGTCATCTATTGGTATGTATGCTTCCATTGTGAGTAATGGAAGTGTGCTTGACTCAGTACAAGATGCCATGGCCCTATGGCGAATTTCAATAGATTCATCCTGTTGAGAGAATGTCTCTATTAACTGTTCAGTGGCCATTTCAAAGTCCATATCCTGTTGGGAGGACAAGGATGGGCTTTCAGATGCCTCAGTAAATGTTCTTCTCTTCTTGGGAGGAGGCAGAGCTGAGGGTTAATCCACATCTAAAAACACACTACTTCCTACTAACCTTCTCGGTAACATTTTTGATAGTGGGGGAGAGTTTGAGACAGGTTGTGACTTTGTGTTTGGCTCTATGACCTGGGATTGAAGATGTGGTTTTACAACTTCATGGTCAGCCCTATCAACCACTGGGGGTCTTATATCAGAAGTAGGAATAGGTTGAGAGTGAGGAATTATTAACTGCAGTGGAAGAGCATCTGATGTTTATGCCTGAGTGGCTTGAACCACTGGAGGTTGAGTTTGTTGTTCATGACCGGGAAGATTAAAAATTGGTAAAGGAATGAAGGTGGCCATGAAAGCAGATACAAGTACTGGAACTTGCATGAATTTAAAGGCTGTGTCTTGGCGTGTGTAGATCTTTTTGCTTACCGGAGGGGGTTCAGCTACTGATGAGTTAGCAAAAAGAGCCTTATGCTCAGGGGTGAGAAGATGTTCTGCTATAAGCATAAGAAATCGAGCGTAGTAGCAAGAAACCCTACGATTCGTAGAATGATCACGCTTAGCTGCAGTGAGACGTCTCAGAAGAATGGGTAAAAGTAATTTGCCAAAATTGATCCTTTGATTGAAAACAACCGCAAGACCAATATACTGCAGAGTGGAAGTGATGTTGTGAAAATTGGATTTAGTGCAGTTGGCAAACACTTTGGAAAGTGTATCGAAGAAAATATCCCATTCAGAAACCAAATTTGATTTAGACAGCTTAGTCAAATTAATCACCCCCTGATAGTTAATAGCATGAAAAAAATTTGAAATCTCATTGTCAGAGGGTAAATTACAGAAATTGTCCATTGAAAAATTTAAAGCTCTATTGATGACTGTTTCATCAACTACATACTGTGTGTTTGCCACGGTGAATGAAAAAGAGTTAGAATCAGCGGCCACAGTAGAAGTTGTGCAAATCAGTCTAAGCAAGTCGGCATTTAATAGAACATTTAATTTAATAGCAGAGCTAACAATCGAATGATCATTTAAAAATCTAATCCACGACTTAAATTTTTCAACATTATAATTTTCCGGATTAAAATAACCAACATGATTATGCGGACAATATGGAAATTGAGAGCCATCAAAAAATTTAATAAAACACACACTTTCAGAATTTTAAGAATTAAATTAAGAAAATTCGAATTAAAAATAATTAATAATTCGAATTAATTCAATTATATCCAAAAAATTTAGAAAAAAATGTATCTTGTTGATTTTTATCCCACAAACTCAGTAGAAGGAACAGATTTTGCAAAAACACACGACACACTACCAGATTTAAGTTCAAAAACGAATTGGGAACACTGCCAATTACAAATGAAAGAACTGATTTTTTTAAAAAAAAAAATTGGCAGCACTTCTGTATGTATACACACGTATGTATATAAGCAGAAGTGAAGATTGGAGTCTGCTGAGTAAAAACTCGAGCAAGGAGAAAAAAATGGCGATTTGGGAGAGAGAGAGACAGTTGATCAAGAACACAGATTGATTTTAAAACGAAAAAGAGAAAACAACAAAAAAAGAAAACAACACAAAGACGCCTAAGTAGGACAACTGGTATGACAATCCTGGATTGGCATACCGATTGTCATACCTATTGTCATACCAGGCAAAAAGGGAATTTAAAACGAAAATGGAAATTAAGCTGGAATGATAATCCGATAGTCATACCAATAGTCATTCCAGTATAAAATAAAAATAGAAAATAGTTAATGTATATTATATAATTTTATAACTAGCAAGACAATTGATTGTCATACCGATTGTCTTACCAGTATAAAACTGTACTGAGAATTAAAATAAATGAAATTAAACTGGAATGACTTTCAGCAAGACAATTTCAATAGTCTTGCCGATTTTCATTGCAGTTATATATATAAAAAAACATAAACACGCTTAAAAATAGAAATGCAAAAAAAAACTTTAAACAATATTTACGAATACAGAAAATACAAATAAAAACTTATACAAATATAGCATAAATATAGACGATATATACAAATTAAAATATTCATAAATAACTATATTTTAGTCCAAAAATAGATTTCTTTTGAGTTTTAGCAGATAAAATTCATAGAAAAATACTTTTAGAGAAAATAAAATATTCTGAGATATTAAAATTGACAAGTTGAATAAATAAATAAGATAAGATAACAAAATTACATGGAATAAGCAATAAATATGGTATAAATGATAAAATAAATTTGCGAATGAATTTTTCATATGAAAAATTCATTCGTAAATTCATTCAAGAACAGATCTCAGATATTATCTAGTTTAATCACTAAAACTATTCAACATACCCAATTTACCAACTAATCTGGTAAATGTGGATTCATCAAGAGATTTAATGAAAATATCTGCTATTTGTTCTTCTGTTGGAACAAAAAATAGTTCAACAGTACCATTCATGACATGCTCTCTGATAAAATGATACCTGATGTCGATGTGCTTGGTCCTCGTGTGTTGTACAGGGTTGTTGGTGATGGCTATTGCACTTGTATTGTCACATAGAATATGAATTTTGTTCAATACAGAGCCATAGTCCCGTAGCTGGTTCCTAATCCACAAGATCTGAGCACAGTAGCTTCCGGTAGCAATATATTCAGCCTCGACCGTTGAGTTGGAAACTGTTTGCTGTTTCTTGCTGTACCATGAGACTAGTCTGCTACCTAGGAATTGACAACTCCCTGAGGTGCTTTTCATATCAACAATACTTCCTGCGTAATCTGAATATGTATATCCAACAAGGTTAAAACCAGATTCTTTAGGGTACCAAATACCTAGATTTGGTGTTCCCTTAAGATATTTAAAATTCGTTTAACAGCAACGAGATGAATATCTCTAGGATCCGCTTGGAACCTTGCACATAAGCATGTAGCATACATAATATCTGGTCTACTTGCAGTAAGATAGAGTAACGAGCCAATCATACCTCTGTAGCTTGTGACATCTACCTTAATGGAGTTTTCACATGGTCCAAGCTTGACAGCTGTAGATGACGGAGTCCTTGCTGATGCAGAATCCTCTAGATTGTACTTTTTGAGGAGTTCCTTGAGATACTTGGATTGACAAATAAATATTCCATCTAACCTTTGATTTACTTGTAATCCAAGAAAGAACTTCAGCTCTCCCATCATGCTCATTTCAAATTTGTTGTGCATTAACTTAGAAAATCTCTTACAGAGACTATCATTAGTAGACCCAAATATTATATCATCCATATAGACTTTGACCAATATAGTATCATTTTTATGCTTTTTAGAAAAGAGTGTTTTTTCTATGACACCCCTAATAAAGCCATTTTCAATAAGAAATTCAGAAAAAGTGTCACACCATTTTCTCAGAGACTGTTTTAGACCATAGATAGCTTTGAAAAGAAAGTAGACATAGTCCAAATGATCTGGATCTTCAAAACCAGGAGGTTGATCTACATACACTTCTTCATCCAGCTTTCCATTCAGAAATGCACTCTTGACATCCATTTGATAAACTTTAAAGTTCGAGAATGTTGCGAATGCTAGAAATATCCTGATGGCCTCAAGTCTAGCCACTGGAGCATATGTTTCATCATAATCAATGCCTTCCGCTTGAGAATATCCCTTAGCTACCAGTCTTGCTTTGTTCCTTGTAACCACACCATCTTCATCTAGTTTATTCCTGAATACCCACCGAGTACCAACAGCTTTCTTGTGTGTAGGTCTAGGTACCAGTTTCCAGACTTGTTGATGTTCAAACTGATTGAGTTCATCTTGCATAACAATCACCCAATCTAGATCAATCAGTGCTTCCTCAATCTTCTTAGGTTCCATCTCAGAAAGAAATCCCGAGAACAGACATTCATCTTGAGTAGCACGTCTAGTTCTGACTCCAACATCTGGATCACCAATAATCAACTCAAAAGGATGAGCTTTATTCCAGACAGTCTGTCTTGGAAGATTTGATCTTGATGATTCGTGTAATAACCCCAAATTTTTTAACTTTTTGTAACCCTTATGAATAGTGTTTTTGCTGACAATGCTGATTAAGAAAAATTATCAGACCACGATATATAGGAGTACTGTTATGAAAATTCTAAGATCGTATTAGTATTCCATAAATTAAATAAGTGTATGTAAAGATCGTCAGAATCCAAATTCGAACACTTTGATTTTTCCCGAAAATCCACCAGATACCGAAAGAATAGAGTATAAGGCAACAGGATAAAAAGGATTTAAATTCAAGGATTATAAGAGAGGATCATAAAAGGAATATAATGTATTGAGAAAGGTTAAGGAAACCCAAGTAATAAGATCCCGGATATGATCCCTCAAACGATAAACGAGAACGAAAGTTAAGCGAACCGTATAACAGATCAGCGGTCATTAGCCAAGTAATTAGGAGTTAATCAAAGAGGTAAATGATGATGATGTCATCACACCAACAAGAAGAGGACAAGTGTGCGAAGATGACATAGAAGGATGACATAAGCATGACCAAAGGGAAGGAAGTGTTGGTTGATTATAAACCGCACAAAATTTAACATGGTTAAAAGGTAATTAAGCAAAACAAAAAGGACCTGAATTCTCATGAAGAGGTCGAACCAAGGATCTAAGCAAGTCGGCGTGTTAGGTCCCAATACGTTTATAGAAGGGGGTTGAATACAAACTTAACCATTTAATCGAATTTAATGCGGAATAAAAAAGTGAAACAAAATTTAAGTTAAATAAAACTATTATTAAACTTGAAAGGTGTTACAACAACGGTATCGATTACAAGGAATTAATCTCAAATAAATTATCACAAATCTAGAATAAGTTCGACATGAACTTTTTCTATTTTTGCAATAAAAAGATCAAATGCTAGAAGTAATTTGAGATTAAGTTCTAGGGATTTTGATCCGCTAGATAGTTACACAAGAACAAGAGAATGATTTCTAGTGGTTTAGATTTAACTTTAATGACTAGAAATAAATGAACTGAAATACAGCTGAGAGTTAAACTTTGTTTGCGGCTGCTGCTTCTCTGTGTTCTTTAGTTGGTTGAGTAGTAATGAATGTTGTAGGTTCTCTGTCTTTTTAAAATAACCAAGGGCAGTAGCAACTGTATTGGAGAGACAATCCAAGGCTTGGCAAGACAATCCACTGAACCACCATGACTTTCGGTGAGACAAAAGATTGAACTAGCAAGACTATCAAACTGAACTGGCAAGATAATTCTCCTCCCTGCTAGAACTTTCGGTGAGACAATTAGAAATGACCTGACATGACAATCGGTATGACAATCTGGATTGTCATGCCAGTTCAAGTTTAATTGTCTTATTGAATTTAAACTGATTTTAATTCAATTACACTTCTGAAAATCAATAATATTAATTCGAAATTAATTAATCAATTAATTCAATTAATCAAAAAAATAATCTTTGCAGATATAATTTATTTTCTTAATTAAATTATATGACTTATTTAATTAATAGAGAATTAATACTACTCTTGAACTGCAACCATTCTTCTGAAAATCTTCTGAAAATTATGAATCAATTCCACCACTTCAATGTTGACAGTCGATGTACTGTCTGGTTCATGAGTGACTAACTTTTGTGATGTTTCTTCATGTCTTGACTTTAATAACTTGATTTTCTTCAGATTAAATCCCTGTAATTATCGGATACCCTGACAAGATCTCTGACACTTGATTAAATCCACAATCTTGATTTATATCACTGAGGCTTGATCAATTTCTTGAACTTCTTCCAGTGAATTAATTCCTCAAGTCTGTAGATGTACAATGTTTCTTAATCCTTTGACAGATGTTACTGTGAGAGATCTCTTTGACGATAGAACCACTATTTACTTGTTACATTCTTATTTGAGTTGAGTTAAATCCTCGAATAAACAAATAGGCTATGATATATGCCTTTCAATGTCGGGGCTACCTCGACTCTATGGGCAGTGCAACAGTGTCCTGAGGGGGGGAGTTTAGAGGCCTTAAAGTAACACAAACTTTTTTGCTTTCTAGGTCATGCGAAGGGGCCGCCCGTCCAAGATCATAATGTTCCTCTAAAAAGATAACGGACACTCTCAATGGCTACTTTTTTGGGTGTTGACGTCGTTAAAAGTAAATTTTTAAGTATGCCTCACTTTTCAGGGTAGCTCCCAACTTACACTATGGTGGAGGATGTGTCGTGAAGATCTAAGAGTGTGAGTAGTATGAACTGAAAGGCACGCATACTGTTTGGAGGGCAGAGGGCATAAATGCCAAACAAACCTGACCCATATTTATCATCGCAGAAGTTGTTTCTAATAAAAATTATAGTTCGCGGATATCCAATCAATTAATCCCATAAACCATGGAAGCTTAAGCGAAGATGAAAAAGTAGGGTGAGGGAAAAAAGGGAAGCCACTAAATGGAAGGGTTCGCCCGCTTGCACGAACGCACGTTTAGTAGACATCGAGTGAAGTGCATAAACCCATTTATAAATAGGGGCGAGTACTACACGAGCTCGTAAGTAAAAGTACAGAACGAGCCTTGTATACGAAGTAAAGCCTCCTCATCTTCTTTGCTTCTTGCGAAGCTTCTAGCACTATTAAATATGTATTCTAGTATGACATGAATACTACCTTTTCGACCACTACATAAAAGCGATAGTGAAGCCGTATAAAGGCGAGCATCCCTTATAGCAACAACAAATGCCCTACTTATAACCTTTTTTCCCTTAATTCAGGGACTTCAATGGGCCTTACAATAATTCTTTACATTTTCCCCAGACAACGAGAATGAATTACTTAATTGACCTAAATATTTATTTGAACAAAGGAACTTAAACCAGTACTTGAAAATAATGTTTACAATATTATGCCTTCTCTCCCCTCCCCATTCTCTCTCTCAATCTGTCCCTCTCACCCCTCTTCCTCTTTCACACCCACCTTCTCTCTCCCCCACCTTTGATCTCTCTCCACCACTTTCTAATATTCTTATATTTGATTGAACATGTGTGTTGCATTCACTTTATATTTTCTAGAAATCAAACTTAAACAACCCTCCCTATTTGATCGTCTTTCTCTGCTCTCCATCCTCGCTCCTTCACCCCTTGGGCACGTGAAGAAACCAATTTTTTTTCAAAGATTGCTTTGGTGTTAAATTAATTTATTGAGCAAAGTTATTAATTTTCATACCAATTTGGATAAAATATTAAGTGATTCCTAGAAGAAAATTTGTGGATATATCACAAAATAGATTTTTTTTTATCAAATTTGGCGAGTCAACAAGTAGGGTAAGTCGGGTTTTCAACATGATTTAGCACAATTTTATTCATTGTCCAGTAAGATCTTTCAGATAATATGTAAGTCCCATGTGAATTGACCCATGATAAAGGTATAATTTTTAAATAGTTAAGATTTTAATTGATAATTTAATTTAGTTGTATGCATAATTGAGTTTGTTCGGAGTTTTTTGATTGATGAAAATTTAAATGAACCTTAACCTAGTTACATTTGTGCTTTTAAGTTAAAATGTAAACATTTTTATCCAAATTTTGTGATCTTTTCCTATTTGTAAGTATAATTATCTTGATCGTGGTCGTGATCATGTATCGTAGGTTTTCATTTAAAATTTTAACATGGGTTTAAATATTATAATTTGTCAGTTGATAAGAGTTGTTGACATGAGTTTCTAATTTTAATTTTTTAAAGTTTTGATCACAAATAATTAAATGCCTATAGTTTTTTTGTAACACGTGATTTAGAGCTAAGTTTAGTAACATTTATGCATTTAAATGCTTTTAAGAATTTGAATGTCCATTAAGTTCTGGTCACTTTTGTTAGTTACAATGAATTCATGTGACTAATATTTTACTTTTACAACATGTATTAAATGTGATTAACAATGTTAAAATTTTAAACATGCATGATGTCTTGGTTGTGTTAAATGGGTACTACTAATTATCAAAATGGAAATTTTTTTATTGAGCGATTCTATTATTAACACCTTAATTTTATCATTGTAACGTTGTTTTATTTGTTCTACATAAAATAATTGTTAGTAATTCCTTTTATATTAGTATAGTAATAGTATTTAATTGATATTTAATGACTTCTCCTGCACCAACCTAAACTAGTGTTGGCTGTATTTCGATTATTTTTTTAAAATTTTATAATAATGTTTCAGCTATATATCTTAGTTGGGTTATGTATCATAATAAATTTTTGAAGTTTGATTTTAAATTTTTTTAATAAGTTATTAATTGGCAAGATTTTTTTATCTTATTTTTTACATATGTATAGGATTATATACTGGTTATTACTCTTATTTATAGGATGTTGTGTCATTTGAGTTGACATAATTGTGCTAATGCGAGAGTGCTATATATAATCGTTTTTGACCATTTATTGGGTATTTGTGAATCATTAATGACTAAATGTTTACTATTATAGGAATTTTGTGTGTAAACAAAGATCTCCTTTGGTTAGATCTTATTTTTATTTTTAATATCGTATTATATGTACATTTTTAATATCTTCTATGCCGACATTCAGCAGAAGCTTTTAATCCTATAACCTGTCGAAAGCCCGAATGACGGCTTCATCAAAGCCCATCTGGAAGCAGCGTTCCTTCGTTCGCTCCAGCTTCTTCTTCTTCTTTCGGAGCATCTTCCTGGATGCCTTCAGCTGAGCATTACGCCGCTCCACATGTTTCTTCAAAGAGACACCTCATCTTCCAAGTTTTGTTTATCAGTAGCCAAGGACGAAGCTTGACCTTCAGACACCTCCCTTGCTCTCTGCTCCCGCCCGAGCTTCTCCTCGGCCTTAGTGACCTTGGTTTCGAGCTGGCTTGTCGCCTTCATCCGGGCTTGAGCATCTTGGACCTTGTCACCTATAGCAGCCGACCAAGGAATAGCCTGTCATAAAAACAGGAGAAGGAAAATAAATACAAATCAGGGAAAATAGAGACATGACGAGATGGTACAGGTAAAGAAGAAAGAGAGCGAAACACACCAAAGTAAATCGAGCCATCAGCTCGGTGCAAGCCTCGGGAAGGTCCACCGTAGCATAAACATGTTTGTCCTTCGACAACATGAGACCACGTCAGAGATCGGGCTGGGCTTCCCTAGCCAATGCAGGAGCCTTTATCATAATGGAGTTCGAAGAGATAACACCCTATTTCGCGATATAGGTCTCAATGACGTTATCGTCATGATCCCTTTCCCTTTTTCAAGGGTCAACCAAGGCATCTGAAGCTTCCGACCGAGTCTCGTCGGTCAACTCGAAGGAAGGAGTAGGAGAATGGGAGGGGGAAGAAATTGGCACCCGGGTGTCGGGGTCCTCCGGACGAGAGATGCCCGCGGCCGCCCTCTTTAGAGCAAGCTTTTATTCGGCCTTACGCCGTTTCCTTTCTAGCACTTCCTGGCGGGAAGAAACTGCAAAGATAAAAATACAAGGAAAATGTCAGATACCGGAGATATAAGAAGTAGTGGATTTCTATAAGTAAAATAGTAGAAAAGAAAAGCAAGTAAAGCATGCAACAAGGAAAACAAGGTGTTACCACTACTCCATAGGGCGAACAACCAGTCTCTATCCCGACTACTGGTTAACAAAATCTTGGGAGCTTTCAGAGACACTAAAGACCCGTAGGCTATAGCCTCTTCGGGCTCAAGGACAGGCATCATTAGCCGAGTTGGATCGACCTCACGCCAAACCCCGAACTCTGCCAAATAGATGCCAGAGATGTAGCACCAGTGCGTGTGACTCTTCTCATTACTGGAATTGGTGAAACACCAATCCCCTAGGCCAGCTCTTCGGCCGATGAGGTAGAAACCCAGAATTTTCCTATTCCTACAGAAGTCGTAGTGGAACCAGAACAACCGGATCGAAGGCTTGATCTTCGCCTCCAAGCACCGACATTGAAAACTGTTGATGTGTATAAATCTTTTAGGATCCATCTGAGTGAAGCCAATTTTCATTTGCCTAAATAGGCTCATCACCAACTTTAGAAGTGGGACACGGAAGCTACATTTAAGAGCGGCTTCAGAAATCCTGATGGCATAGTCCCCATAACTCGACGGGACGGGAGAGGTGTGAAAAATTCGATCCGAACTCTTTGGATGGTAGAGATGGTAGGCCCTCCTCGGGATTTGGGATCTGTCATAGAATTTATCTATGTAAGTCTTCTTTAGTTGCGATGAATTATTGACAGCCGGTGTGACGCCCTCAAACTCGGGGTTAGGAATGAGGACCCACAACACCAATAAACTAATATAATAACAGCAGAATTATAATAAACCACGAAACTAACAGAATCTAAATAGGATAAAGTATGAGACAATATTACAACTACCAACCAGAGTAATATTTATACAACCCTTAATATAAATAAAACCAAATTATTTGATTCTGACTTGGAATCGACAAATAACCCAAAAGTATATGATTCAGCTATTAGACTTCCCACCAACTCTTGGTGCTTGCTCACACAGCATCTACTTGATCTGGAAACTGGAATCCCACCACACGGTAGGGACCGCCAGGAACGCTCTTGCGAGTGGTGCGCCTAAGTCTGGTCATCTTCTTGTTTAACTACCATTGTTAGATCACACAAATAAATGAGCAAAGAAGTTAAACAAGTAACTATATAAATGGTTCTAAATATCAGTATAACATAATGACTAAGGAATTCTATATCCAGTAAACTAGGTGGAAGCATTATATCAACTTTCTGGAAAAAGGGGTTTCAAAAGAGGGTTTTAGGGCTTTCAATATTCAAGTCAGTATAATCAACATTTCTCAAGATCATTCGACAGGGTTCTCGGAAAAGTTCACCCTTTAAAAGGCAATCATACCAAGCTTTGAACATAAATATATGAAAGTAATGTGACAGGGTTCTCAAATAAAATTTCTCAGAAATTCAAGGAAGATTCAATTGAAACTATTCAATTTCAAATCAAAAGATAACCATTACGCTTATTGCAACATCTATAAAACTTTTACTCTCGATATTTAACAACAAATAACCCTTGATTGGAATATCCATCTTTTAAATATAATATGGGTGATCAGCCCGTACTGACCTCCATCCGGTCATTAAGGTACCTACGGCATTATTTCAGCCTTATATTGGACCAGCCCCGCTAATCTCTTATGTGACTGGACTAGTCCCACTAGCCTCTTACATCTCTATCCAATCCTTTTGGAATTCATTTTTGGAAAACCTTTATATTGGAATATAAGGAAGTTTGGCTAAATTTATTTTAACATTACTGATATATGAAATCGTTTGGACTCATTCAAGTCGAAAGTCATTCTTAGGTTCAATTCAAGAATTCAAAAGAAATAAACGAATTGGGAATAATGGTATCAAAAGTGAGGAAATGATCAATCGTCAAGTAAGAAAATATCAAGGCTGTTATCAGGATAGTTCAAAGAACGATACATAATCATGGTACATGATTAATCTCATAGGAATCTAGGTTAAATAGGTATGAATTATGAAAGGTTTATTACGTCGCTAGGGTGAATGATAACAAAGATAGAAAAATATGACAATAGGGTATAAGTTATTGAAATAAGGGATTGTTATCAGGGTTTATCACAAGGATCAATAACAACATTACAAAAATTATTTACTTTATCAATGCATAACATCAACAATCTCTCTATAATAAATTCATAATAGAAGGCAAAGTTACTTTTCTTAAAAAGCTTTCCTATTTTACGGAGTTCGTGGTACTGCCACCTAAGATCCCTTTTCCCTTCCCAGCCTGAATGCCTTCGCTTTCCAAATCTACGATTCAAAACAAAACCCTAATTAGAAACTTGATTGATTCCCGATATTTTTCAAAACGTCTAACTTTCTACCCCAATCACGATATTTACTTATCTTATATACTTATACTACACGTAACACATAATAGGTTACACTTTCATACACTTTATCTCACCAAATAACATGATACTATACACATAGCAAGTAATCACATAATCATATAATCCGACACCGGATCTTAGTAAGTCATATCGACTATGCTTCTTATACATATGTTTATACTTTCTTTTCAAAAATCGGGCATGGCGCATTCGTAACTACGCCTACCCTTATATCACAATTATAATCAACAATATTCACAAAAAATCTCTAATCGATCATACTTAAAATATATAGCATGCAATTGTTATTCATAAGATTAACAACTTTACCAAATCAAAATGATAACATGCAACTCTACTTTTAGGTCTCGTTTTCTTATTTTCTTTACAAACCGAATATACCTCTTAGTAATCACACAAAATCACACCTTGTACATGCAAATCCATCCTAGCATATAATCGAACTCGCAAGTCATAAATCCACATATTAATTTTATCAATCCTCAAATCATCACGCATAATCTCGATTTGAAAAATCAAGTTAAACATATAATTTGACTTTAAAATCATACGAACTAAATTTATGAATAAAAAAACATACAACCGAATTTGTTCACATAACTCGAATCAAAACTAACGAACCAAAATCATATCAATCAAATTTATTCTATAACTCAAACTAAATTCTTTTAAAACCAAAAGTTCCATTTGGGTTTTTTAGAAGAACAACATACAACAATCAAATAGAGGTTTTTAGGGATTGTAGAACTTAGTCTAGCATCAATATTCACCACCGGCTCACCGAAATTCATCACCGATGGCGGTAAGGGTTCGTGGTTTCCAAATTCGGCCCCCAACTCGAAAACTCACCGATTTTTCTCAAACAAAATCATAGCAACTAACATGCAAGCATTCAATAACAAATTTCTACAAAATTGAAGCAAGAAACCGAGAAGATATCACCATTCAGACCAAACACAAACACACATATATGCATGCATGCAACTGTGTGTATATATAAGGTAAGAGAAGCTCAAATCCTAAGTTGGATTTGAGTTTTGCCAAGAGAATTGAAGAAAAACAAGAGGAGAGAGACAGATACCGAGAGAGAGAGTGAGAGAGAGGGAGAGAGAGAGAGAGAGAGAGAGAGAGATAGCTCGAGAGAGAGAGAGAAGTGAGAGAGAGAGAGAGAGAGTGGAGACGGAGAAAAAAGAAAAGGGAAGAGGTAGTATATATGGTGCAAGGGCACCATGGTCTTTTCACCATAAAATTTTCTTTTTTAATTTCTTTTATGCAAAAATTCCATTCTTGCATTTGAAATATAATATAAAAATGCTTTTTTAAAAAAAAGTGCCATAATTATATTTTTAAATCAGAGAATATAAAATTAGTTCTCTCCCTGTATTTTATGAATATTTTTGAGTGAACGAATTAATTTCTATGGATTTTATAAATAAATCCCCAATAATAGAAATAAACTCTGGAAAATTATTTTAAAATATCCAAACATCAAATTAATAATTTTTGAAAAGTCCCTAGGACTATTCTAGAGATAATAAAACAAATTTTGCACCTTGATCATATTTTAATAATTTTATAAAAATATATAAGGATCAATTAATCCTTATTTTAATCACATAAATTCTCTGAAAATAATTTTAAAAACTCGTGAATCACAGATTCATACTCGTAACTTTAGAATAATATATATTCACACAATAACATCAAACATATTTCACATTTGTACACTTAAACACATTATTCCCATTGAATAGCTGATTACGCGGGTAACAATTATCCGATAATTCAAATAACGATATAACTTTCTCAATTGCGATCCAAACCACAAAAACACACAAAGAACTCAATATTTACATAACTTATTATAATACTCAATTTTATTATTCTTAATCCTTCTCATTTAATTCATCCTTTGAATAACAACTCCCGTTCTACCTGACGGCCTAACAATCATAACTTAAACATTTTCGCTGACTCATCAAACTTGAACGAGACTTTGCCCGTTCCTTATTACTATTTCACAGAAATTTCATATAAGTCATGAAATTATATAACTTAATATTTTATACTAGTAAATCTTCATAATCTACAATTATAAAACAAAACTGTATCTTATTCAATAAATACATTATGAAAACCCTAGCCGTTACAATCTACCCCCTTAAAAGGATCCTATCCTCAGAATCCAGCCTAAGCAAACAAAAGAGGATATTTTTCTCGCATTTCACTTTCTAATTCCCAAGTTAATTCCTCTACCTTAGGATTTTTCCATAGAACTCTAACTAGAGGTACAACCTTATTTCGAAGCGCTTTCTCTTTACGATCTAAAATTTGAACGGGTTGTTCCATATAGGATATATTTTGCTGAATTTCCATGGGTTCCAACTCGATTACGTGGCTAGCATCTGCATTATACTTCTTCAAAAGAGATAAGTGAAACACGTTATGGAGATGTTGCATCTGCGGAGGTAACGCTAACTCGTATGCCACTTTTCCAACTTGATTTAACACTTCGAATGGTCCAATATATCTAGGACTCAGCTTTTCTTTCTTTCCAAGTCTGGATAAGCCTTTCCATGAAGATATCTTTATCAATGCTTTGTCACCGGGTTCAAATACCTTATCCTTTCGATTCTGGTCTGCATATTTCCTTTGTCAATTTTGAGCAGCTACCAGCCTTTTACGAATCACTTCCACTTTATCTTTCATTTATTGAACTAGTTCTGGGCCCAACAGCCTGCACTCACCAACTTCATCCCAATATGTAGGGGATCTGAATTTTCTTCCATACAATGCTTCATAAGGCGGCATTCTAATACTCGCGTGATAACTGTTGTTATACGAAAACTCTATTAGCGGCAAATGATCATGCTAATTTCCTTGGAAATCCAATGCACAGGTTCTCAGCATGTCTTTTATTATTTGAATAGTCCTTTCACTTTGTTCGTCTATCTTCAGATGATATGTTGTACTCATTTTCAATTTCGTACCCAAATGATCATAAAATTATCGCCAAAATCTTGAGTTAAACCTTGGATCTCTATCAGCCATGATAGTTACTGGTACTCCATGACACATCACGATTTCGTCCAGATACAACTTGACTATTCTTTCCAATGAGAATCTTTCGTTGATTGGTAATAAATGCATTGACTTTGTCAGTCGATCAATAATCACCCAAATCGTATCATGATTAGCCTTGGTCTTTGGTAGTCCTACCACGAAATCCATTGCGATATGCTCCCATTTTCATTCTGGTATGTCTAGTGGCTGAAGTAATCCACTCGATCATTGGTGTTCCGCCTTTACTCTTTGACACGTATAACACTTATCCACTCTGTAATTTCCTTTATCATATTCGACCACTAATAGTTCTCTTTCAGATCCTTGTACATTTTCCTACTTTCGGGATAATTCAAAAATCTTGAATTATGTGCTTTGTGTAGAATCTCGTGCCTCAACTCTGTAACATTAGGAATCCAAATACGCGAACAAACTATGTATATCCCTTTATCATCCTTTTGAGCTTTAATCTCTTCACTTGACAATTTATCCTTCTCATGGTCCATCAGTTGTTCCTGACAACGTCGAATCTTTTACAAAATTTCTGGCTGAAATGCCATTGTGTAAATAACTTTATTTGCTATCTCCAGGATTTGCATCTCTATCTCCAACTTCTCAAATTCTTTGATCAATTCTGCAGAAAAAGTTAACATATTCAATCTTTCCTTGCGGCTTAGCGCATCCGCTACAACATTCGCTTTTCCGGGATGATAACTTATCGTGCAGTCGTAATCCTTGATTAGTTCCAACCATCTTCTTTATCTCATGTTTATTTCTTTCTATGTGAAGATGTACTTCAAGCTTTTGTGGTCCGTATAAATTTCATATTTCTCTCCGTACAAATAGTGTCTCCAAATCTTAAGGGCAAACACAATCGCTGCTAATTCCAAATCATGCGTAGGATATGCGCATACGCTATCACCTTTTCGTGCTCCATCAACACGCAACCTAATCCTTTATACGAAGCATCGCTATATATCACAAACTCGCTCTTCTCATCAGGTAGAACCAACACTAGCGCATAAGCTAACCTTTTCTTTAGTTCTTGAAAGCTTTCTTCACACTTATCTGTCCAAACAAATTTTTTATTTTTCCTTGTCAACTTAGTTAGTGGAACTGTAATCTTAGAAAAAACTTGAATGAATTGTCGATAATATTCATCCAATCCCAAAAAGCTTTTCACTATTGACTTTCCCAATTCATAACAGCCTCAATCTTCGCAGGATCTACTTTGATACCTTCACTATTGACTACATGTCTAAGAAACTGAACTTCCTTTAACCAAAACTCACATTTAGAAAACTTACAATTTCTCTTTACTCATGATTTCCAAGGCAATCTTCAAATGCTCCATATGTTCTGCTTCCGACTTTGAGTAAATCAAGATATCGTCAATAAACATTATTACGAACTTGTCCAAGTATTTCTTAAATACTCGATTCATAAGATCCATAAAAGCAGCTGGTGCATTTCTCAAACCAAACGCCGTTACCAAGAATTCATAATGTCCATATCTCGTTCGAAATGCCGTCTTGGGTATATCTTCTGCTTTAATCTTCAATTGATGATACCCCGATCTTAAATCGATCTTTGAGAAATAGGTAGCTCCTTTCAGCTGATCAAATACATCATCGATTCACGGTAGAGGGTAATTATTCTTGATAGTCAACTTATTCAGTTTGCAATAATTGATACACAATTTCATGCTTTCATCTTTCTTCTTTACGAACAACACTGGTGCACCCCACAGGGATACACTCGGTCGAATTACTCCTTTTTCCAATAATTCTTGTAATTAAATCGATAGTTCCTTCATTTCTATGGATGTCATTCGATAAGGGGCTTTCAAAAATGGTTCCGTTCCAGGAGCCAAATTGATCGTGAATTCAATCTCTCAATCAAGAGGTAGTCCGGGTAATTTATCGGGAAATACATCGGGAAACACATCGGGAAACTCTTTAATAATATGAATATCCTCAATCTTTAGGGATTCCTTCTCCATATCCTTTACGTGAGCCAAATAAGCTTCGCATCCTTGTCGTAATAATCTTCTTGTCTGAATTTCCGTTAGAAACTTCTTGTCTTGCTTCTTTTCTTTAAATATCACCTCAGCTTCATCCTTGGTTCTCAATTATACTTTCTTGTTTCTACATTCGATCTGCGCATCTTGGTTTGCTGACTAATCCATTCCGAGAATAACGTCGAATTCTCGTAACTTAAACGGTATTAAGTCAGCAAAAAAGTGCTGACCTTCTATTACAATATCGCAACTAGGACAAATTCTATTGGCATCAACTCGTTCCTGATTTACTAATTCTATAATCAGATTAGATTTTAAAGGGTACACAACACACTTTAATATATCAATAACATCTTCAAAAAATAAATGATGCAGTAGCTCCAGAATCCATTAACACTTTGACTTCTGCTGAATTTATAGCAAGCGTACCTGCTACCACATCCGCATCCTGCACTGCATCTTTTATTGTCATATTAAATGTTTGCGCCCTTGGCTGAACTATTTGTGCTGGTGGAGGCGGGGGTCAAACAATCCTGAGAATATTTGCCTTCTGAACAGGCTCCTTGCAATTCCTTGCCATATGGCCAACTTTTCTACACTTAAAACAAGTCATCTCTGGCTTCCCTATACCACTCGTGTATTCTGATGAGTAATGACCTTTCTGGTTGCACTTGAAACATGTCACATTGAGCTTATTACATCTTCCATGGTGTCTCTTTCCACAAGTTTTCCATTCCCGAATCTGGGGTCTATTGTCCTTTGTCGATTGTCCAGCTTTCTGAAAGCGATTCTTTTAATTCCCATTTCCAAACTTAAACTTCCAAAACTTATTATTTTGATTCCCTACATTCCTTCCAAGCTTTCCTCTAAACTTGGAACTTACCTGGTCTTGTTCTGAATCCCCAAACTTCCTCTTCTTTCCTTCATTTTCCCTTTTAGTTGCTTCTTTTTCTCCTTCCATGATCATTTCCTTCTATACCACAGCAACATATGTCCTTATCTCATGAAGAGCCATTTGACTACGAATCCATGGCTTAAGTCCTTGTTGAAACCTTTTAGCTTTCTTAGCTTCTGTATTCACGTACTCTGGCACAAACCTCGCTAACTCCGAAAACTTCACTTCGTACTCCGCTATAGTCATATTTTCTTGCTTTAAATCCAGAAACCTCATCTCTAACTGATCTTGCATATAACTTGGTAAATATTTTTTTAAGAACAATTCTGTAAACCTCTGCCAATAAATAGCTTCCCCTTCTTGCAATGCTTTGGTAGATTTCCACCAATAACTAGACTCATCCTTAAGGTAATAGCTTGCATACTTCGTCTTCTTCTCATCCTTATGTTCTACTAACTCTAAAGCTTTCTCCATTTCTCTTAACCAGGACTGAGCTTTAATCGGGTCGGGAAAACCTATAAATTCTGGGGGATGAACGAATTGAAAATGTTTGAAGTTTCCGGTTCTCGAGGCTGAGGGTTGTTGTAGGAGTTGAAGAAGTCGGTTCATCACAGGGGTGTCTTGGTTTTGATCTTGGTTTTGAGTTTGAGTTTCTTCTTCTTGGTGATTTGGTGAAGTGGCCATGTTATAAACCTGATGAGCAATTATTTTGCAATACGATAGCATGACATATATAACAATAATGATTCTTTTAGGAATAGTTTTATGGGTTTTAAGTTTTTACCCATTTACGCATGCAATCCTATTACTATATAATCCACTCACCGGTTAAGGTTCTCACATGACATAAGATTTGTTATCACAAAGGTGTAAAATACAATTGCTTTGTAAACACGTTATGCAAATAATCACAAGAATCCAAAGAACATCAATAAGGAAATAAGGGTGCATTAATAGATAGTTCAGGTACAACAAGTTCTGAATACAAGGTACAATAATATGGCAGGGCTAAAGAGAGGAAAAACCGGAAAATATCCTCTTATCTACCCCTAACTTCTACCTAGCTACTACTGATACAACCAACACTAAGTTCTAAATCACAATACAATATAAAGGGATCCCATCATTTGACCAAGTATCCCAAAGCCTACCGGCGTTGAAAAGAAACAACAACAATAACTACTATGAGCTCTACTAGATGTCCCGTATGAACTCACATCCCAACTAAACATGGAGATCAAGAACCTCCCTCAACACATAAAGCATCCAACGCAATATCTTATGAACTCTGCGGGCCTCAACATCATCATCACTACAAGAAGGTCCCTCCTCCAACCGTCTATGGGCAACCTGCTCAACCATCTCAATACGAACACGTCACTGGTGCTCTGGCACCAGCATATGCAGCCTAGACTCTCGGGCCAACCTATCTACCAAAGATCTCAACTCAGGTATACGAGCAAACATAAAATCACGGTCCCGATCTAAATCATCACCAACATGGGTAGCTACAGGCACAACAGACACTCTGTCAGGGGCCGGGGACTCAGGCATAGGAGTTGGGGAATCTGCCCTAACCATTGGGGAATCAGGTACCGGTATCAGGGGAGAAACATGCATAGGGGCAATACTGTCCTCAAACGGATCCTCCTAAGGGTCTGAACTAATGTACTGGGGCTCCACTGATGGGGTGGAAAAGAGTACATTGGTGAACCAGGACGGATGGCGGGAGGAGTCGAATCAAAACCACTACCATCTGAACTACTATCTGGGTCCTGAGATAAAATATAAAATAACAGCCAACAAACAACATTAGGGTTAAATAAAGCCTCCAACTGACTCGATGCCCTAACTCTAATTAGTACATTAACCTATTCACTTACTTAGACTATACCTAATAGTCTAACTCAACTCTATATGAGTCGAACACTCTCGTAATACTTAATTACCCAAAATACCCTTTTTATCCTAACTTGTCTCATGGACTAAATCCTGTAATTCTGTTACCAAACTGTGACGCCCTCAAACTCGAGGTTAGAAATGATGACCCACAACACCAATAAACTAATATAATAACAGCAGGGTAATATTATTACAGAGTAATATTATGAGACAAGTATGTGACAGAAGATTACTACTACCAACCAGAGTAATATTATTACAACCCTTAATATAAATAAAACCAAATTATTCGATTCCGACTTGGAATCGACATATAACCCAAAAGTATCTGATTCAGCTATTACACGTCCCACCAACTCTTGTCGCTTGCTAACACAGCATCTACCTGATCTGGCAACTGGAATCCCACGATACGGTAGGGACTGCTAGGAACGCTCTTGCGAGCGGTGCGCCTAAGTCTGACCATCTTCTTACTTAACTACCATTATTAGATCACACAAATAAATGAGCAAAGAAGCTCAGTAAGTAACTATATAAATGATTCTAAATATCAGAATAACGCAATGACTAAGGCATTCTATATCCAGTAAACTATGTGGCAACGTTATATCAACTTTTTGGAAAAAGGGGTCTCAAAAGAGGGTTTTTGGGCTTTCAATATTCAAGTCCGTATAATTAACATTTCTCAAGATAATTCGACAGGGCTCTCGGAAAAGTTCACCCTTTAAGAGGTAATTATACCAAGCTTTGAACATAAATATATGAAAGTAACGTGAGAGGGTTCTCGAATAAAATTTCTCAGAACTTCAAGGAAGATTCAATTCAAACTATTCAATTTCAAATCAAAAGATAAGTATTATGCTTGTTGCAACATTTATAAAACTTTTACTCTCAATATTTAATAATAAAGAACCCTTGATTGGAATATCCATCTTTTAAATATAATACGAGTGATCAGCCCGTACTGACCTCCATCCGGTCATTAAGCTACCTATGGCATTATTTCAGCCTTATATTGGACCAGCCCCGCTAGACTTTTACGTGACTGGACTATTCCCACTAGCCTCTTACATCTCTATCCAATCCTTTAGGGATTCATTTTTGGAAAACCTTTATGTTGGTGTTATGCATAGAAAACTAGGGTTTATTAATTGTTGTATTCACTACTAGGGCTCGTGAGTTTCGAGGCTCGATTTAACTGCTCTTGTGTTTCGTGACTCGATCTTCCTTTAACAAGATGCCTACGTACCTTGCTGATTGTGACGCCTTCCAAACCCGGGGTCTAGATTTGGGGGTCACTAGCCACTAAACTATAATAAAATAATCACTAGCGGAATAATATAATAAATATGACCCCTTGCATGCACTGGATCGATCACAGGTTATAGTATGGAACATGCACTAATACAAACCAACTGTTATTACAACCATAAGTCTAATTAGTTTTACTGATTATTCAAATTTTATTACACACCTCTATACTTATTCAAGCGTCCCAAAATAGTCTACCTGGAAAATACACCCGACTATCTACAAACACTCGACTTCTGATCAAATCTGGAACTCAAGCCTGTTCTGGCTTAGCTGAAAGATTAGATTGATAAACAAGTATGAGCGAAAGAAATGCTCAGCAAGCAGTATAAAATGTGCTTGAAATGATAAACCACATTTTGATAATAACTGAAAAACAGGATAAAATCAGTAATATTTGATCAATAATAAAAGCTTCACAAGCTATTAGCAATAAACGATAATTTTTAGATTAAAATCTAACTCCGACGGACGTACTATCACATGCTGATCAGCCCGTGTGGTAGCACAAGGTCATAATTCATAGAAACATGTCCCCAAAACACGAGTACTCAAATAAAAAGGCAATATATCTGCCTATGGCACCAATTGTGTCATAATATTTCATATAACACATAGAAATAGCCCTCTGCTAGACCATCCATCCCGGTCACTTACTGCATTCATCCAATCCATAAAATATTTTGATCAAAGGAGTCCGAATCAAACTGACATCATTAATAATATAACTCCCCATTTCTCATGGTCCAGAGCTATCTCAACAATCGATGG
This sequence comes from Apium graveolens, assembly GCF_009905375.1. Classification (NCBI taxonomy): domain Eukaryota; kingdom Viridiplantae; phylum Streptophyta; class Magnoliopsida; order Apiales; family Apiaceae; genus Apium; species Apium graveolens. The sequence goes on from NC_133657.1 coordinate 173,263,708, forward strand.
CGAAGTAACTAGAACAATTAGTTATTCGCTAATCTCAATTCAAAGTTTTACTGTATGGAGTAATTTGTAGCGCAATATAAAATATTTAACTATTCTGCACTTAGAATTGTATGAAAATTGAAAGAATAAGGTTCAGAGTCAATATCACTTGAATGATAAGTGAAGATATAAATACTTGCATAATATGATTCGAAATAAACGTCACTTGAACGATAAGTGAAGTTAGGGGTACTTGCCTGGTATGCTTAATAACCTCTTACTATAACTCTGCTTATAGCTGTTGGCTTCTATCTCCGTCTAACACTTGACCGAACTCCTTGCTACTCGATTCTATAAACAAAAGGACTATCTTAATTGACAGAACCAAACTCAATCGACGTAACTATACGTCTTGACATCTACCCGATTGTTTATAACTAATCATGGCATTTTAAAACTATAAATAGATATCATGCATATCAGGTAACACGTAATCATGTCATTTATATATCACGTAATCACATATTTCATGTAACATATAAGTCAGGTTGTAAAAACATAGGTTTCAGTACGCTCAGAATCAAAATCAGGTCAATAATAATGTTTACCGATCAGATACTGACTCAAAAGGATTAACAAATCAAATGACATTGCAATACAAAAGAAATTAGGTCTTAAAAGTATTTTTATTGAAAGCGCAATATTTTTCTAAGTCTATACACATTCGTTTCGTATTAAACGGACGAACGGTTTATTGATTATGAATAAAATAAGAAATAAATAGAATTAAATCAATTAATAATAATATTAATTGATTTTTAAATACCAAAATATAATTTTTAAAAGTTAAAAAAATAATTGTTTTAGAAATTATTTGAAATAATTATAAATAATTTACATTTATTTAACTATTTATAAATGAAATTATTAAATGATTTTAATCAATTAATTAAATTCAGAAATAATTAACTAAAATGAATTATAAATAATTAAATCAAATTAGATTTTTGAAAAATAATAAAAGAAAATAATTTTAGAAATTTAAAATAATTAAGAAAACAATTTTTAGGATTTAAAATGATAAGTAATTGATTTTTAAAATAACATAAATGATTTTTAGAAATTAGAAAAATGAATTTTGATTTTCAAAATGAAAAGAAAAGCAGAAACATGTTTTGTACTCGGACTGTCTTCTCCAAGAGATCAAGCGAAGGCTGGGGGAGGGAGTCTCGGCCGGAGCTCGGACGAACTTGGCCGGAAACTGGGAACACACCCAGAAATCGGCGATTTCGCCGACTCCAAAACACTGGTCAACTTCGTGTCGTTCCAACCAGTTTTTGATCCTAGACGACTCCAATTCGTCCCAGCGATGATTGTAAACCCAGAAACACGACAAACAGCAACAACTCGACGGTTTTCGTCGAGTTCTTGACAAAAACCGGCGGATGTATCCGGTGAACCCGATTCTATCCAAATCAAAACCAAAACTCAAACTTCCAGTACCAAATCGAAGCCCAGAACGATTAGAAACTATTCCACATCCTCAAAATCATCAAGAACATCAACTCAAACAAAAATAATAATTTGAAAAATTAAAAAAATCTTAGAACTCGACTTTAATATTCTGGGAACCAAACAACACAAATTTATAATCAATCGACTGAAAATCATCATCTAAAGCTACTGGTAACAACAAAATCAACCAACAATCATCACAAATCAAAAACGATTCTCAAAAACAAAAATACCAAAAATTTCGACTTTTATAAATAAGGCACCTCAGATCAAGATATTGATACCAATAGAAAGCTCTCGTCGAGAGGATGATTTTGACTACCAGAACGTCTGAGTTGGTTTACTAGATCGATCAAAAACCGTGATTGAAGTTGCTGCAAAGAATTTCACCCCCACAACCTGTTCTTGATTTTATGGATTTTCTGAAATTTTTATAAAAAAAATGAATAAAATAAATAAATGGCTGGTATTTATATTTTTACTGAAATTACATCCCAAAATAAATTAAGGGTATTTTTATTCCCTAATTATCATAATTAGGGCCAAAAATTATAATTAAGGGGAATAATTTTAAAAATAATAAAATATAAAATTAATGTCAAAATTCCTCAAAAATTGAGAATAATTCAAAAATGCAGAAATATTAGATATTTGAAATATGTAAAATTTTATAAAAATAAAAAAACGAATTTTGTGGACTTTAACGTCCCGGTGGGGTCCCGGTCCGTTTGTTTTTGAAATACAGAACGACACTGAAATTAACAGAAAAACCCGAATACGCTTAAAATACATTCCAGTGCACATAAACGAAATAAAACAGGTACATTGATAAAGACATAATTAAATACGGGTTTAAATTACCAACTGATTCATGTAATTGCAGTTTAAACAAATTTTAATCAATCGAAAAATTTTCTGATCCGCACTAGAAACATAAATAGCATTTTAAAACACGTAATACCATGGCAGTAAACATTTTAACTTATATAAACACATAATATTTATTTACTTAGCATAAAATATTCACGTAATTTTTTTCTGAATATTACACCGATTGCCAAGGATCAAGTCAAAAATGTAGTTCTGATTTGTGGGGTGAGGCCCCTTATATAGATATGGAATACCTTGAATTAGGTTAGATTTTGGAGATTTGGTGGACAAGTCTCAGAATTGGAATGGACTTTGGAGTCCTAGAATGTAGGAAGTTGATTCCTTATCCTATGGGATTTCTTGGAGGCCACTCTCCAAGGAATTGTGTCCTTATTTGGACTTTACTAATCAGCTGATTTATCCCCTATTTATTTATTACGAAATTAATCAATATTCAGGGCTATTGGGCCTTTTTTGTTCCATCAGGCCTGATTAAGGTGTTAACCTTCTTGGGTCTGACCAATGTGTTATCCTTCTGGGTTTGAATGTCATACATATGGCCTTCTTCTAATGGGCCTTATTCGTAATCCAAATCAAATGTAATAAATGCAATATTTATAGCATAATCAAGGTTAATTTTATCCCTATCATTTGCCCCCCAACTTCTGGGAAATCATTTTTAGATTTTGCTGAAATTAAGCTCACTTAATCCCTTACAGGGTATCGTTTTTAACGTAAAGTGTGGAGCGACCTACACATTTACAACAATCTTTACCTTTTGCAAGGCTTTAGGATTTTTATTGGGGCTCCCCTATTGTTTTCTTACCTTATTCCTATTTCTAGGAATTTTCTACTACTTTTCCTTAATTTATAGGAATTTTCCCTTAATTTATGAGATTTTTCTTATTTTACAGGAATTTTCCCTTAATTTCTGGGATTTTCCTTATTTTACAGGAATTGTACCTTAATTTCTGGGATTTTTCCTTATTTTACAGGAATTTTCCCTTAATTTCCGGGATTTTTCCTTATTTTCCAGGAATTTTTCCTTAATTTCTTGGATTTTTCCTTATTTTACAAGAATTTTCCCTTAATTTCTGGGGTTTTTCCTTATTTTACAGGAATTTTCCCTTAATTTCTGGGATTTTTCCTTATTTTTTAGAAAATATTCATAATTTTCTGATATTTCCTTGAATTTTTAAGGAAATTATCTCAAAAATTATTTTTCTGAATTTCCTGAATATTTTTCCCCCCTTTTTATACATATTTTCGACCAAGAATCCATTCAGCCAGGATCCTGGCTGAATTAACCATCCATTTAGTCTGGTCGAAGGGACATTCGGTCAGGAAGTTTCGATCAGGATCCTGACCGAATTCGGTCAGGATTTTTGGTTGACCTTGGCTTCTGACCGAATTAAGTGCCGCGTTACTCTGGTCGTGGCTATTTTCGACCAGGAATAATCGATCAAGAATTTCGGTCAGGATTAACTCTGTTCTGATCGATTAATGCTGCCATTATTTCTGCCCGTGCGGTATTTCACTCAGGAGTATTCGACCAGGAATCCTGATCGAATTTCGGTCAGGATTTAAGGTTGTCTGAAGAGTTTCTAACCGAATAATGGGTCAGTTAACTCTGGTCGTGGGGATTTTCGATCACACAGCTTCGACCAGGAATCCAACTAGAATCTTGTCCGAATTTAGGTCAGGATTAACTTCTGATTTTTTATATATTTTTATAGACTGGTCCCTTTTACTGGGCTTCCTATTGGACTTCTTGGGCTCCGAACTTACAATAATTGGGCCCTAGCCTTGGGCCCATAAACACGAGCCTTTTATAACTTTTTCCAGGCCCAAGATTGTTTGGGGTCTCCAGAAATTTCCAGAATTTTCTAAAACACACGTATATATATTTGTATATATATATATATTATACATATTTTAAGGTGGTTTTGGAAGGTTCCAGAATTGGGCTTTTTTTGTTGGGCCATTTTTCATGGGCTTCAAGCTCAAAATCCAGAATATTCTGGAGTCCTGTAGCATCCTTTATATCATCAATATTTTATTTCCAGAATTCTCTAGATCCTTCTAGAGCTGTCCTGGTTTGGGCCCAAATGGGCTTTTGACCGGCTATAGCCGGTTAAACTCCTGTTTCACTGGCCCATTTACCGGATAATTTTGGCTATATAAGGGGGGAAGAGTGAAGTGAGAATTCACATTTCTCATTTTTCACTTCATAAACTTTCCTCTTTCCTCTCAACCTCAAGATTTTTCTGGCAGAGAAAATCCTTTTTCGGCCACCTTTCTCCTCCTTCCAAAGCTTCTTGTTTTCATCTACCTACATTAATGGCGGACAAGAGTTCTGAGAGGGCAGCTAAGATCGCTTCTACTTCCAAACGTGGTAATGAAATTGAAATCCGCTCTTCTTATATGTCGTTGCTAGACATGATTAACACTAGGGGGGATGAATACCCATCTAATGCTCATTTAGATTCATTTGACTATTATAATAAATGGTACAATGTAGATGCTATCAACAAGCTTAACACAACCTATAACGTTCATCCCCCCCTTAGGATAGTTCCTGCTGAAGGTGGTGATCGCACATGCCACTGGAAGCCCGACACTCTATTCATTTATGCAAACACCCTTGATGCTGGGCTTAGGTTTTCTTTTCATGAGTTCATCCCCATTTTATTAGCAGACTAACAAATCAGTCCTTATCAGCTTCCCCCTAATGCCTAGAGAAATATTTCATGTTTCATGGTCTTGTGTCTTAGAAGTGGTTTCCCTCTCTCAGTAGTTTTGTTTAAGAAAATTTTCCAGTGTTACAAGAGTTCCCAAAATTCTTGTGGCTGGGTTTACATTAGACAAAGGCCCAAATGTAAACAGATTTTTAACAGTGCTTCGATTCCCGATAATAACTAACATTGGAGAGATAGCTTTGTTAGGCTTAGATGGGAGAATGGAGACTGGGGCACACTCTTCAAATCCTCCTTCTGGAAGAAAAACGATGGTAGCCCCAAATCCATTCACCTGTCTCCCGAAGAAACTATCATATACAATGTGCTTATTAAGGATAACGGCGAAACTCCCAGCTGGACTTTATTATAAGAGTTTTCTCTGATCCACGTGGGGCTTTCCTCAATTTCTGTACAGGGTATTTTTCTTCCCTTCTTATTTCCATTTTCTTTCATGCATTATTGACACCACTTATTTTTGTTTTCCTTTGTTTTTGCAGCCTCTAAGGAAATCAATGAGGATAACTTGCCTGTCATTGAGGAAACGACAATGATGAAAAAGGCCCGGCTTGCGGGATTGGATCCCCGGGGCAAGGGTTTGGAGTCCAGTTTTCTGAGGAAGTATAAGGAGCCTATGGTGGAGGCATCTTTGGGGGAACTAAAACCCCAACTGCTCCTACTTCTGTTGCTGCTCCCGCTTCTGTTGCTACTATTGCTTTCCATCCTCTTTGGGGGTTCCGTCGAGGGGATACTGTGGTTGGATCCACAAACATGCATGGGATTGGTCCTCCCACTCTGGGACCCCTAAGGACTTCACTGATATCGTGGAGGGCCCATATTTGGAGAGGATAAAGCTTATGGGCGCTTAGTCTTTAGCCTCGGTATGGTCTCTCCTCTTAAACTCTTTTTTCCTTTATATACTCGTAGCTTTCTATTGCCTTACGCTCTTTGTTTATCATTTTGTTTCAGTCTAATGCTTATTTCCAAGCGGCTGTGAGGCAAGCCGAGTCGTTGAAGAAGGCCTTGGATAATGCGGACAATGCCCTCAGGAGGTAACAGAGAAAGTATACTTCACTCGAGAGAAAGATGAAGCGCAAGGAGGAGGAGCCGGGAGAGGCAAACACCGAGCTGATCACTCTGAGGGCCGAGAAGGATCGAGCGATTGATTCTTATTTGGACTCAGAGGAGTTTACTCAGTCCATGAGGGTTAGGGACAACACAGAGTTCCCTGGTTTTTTTAGGACTGGTTGGGACACGACCCTTGGGACCGTGAACGAGGCTTGTACCGATATTAACCCGAAGGACTATGTGTGCCCTGATGATGAGACTCCACTACAGAGGTTTCGTATCCGTGTAGTTGTCTCGGATGATATCCCTCATGACCAGCTTCTCCCTCCTCCAGAGTCATCTTCCAGGACCGCATAACAGCGGATCTCAGCTCTTCTTCTTCCGAGACCGGCACTGCTGAGACGTCGAGCGAGAGTGGAGGAGATGACGACATGGATGCCGAGGGCACCTCTGTTCCTTAGAGTTTTTGGTAGCCCTGCGTGACTTTGATATTTATTATTTAGAACTTATATCAGTCTCCTTTATTTATCGAACTTTATGCTTTTATTTTAATTCATGCACTTAAGTTTATTTATCATAACTTTGTGTGCCATAGGAACTTAATATGATATTTTGGGAATTTCATAAACTTTTGGGATTCATCCCTTACACAAGTCTTAATAAACCTAAAACTTAAAAGAGTAGTTTTATAAAACTAAAACATGAAATCCTAAGCAAGCAAAGCTTCAAGGTGATTTTCAACCTACTTGTCATTTTGACAAGTGAGAATCATGTTCATCCATCTCACACATAGTAAATTTCCAGGTTCTGCGCATGCCAGGTCCTTGGTACTTCAAAACCATCCATAGTCTCCAGCTTGTAGGATCCTCTTCCTTGAACACTTTTGATCTTGTATGGCCCCTCCTAGTTTGGGGCGAGTGAAAGGCATATGTCATAGCCTACTCGTTTATTCGAGTATTTAACTCAACTCAAATAAGAATGTAATAAGTAAATAGTGGATCTATCATCAGAGAGATCTCACAAAGTAACATCTGTCAAAGAATAAAGAAACATTGTTCATCTGCAGACTTGAAGATTCACTGGAAGAAGTTCAAGAATTTGATCATGCCTCAGTGATATAAATCAAGATCGTGGATTTAATCAAGTGACAGAGATCTCGTCAGGGTATCATTTATTACAAGGATTCAATCAGAATATCAAAGTCAAGACATGAAGAAACGTCACGGAAGTTAGTCACTCATGAACCAGACAGTACATCGAGTGTCAGCATTGAAGTGGCGGAATTGATTCATAAGTCTCAGTGACTTTCAGAAGATTGTCAGAAGAATGGATGCTGCTCAGGGTTAGTATTAATTCTCTATTAACTAATTAAGTCATATAATTTAATTAAGAAAATAAATTATATCTGCAAAGATTAATTTATTGATTAATTGAATTAAATTGATTAATTAATTTAGAATTAATATTAAGGATTTACAAGATTTTAATTGGTTTAAAATCTGCTTAAATTCAGCAAGACAATTCATTTGAACTAGTATGACAATCGGTATGACAATTGATAGTCATACCGAAAGTCATGCCAATACATTTAATTGTCTTATTAGAATTTCTGTTTAGATTAAAATCTGTTATTAATTCAGCAAGACAATTTATTTGAACTAATATGACAATCGGTATGACAATCAATAGTCATACCGAAAGTCTTGCTAGCTCATTTTAATTGTCTTGCTAGTGGTAAATTTTGTCATACCGAAAGTCTTGCTGGCCAAAGAAGATTGTCATGCCGGTACATGTTTACATTCGGCTGTTTGATAAAAATGAGCAGAAGTCTATTATTTCACAATCAAAAAAACAGAACAAAAACTCAAGAACAAAAGAAAAAGGAGCAGAAAAATATTTCATCTCATCTGCAACTTCAAGATCAATTTCTAGATTGTAAAGTTAAATCCAATCAACTAGAAATACTTATCTTGTTCTTGTGTATCAATCTAGCGGATTAAAATCCCTAGAACTTAATCTCAAATCGCATTTAGCATTTGATCTTTTAATTACAAAAATAGAAAAAGTTCATGTCGAATTTATTCTAGATTTGTAATAATTGATTTGAGATTAATCCCTTGTAACCGATACCGTAGTTGTAACACCTTTCAAGTTTAATAAAAGTTTTATTTAACTTGAATTTTGTTTCACAATTTTATTCCGCATTTTATTCGACTAAACAGTATTGTTTGCATTCAACCCCCCCTTCTACAAACAAATTGGGACCTAACAATTGGTATCAGAGCCTTCTGATTAACGTACAAATCTAGATCCTAGACTTTTGTGTTTCTTTCACTTCTTGAATTTTTTATTCACTCAAAAAATTCATAATGACTACACAAAAAGTTGGAACCGTTAAAATTCCACTTTTCGATAAAGAAAATTATGTTATGTGGAAGAAGAAGATGCTACTGTTTTTACAGGTTGCTAATCCCAAATATTTGTAAGTGTTGAAGAAGGGTCCAAAAATTCCTATGGTTATGGAACCAGAGGTAATAGAAAATGATGTGGTGATCACCAAAGCGAGAACTTATGTGAAGGATCCTGAGGACTTCTCTCCTGCTGAAATAGAAGAAGCTTCCCTGGATGCTAGCCTTCAATTAATCTTAGTAAATTCCCTTAATCCCCTGATGAATAGACATGTGATGAATTGTAAAGATTCCAAACATATCTGGGAAACTATTGAGATTATTAATGAAGGCACAGAGGAAGTTAGGGAGAACAAACTAGAAATCCTAACCTCTGAGTATGAATACTTTAAATCCAATCCAGGAGAAGGAATCACTGAAGTGGTTGAGAGGTACAATGCATTGATCAACAACCTGAACATTAATGGTAAATACTATTCCATCAGGGAGGTCAACAAAAAGTTCCTTTTAACACTGCCAACTCATCTCGAACATAGAATCATTGCTATAAGAGAAGCAAGAGATCTGAGTGAGATTTCTTTGGAAAGGCTCTATGGTGTGTTAAAGACTTATGAGTTGGAGCAGATTCAGCAGAAGGAAGTTTACGGGAAAGGAAGAGTGGTCAGCACGTCTACTGCTCTAGTAGCTGATGAACAACAACAACAACCACAATATCAACAACAATCTCAACAGTCAGAAAGAATGGTACAGTCTTCCAAGGTTGAAGATAATGTGATAGTAGCAGAATTTGATTCTCCTACTACAAATCAATCAGGAGATGATTATTATTCCTTGGAAGAACTGGAGCAATTGGAGGATGAGTCAATGGCCCTGATTGTCAAGAGATTCTCAAATGTCAGATTCAAAAGGAATCCCAAGTTCAAGTACAAGTCCAACTACAACAGATTCCTGAAAGGTGGATCTTCATCCTCCAACACCAGCAGTGGTGGGTATAAAACAGGGATGGTTGATCGAAGCACCATTCGATGCTTCAACTGTAATGAGTTGGGATACTTTGCCACAGAATGCAGGAAGCCAAAACAAGCTAGGAAGAACTCTTACGATTCTAATCAGAAGAGTAAATCTGAAAGGGCGTACCTGGCAAAGGGAAGAAGCTGGGATGATACTGACAGTGAAGATGAAGAAGTTGGGAATCTTGCTCTCATGGCTAGTAATGCAAGCACCTCATCGTTAAGAAAAGAGGGCATTAAACAGGTACAACCGGTAGTGTGGATTCTTGACAGCGGATCGTCAAGACATATGACCGGAGATAGAGCCCTGCTATCAAATGTGGTTGAGAAAGCTGGCCCAGTGGTTACCTTTGGAGATAACAGCAAAGGTTTAACGGAGGGATATGGCTGTTTGCTAGCTGGAAATGTTATCATTGAAAATGTATATGTTGTGCAAGGACTTGAACACAATCTGCTTAGCATTAGTCAGTTCTGTGACAACGGCTACAATGTTTTATTCGACAAGCTGAAGTGTCAGATTCTGCACAAGAAAGGTGAAAAACCCTCCTTAATGGGAATCCGGAAAGGAAATCTGTTCGTAGCTGACATGAACTCTGGAAGCAATCTTGAAGTCAATTGTTTCTATGCAAAGGCATCGTCAGATGAGAGTTGGCTATGGCACAAGAGACTTTCTCATCTCAATTTCAAAACAATGAATTCTCTTGTCAAAAGAGAATTGGTAAGAGGTCTGCCTCAGCTGGAATTCTCTCCAGAAGGACTATGTGAGGCTTGCCAGAAAGGAAAGTCAAAGAAAGCAAGTCACAAAGGCACTGACACATCTTCCATAACTGGTGTTCTGCAATTATTGCACATGGATTTATTTGGTCCAGTTAATATCCTTTCTATGTCAAAGAAGTGTTACTGTCTTGTGATAGTTGATGACTATTCCAAGTATACGTGGGTTTTATTTCTTCACTCTAAGGATGAAACACCACAAGTTGTGATTGATCATATCAAGATGATTGAGTTAGATTCTAACGTCCCTGTTAGAGCAATAAGGTCAGATAATGGGACAGAATTCAAGAATGCACTTCTCAATGGATTCTGTACAGACAAAGGGATTACCAGACAATTTTCAGCTCCTAGAACCCCTCAGCAAAATGGAGTGGTAGAAAGGAAGAATCGTACATTGATTGAAGCTGCAAGAACGATGTTAAGTGAATCAGGTCTTCCAATGTACTTTTGGGATGAAGCTGTCAATACTGCATGTTATACTCAGAATCGAACTCTAATCAACAAAGACTTCATTAAAACTCCTTATGAGATTTTGAATGAACAGAAACCTTCTATCAAATACTTTCATGTATTTGGTGCCAGATGTTTCGTGCTCAAGGATGGAGATGATCGTCGTGGTAAGTTCGAGGCAAAGGCATATGAGGGTATTTTTGTTGGATATGGAAGAAGATCATATAGAGTGTATATCATTGATCAACACAAAGTAACTGAAAGTGTCAATGTTACATTTGATGACACTAAACTCCCTAGTATCCAAACTAAAGATCCTTCTGAGAAACTGAAGTTTGATGATACGTCAGATTCAGAATCAGAACATGGTCAAGTACCTGAGGTTGTTGCTGGTGAAGAACCTGTTAATCCTGATGATACTCAAGGTAATAGTGATGGAAACTTTGGCAACAATGGAGATACCACTGCTACTGACGGAGAATCTTCAAGTCAACATGGCAACAACTCAGGGGGAGATGCTGAAGGATCATCTAGTAGGACACAACATCACAATGAATTTCAAGGCGAATCATCAAGATCAAATCTTCCAAGACAGACTGTCTGGAATAAAGCTCACCCTTTTGAGTTGATTATTGGTGATCCAGATGTTGGAGTCAGAACTAGACGTGCTACTCAAAATGAGTGTCTGTTCTCAGGATTTCTTTCTGAGATGGAACTTAAGAAAATTGAAGAAGCACTGACTGATCCAGATTGGGTGATTGCTATGCAAGATGAACTCAATCAGTTTGAAAGTCAACAAGTCTGGAAACTGGTACCTAGGCCTGTACACAAGAAAGCTGTTGGTACTAGGTGGGTATTCAGGAATAAACTAGATGAAGATGGTGTGGTTACAAGAAACAAGGCAAGACTGGTAGCTAAAGGGTATTCTCAAGCTGAAGGCATTGATTATGATGAAACCTATGCTCCAGTGGCTAGACTTGAGGCCATCAGGATATTTCTGGCATTCGCAGCATTTTCAAACTTTAAAGTTTATCAAATGGATGTCAAGAGCGCCTTTCTGAATGGAAAGCTGGATGAAGAGGTATATGTAGAGCAACCTCCTGGTTTTGAAGATCCAGATCATTTGGATTTTGTCTTCTTTCTTTTCAAGGCTATCTATGGGCTAAAACAGTCTCCAAGAAAATGGTATGACACTCTCTCTGAATTTCTTATTGAAAATAGCTTTATTAGAGGTGTCATAGACAAAACTCTCTTTTCTAAAACACATAAGAAGGATACTATATTAGTCCAAGTCTATGTGGATGATATAATATTTGGGTCTACTAATGATAATCTCTGTAAGAGATTTGCTAAGTTAATGCACATCAAGTTTGAAATGAGCATGATGGGAGAGCTGAAGTTCTTTCTTGGATTACAAGTAAATCAAAGGTTAGATGGAACATTTATTTGTCAATCCAAGTATCTCAAGGAACTCCTCAAAAAGTACAATCTAGAGGATTCTGCATCAGCAAGGACTCCATCAACTACAGCTGTCAAGCTTGGACCATGTGAAAACTCCATTAAGGTAGATGTCACAAGCTACAGAGGTATGATTGGCTCGTTACTCTATCTTACTGCAAGTAGACCAGATATTATGTATGCTACATGTTTATGTGCAAGGTTCCAAGCGGATCCTAGAGATATTCATCTCGTTGCTGTTAAACGAATCTTAAGATATCTTAAGGGAACACCAAATCTAGGTATTTGGTACCCTAAAGAATCTGGTTTTAACCTTGTTGGATATACAGATTCAGATTACGCAGGAAGTGTTGTTGATAGGAAAAGCACCTCAGGAAGTTGTCAATTCCTAGGAAGCAGGCTAGTCTCATGGTACAGCAAGAAACAGCAAACAGTTTCCAACTCAACGGCCGAGGCTGAATATATTGCTGCTAGAAGCTGCTGTGCTCAGATCTTGTGGATTAGGAACCAACTCCGAGACTATGGCTCTGTATTGAACAAGATTCCTATTTTATGTGACAATACAAGTGCAATAGCCATCACCAACAACCCTGTGCAGCACTCGAGGACAAAGCACATTGACATCAGGTATCATTTTATTAGAGAGCACGTCATGAATGGTACTGTTGAACTATTTTTTGTTCCAACAGAAGAACAAATAGCAGATATTTTCACTAAACCACTTGACGAATCCACATTTACCAGATTAGTTGGTAAATTGGGCATGTTGAATAGTTTTAGTGATTAATTTAGTTAATATCTGTGATCTGTTCTTGAATAAATTTACAAATGAATTTTTCATAAATGAAAAAAAAAAATTCATTTGCAAATTTATTTTATCATTTTATCATATTTCTTGCTTATTTCTATGTAATATATATTATCTTATCTATTTTTATTTTCCCTACTTGTTAATTTAAAATATCTCAGAATATTTTATTTCCTCTAAAAATATTTTACTATGAATTTTATTTGCTAAAATTCAATAGAAATCTATTTTTAGAATAAAAATAATAAATTCTGATATATTGTCTTTGTTTCTGTAAATATTATAAGTCTGTACATATTTGATTGTTTTTTTTCAGAATGACAATCGGCAAGACAATTGAAATTGTCTTGCTGAAAGTCATTTCGATATATATAATTGTCATATTAGTGTTTTTCAGTATAGTTTATACTGGCAAGACAATCGGTATGACTATCAATTGTCTTGCCAGTTATAAACAATATATATATATATTTTCTTTTATTTTATACTGGTATGACAATCGGTATGACTATCAGATTGTCATACCAGTTATATATTATCACTTGTTTTATTCTTATTGTTTTTGGTTATTTTCTTTCTTTTTCCTGGTATGACAATCCCGGATTGTCATACCAGCTGTAATATAAAGGCGTGTGTTTGTTTTTTTTAAAACCATTTCAACAGTTCATTTTTTTTAAGTCGAACAGTTTTCTCTCTTCTCTCTCTTCGAACTAAAACCAACGAATTGCTTCTTTCCTTGCTCGAGTTTTTACTCAGCAAACTGAATCTTCACTCCTGTGATATATACTTACATATATATACATACAAGAGTGCTGTCAAAATTTTCAATTTTTTTTTTATATCAGTTTGCCCCTTCAAATTCAATTTGTGTTTGTTGATTTTGAACTTTTTATTTTTATTTCAATTTCTGATTTGTGTCTTTTGGTTTGTCAAAACTGCGTTTGTGAGTTAAGAATTTTAACGAGATACATTTCTGTCTAAATTTTTCGATTATAATTAATTTAATTCGAATTATTAAATTAATTTAATTAATTCGAATTTTCTTAATATTATTCTTAAAATTCTGAAAAGCGTGTGTCTTATTATTATTTTAAATGGCTCTCAATTTCCAAATTGTCGCGCATAATCAGGTTGGTTATTTTAATCCGGAAAAATGTGATGTTGAAAAATTTAAGCCATGGATTAGATTTTTAAATGACCATTCGATTGTTAGCTCTGCTATTAAATCAAATGTGATTTTAAACGTCGATCTACTTAGACTGATTTGCACAACCTCTACTGTGGCCGATGATTCAAAATCTTTTTCATTCACCGTCGCAAACACACAGTATGTAGTTGATGAAACAGTCGTCAATCGTGCGTTAAATTTTCCACTAGACAATTTCTGTAATTTACCCTCTGAAAATGATATCACAAATTTTTTCAATGCTATTCACTATCAGGGGGTGATCAATTTAACCAAACTTTCTAAATCAAATTTGGTGTCTGAATGGGATATTTTCTTCGATACACTTTCCAAAGTGTTTGCCAACTGCACAAAATCCAATTTTCATAACATCACTTCCACTCTGCAGTATATTGGTCTGGCGGTTGTTTTCAATCAAAGGATCAATTTTGGCAAACTACTTTTTCCCATTCTCTTGAGACGTCTAACTTCTGCTTTACGTGATCATTCTACAAATCGTAGGGTATCATGTTACTATGCTCGTTTTCTCATGCTTATAGCAGATCAGCTTCTCACACCTGAACACAAAGCCCTTTTTGCTAACTCTGCAGTAACCGAACCCCCTCCAGTTAGCAAAAAGATTTACACTCGCCAAGACACAACCTTCAAATTCATGCAAGTTCCAGTACTTGTATCTGCTTTCATGGCCACTTATATTCCTTTACCTATTTTCAATCTTCCCGGCCATGAACAGCAACCTCAACCTCCAGTGGTTCAAGCCACCCAGGCTCCTCCAACATCAGATGCTCTTCCATTACAGGTAGTAATTCCTCACTCTCACTCCCTTCCTACTTCTGTTGAAAGACCCCCAGTGGTTGATAGGGCTGACCATGAAGTTGTAGAACCACAGCTTCAATCCCAGGTCATAGAGCCAAACACAGAGTCACATTCTATCTCAACCTCTCCCCCACTGTCTAAAATGTTACCCAGAAGATTACTAGGAAGTAGTACATTGTTAAATATGAGTGAACCCTCAGCTCTGCCTCCTCCTAAGAAAAGAAGAACATATTCTGAGGCATCTGAAAGCCCATCCTTGTCCTCCCAACAGGACATGGACTTTGAAATGGCCAATGAACAGTTACTAGAGGCATTCTCTCAACAGCAAGCATCTATTGAAATTCGCCATAGGGCCATGGCATCTTGTACTGAGTCAAGCACAATTCCATTACTCACAATGGAACCATACACTTCCCCAGATCATACTCAGGACACACAGCGAGGAGTGCACATAGAGTCGGTTACAGTGCCTGCCATAGTTACGGCAGAAGAGCAGTCACATGCTTCAGAGGGAAAATCTGACTCTCCGCCATCTTTAATAGAGTCATTTTCTCCCCTCCCAGATCCAACACCTCTGGCTCCCTTATGGGATTCTCCACTCACAGATTTATCTGGAGAAAGTGGAGGGCAACTCGGTCAATCTATCCCTGAAGCAATTCAGACATCTATTCCAAAAGATTTGATAGTATTGACTGAGGATCGGGACTCGCGAATTCCCATTGCACCACCACTGACCTCTCTTGAAGAGGCTAGGGTGATTTTTAATGCAGGTACAGAAGAACAGCAACAGGAAGACTCCTCACGAGCAATTATATTGAGAGAAACACATGCACGTGAGGTGAGTGAACCAAACACGAGTGAAATTCAGGTGAGAGCACACACAGACACAGATACTCAAAACCTGTTAGCTCAAATTACTGCTCTAAAAGAAGAACTTGCTAAAAGCCAAGCTGAAGCTCAAACATTCAAAGCACAAGTGGTTGAACGGTCTTCTTCTTCCACCTCTGTCAACAATCAGCTTGCAATCATAAGGAATGACATCTCAGATCTAAAGACCACTGTAATACCAAAGCTCAATTCTATTCAGGACACTCCAACTTTATCAGCTGATGACATATCCAACTTCTGCTCTCTACACACAAGAATGACTTCTCTTGAAGACCTCGTTGAGATGAATCATTCACTGGACTCCTCAAGATTTCTAAAGATAGAGACGGGCATGGAACATCTCAATGAAGGGATGAATCACCTATATTACATGATCAAGAATTCTCATTGCCCTAATGAAGAACAAAGAGCTTATTTTGAAGGACCGTCTGGTGGAGGATCAGGCTCTGGAGGTGATGGAGGTTCCAAAGGAAGATCAGAAGAGGATCCCTCAACTAAGGGGGAGAAGAAAGGGAGTAGTGCCAAAGGGAAAGAAAAAGATACCTCTGCTGGAAACAAAGGAAAGGCTGATGATGTCTACTACAGTGGAGAACAGGATGACTTTGATATTTTTGACATTCCCACTGAACCAGTTCAGAAAGATAAAGATGGGTTATTTGAAGCTGAAGAGGAAAGTGATTTTGGAGAATGGGAAGAAGAAGCTCAAGTGGATCCTATGTTTGAGAAAGAATTTCAGAAGGAGCAGTCAGAGATGAAAAGAAAAGAAGCTAAACTCAAGAAGGTCTCTCAGATCATTGACATGAGAAAAGACATTCAAAGAACAGAAACTCTTCAAAAGCAACGTCTTCATGACATTAAGGCTCAAGAAAGGAGAAGAGATGTCAGACTAAAGATTGGTGAAAAATGGGATGAAGCTAGGAGAGTACTTGATATGCCTCAGCTGAGCACTAACAATGATAGGCAGTTCTTACATCTTCTTGACAAGCTGGAAATCTCAAATCCTAACAATGACAAGTACATGAATGCTATCAAGACTGAAGTCTCAAGGATCACAGCTGCTTTTGATAGATCCCTAAATGAGATGAGCATTTTTGTATATTGTCAGAGTGAAGGATCATTCAAGGTGTCACTTCATCTATTTGAGAATCGTTCTTTGTCAGAGATTTGGGTTCTTTTAAACAAAGTCAAAAGAAGCTCAGAATTGAATGAAGTTCTTCGAGAAAGGCTTAAAGAGTTTGCCAGCAGGGCTAGTCCTCAAGTGGTCAACAATCCTCATCAGGTGAGATTCTTTAAGTCTGATTGTCTTCAAATCTGTCAGCTAGATGTACAATCTCTTAAAGACTACTCAGCTAAGCATCTGGTCTGGATGGAACATCATTTGAGAACTGCTGGATATTCATCCATGTTGAAGACTCAAGCTGCTGACTTGATTCAAGCTTATTGTGAAAAGAATGTTAAAAGGTACAATCAACTCAAGAATAAGCTGAAGTCAGTTGGAGTTCAACCAGTCAGACCAGCAAGCTTCACTTCAGAAAAGGATCGTGTCTTTGACAAGGAATTGCTTCAAGATTTAGAAGAAGGTGAAGTCAGAAGAGAAGACAACTGAAGTCAATTAGCTCAAAACTCAATGTAATATGATTAGAGCTTTATGAATCAAGATAGTCTAATGTAGTTATATGTTCAGGCTAGAGGAACATCTATCTTATATTCACTTGTAAATTTCATTTGGAATCTGGAAAATGTTAAATATAATCCAGAACTTTTCTGCTATTTACTTTACATTACTGTTTATATCTTTTTCTTATTTGTTAGTTGAGTTATCCTCTAGGTATTTGTTGTTATTGTCTAACAAGCAAATAGGGGGAGATTGAAAGGCATATGTCATAGCCTACTCGTTTATTCGAGTATTTAACTCAACTCAAATAAGAATATAATAAGTAAATAGTGGATCTATCATCAGAGAGATCTCACAAAGTAACATCTGTCAAAGAATAAAGAAACATTGTTCATCTGCAGACTTGAAGATTCACTGGAAGAAGTTCAAGAATTTGATCATGCCTCAGTGATATAAATCAAGATCGTGGATTTAATCAAGTGACAGAGATCTCGTCAGGGTATCATTTATTACAAGGATTCAATCAGAATATCAAAGTCAAGACATGAAGAAACGTCACGGAAGTTAGTCACTCATGAACCAGACAGTACATCGAGTGTCAGCATTGAAGTGGCGGAATTGATTCATAAGTCTCAGTGACTTTCAGAAGATTGTCAGAAGAATGGATGCTGCTCAGGGTTAGTATTAATTCTCTATTAATTAATTAAGTCATATAATTTAATTAAGAAAATAAATTATATCTGCAAAGATTAATTTATTGATTAATTGAATTAAATTGATTAATTAATTTAGAATTAATATTAAGGATTTACAAGATTTTAATTGGTTTAAAATCTGCTTAAATTCAGCAAGACAATTCATTTGAACTAGTATGACAATCGGTATGACAATTGATAGTCATACCGAAAGTCATGCCAATACATTTAATTGTCTTATTAGAATTTCTGTTTAGATTAAAATCTGTTATTAATTCAGCAAGACAATTTATTTGAACTAATATGACAATCGGTATGACAATCAATAGTCATACCGAAAGTCTTGCTAGCTCATTTTAATTGTCTTGCTAGTGGTAAATTTTTTCATACCGAAAATCTTGCTGGCCAAAGAAGATTGTCATGCTAGTACATGTTTACATTCGGCTGTTTGATAAAAAGGAGCAGAAGTCTATTATTTCACAATCAAAAAAACAGAACAAAAACTCAAGAACAAAAGAAAAAGGAGCAGAAAAATATTTCATCTCATCTGCAACTTCAAGATCAATTTCTAGATTGTAAAGTTAAATCCAATCAACTAGAAATACTTATCTTGTTCTTGTGTATCAATCTAGCGGATTAAAATCCCTAGAACTTAATCTCAAATCGCATTTAGCATTTGATCTTTTAATTACAAAAATAGAAAAAGTTCATGTCGAATTTATTCTAGATTTGTAATAATTGATTTGAGATTAATCCCTTGTAACCGATACCGTAGTTGTAACACCTTTCAAGTTTAATAAAAGTTTTATTTAACTTGAATTTTGTTTCACAATTTTATTCCGCATTTTATTCGACTAAACGGTATTGTTTGCATTCAACCCCCCTTCTACAAACAAATTGGGACCTAACAGCGAGTTTTCCCTTCTACCCAACACCAGAAGCTTCCACCTTCCTCGGAACCAAGTCACCTTGCTTGAAGAACCTTTCTTTCACCCTTAAGTTGTAGTAGAAAGAATCCTTTTTCTGATATTCCACTATCTTGGCATGTGCCTCATCTCGTACTTCATCAATTAGGTCCAGGGCTAGCCTTTGCCCTTCCTCATTTTCTTCAGCATTGTATGCCTGGATTCTGGGAGACGAGTGCGATATTTCCACAGGAACAACCACCTCCGCCCATATGCCAACATAAAGGGGGTTGCCCCAGTCGTGACTCTACAAGTAGTCCGATAAGGCCAAAGTATTGGGAGTATTTCATCCACCCAATTATTCCTGGATTTCTTGATCCTCTTCTTCAGACCATCTAGAATTATACGATTTGCCACTTTTGCTTGCCCATTGGCTTGTGGATGAGCTATAGAGGTAAATCATAACTCGATCTCATTCTCTTCGCAATACTTCCTGAACTCTTCATTGTTGAATTGTGTCCCATTATCGGTGACCAGGATACGGGGAATTCCATATCTGCACATGATATTTTCCCACAGAAATTATACAACCTGCTTAGTTGTGATCTTAGATAAAGGTTTAGCTTCAATCCACTTAGTAAAATAATCTATAGCTACATTCAAGAACTTCCTTTGTGTAGTGGCCATGGGAAAAGGCCCAAGTATATCCATTCCCCACATAGTAAAAGGGATGGGAGAATTGATGGAAGTTATCATCTCAGGAGGTTGTCGAACAACTGGTGCATTCTTTTGACAACGTTCACACTTCTTCACATAATCTTTGGCATCGGCCATCATCTCTGGCCAATAAAAGCCTAAACGAGTTATCTTATGTGCCAGTGCTCTGCCCCCCAAGTGTTGCCTATAAATACCTTTATGTACTTCTTCAAGAGCTAAACGTGCCTCATTGGGTCAGAGACATATTAAATAAGGAACTACATAAGATCTCTTATACAAAATTCCATCGATCAAGGAGTATCTCAATGCTCGCACAACCAATTTTTGTGCTTCAGTCACATCATTTGGCAGCCGGCCAGTTTGAATATGGGCCTTAATATGATCTATCCATGATGTCCCCAACCCTATAGGGGCTACAAGCTTAACATCAATGCTCTGTGTTTTTAAAACGCGAAAGTACACACTTCCTGATCTCTTCTCTATCTCTGATGAAGTGAACTTAGATAACGCATCTGCCTTAGCATTTTCCTCCCTTGGAATGTGCTCAACATGGAATTCATCAAACTGAGTCATCACAACCCTTACTAGGCGGACATACCTCCATTATTTCATCTCTTGCCTCATACTCTCCCTTGACCTGGGATATGACCAGCTTCGAATCCTCACAGACTTTCAAGTTCTTGACCCTCAATGTTCCTGCTAGGCCGAGGCCAGCTATCAAAGCTTCATACTCAGCTTCGTTATTTATGGTTGGGAAGTCTAACTTCATGGCATATTCAATCAAGAATCCATACGGGCTTTGTAAAATAAGCCATGCCCCACTCGAATTTGTTTTTGATACTCCATCAAAATAGAGAACCCAATATTCCTTCTCCTTGTTTTTTTCTCCTTCATCATCCTCTTTTCTCTCCATACCCTGAGGTTTAGTACCTTCCTGCCCCCCGACTTCTTGGTTAGGGATGGTACATTCAACCACGAAGTCAGCCAAGGCCTGGGCTTTTATTGCTGTTCGTGGCTTATACTTTATGTCGAATTCTCACAACTCAATAGCCCATTTAATCAGCCTTCCACTAGCTTTAGGACTGTGAATAATGTTTGTCAAAGGTTGATTTGTTAGCACTTCAATTTTATGAGCTTGGAAGTAAGGACGCAACTTTCTCGAGGCCATCACCAAACCTAAACTTTTCAATAGTTGAATAATTCAACTCAGCTCCGTTCAAGATCTTACTGACATAATATATGGGTTTCTGGACTTTAAGTTCTTCCTTAACCAATACAGCACTCAAGGCGTTTTCTGAAACGGCCAAATATAAGTATAAAACTTCATTCAGAGCTGGTTTAGCCAACAACGGAGCTTGAACCATGTACTTCTTCAATCCTTTAAACGCCACCTGACTTTCCTCAGTCCATATGAAATCTTTTACTTTCTTCAAGGATTTGAAGAATGGAAAGCACTTGTCTCCAGATTTGGAGATGAACCGTCCTAGTGCCGCAACTCTTCCAGTGAGTTTCTGAACGTCCTTTATGGAATGTGGTGGTTTCATATCCTGGATAACCTTTATTTTATCGGGATTGGCCTCGATTCCTCTCTTATAAACCATCAATCCCAAAAACTTTCCAGATCCCACTCCGAAAGCACACTTTTCAGGATTTAGCATCATTTTGTGATATCTCAGCACCTCAAAAGCTTCCCTCAAATGGGTTATGTGATCAGTCTTCGCCAAAATTTTGACTAACATGTCATCGACATAAACTTCCATAGTTTTATCAATAAGATCCTTAAAAATCTTATTTACCAACCTTTGATAGGTAGCTTCTGCATTCTTAAGGCCAAACACCATAACAAGATAACAAAAAACATCAAAGTCAGTGATGAATGATACCTTTGGGATGTCATCCTTATGCATCTTAATCTGATTGTATCCACTGAATCCATCCATAAAACTCAGCATCTCATGACCAGCAGTAGCATCTATCAATGTATCTATCTTTGGCAACGAGAAACAATCCTTTGGGCATGCATCATTCAGATCGGTGAAATACATGCACATTCTCCATTTTCCATTAGCCTTCTTTTCCATTACAGGGTTTGCTAACCATTCGGAAAACTGTATCTCTTCAATTAAACCAGCCTCTAAGAGATTCTCTACTTCTTGCTTAATAGCATCCTGCCTTTATAGAGCAAAACTTCTTTTCTTTTGCTTTATAGTCTTTCAATTTGGATCTACGTTCAGCTTGTGAGTGATCAGTTCTGGGTCTATACCAGGCATATCAGCTGCTGACCATGCGAATACATCGCTATTCTCTTGTAAATTTTTTATCAACTTCCCTCTAAGGGGCTCCTCTAGTGATGCTCCAATGAAAGTTACTTTCTCAGGATCCTCGGGAGCCAAAGAAATGGGAACCAAGTCTTCTGCTGGTTTCCTCCTTTTCTCATCATTCTCGTGGATATCCAAATCTTTGATAGGCAAAACCAGCCCCTAACTCCATCAGCCCTAAGAGAGGCCACGTAACAACTCCTTGCCATCTTTTGATCTCCTCTCTCTTCTCCAATCCCATTTCGGGTGGGAAACTTCATCACTGAATGGTAAGAAGAGGGGACTGCCTTGAAAGCATGTATTCCCGTTCTTCCCATGATTGCATTATAAGTCGATCCAACCTTTACCACTACAAAGTCCAACATATGTGTTGCTTGTATTGGTTCCCGACCTATAATCATCGGCAACTTAATTATTCCTTCCACGGGGCACTCGACTCCAGCAAAACTATATATCGGCATATCAGTTTGGGGTTAATTGAGAATCATTGTAACCCATTCTTATAAAGGTATCATGAAGCAAAATATCCACCAAGGCACCATTTTATGCAAGGACTCTCTTCACTGGGCTATTCTCTATTATTGTTGTTATGACCAGAGGATCGTCATGGGGAAATATAACACCCTCTAAATCAGAATCGTTGAAAGTCATTGTTACTCCTGTCGTAGCCCTCTTCGGGGCTTCCCCGACAATATGCATAACTTCCCTAGTATAGGCTTTCCTCAAGTTTCTGAATGAACCCACAGCAGTTGGTCCTCTAAAAATCGTATTTATCATTGGCCCTCGCGGTCGTGGTCCTCCCAAAGATTGCATTTATTACCGGTCCCCTGGGTTGGGGATTTCACCCCTGATCGTCTTGATCCCTCCTACGATCATCGAAATTCTTTCTTCTATTGTTATTCCTATCTCCAATATACTTGCTCGGTCTTCCTTTTCGAATAAGGAATTCAATTTTATCTTTCAATTGTCTACACTCATCGGTGTCATGACCAGCATCCTTGTGAAACCTGCAATATTTGCTCTTATCCAACTTGGTAGGATCAGCTTTCAGGGGCTTAGGCCAATAAACATCTCTATCTTTCTCAATTTTCATCAAGATCTGACTTCTAGGAGCGTTCAACCTAGCATATTCAGTGAACTTTTGTCCAGGTCCTCCCTTCTTTGGGGTTGAATCAGTGTTTTGCTCAGTTTTAGGATAATTGTCCTTAGCAATATATTCCAGATCAGTCTTCCACTTCTTTCCACCAGTAGGCTCGTTATTCACCACCGTCTTCCTCATGTTTTCTTCCACTTTAATGTACTTCCCGGCCCTGTCTTGGAGCTGTAACATGCTTTCAGGGTGGCGCTTGTCTAATGACATCTTGAAAAACTCGTCCCTAGTTCCCTGCTGTAGTGCTATCATAGCTACCTTGTCATCAAGGTCTAGGACCTTCAAAGCTTCCTTGGTGAAATGGTTCAGATAGTCTCTCAAGGACTCTTTTGCTCCCTGCATAACGCTCATGAGGGATGTTGAACTTTTCTTATGCACTCTCCCTCTAATGAATTGCTTAATAAAAGCTTGACTTATCTCTCTAAAGGACCCAATAGAATTCAGAGGTAAGTGGCTATACCATCTTTGAGCTATTCCCGACAGGTTTTGAGGAAATGCCCGACACTTGATAGTGTCGTTCATGGGCTGCAGCAACAATACATTAGAGAATGTCCTGACATGATTACCGGGATCTCCAGTACCATCATAAGCTTTGATGGTGGGCATCTTAAACTTCCTTGAG
Source organism: Apium graveolens (assembly GCF_009905375.1). Lineage (NCBI taxonomy): Eukaryota > Viridiplantae > Streptophyta > Magnoliopsida > Apiales > Apiaceae > Apium > Apium graveolens. Next base: position 173,287,695 of record NC_133657.1, read on the forward strand.
ATATGGGCATTCATTATCTCTTCAGTGAATGGTGGAGTGGGATCATAAGGATCTCCTAGGGGCAGAAGATCACTTGGATCAACCCTTATGACAACAGTCTTTCTTTGTAGTGGACCATCCAGGTCTATGATTGGAGGAAGATTTCTCCTCCTCGGAGGTAGTGGGGTTCTTGGGGTCAGGTACGCCTCCAAGTCGTGCTTCAGCCTTTGGATCTCAGACTTGTGAGCCCTGATTCTCTCCTGCACTTCTCGGGGATTCGTTCTTCGGGTGCTCCTAGGACGCTGATTTCCATCAAGCATTGGCTCTTTACCAGCACGCCTCCTTCTTGGAGCCACATCATCATCTGGAGATTCAGAGTCTTTATCAGTGTAAGGTCCAGAGAACTCTTGGTCCTTCGGAATAGGAGCCAAACCGCGTATATAGGGGGCGACTGCCCTTGCGCTTCTCTCCGATTTGCATGTCCACTTCCTCCAACCTCGGGGTATAGGGGCATCCCATAAGGGGGTTAGTGGTCACAATAGTAGAATATTCATACCCAACGGGTCGAGGATTCACAGGTGCATGTAGCTGCTGAAATTGGGAATTCATCCCTTGAGGACCCGGGGGATTCGTCTCTTGTGGCTGAGGCTCAGTTATCCATATTTGGTTTCCTCCTTGGGTGGTGGCATAGGTTGAATGCACGGGTATCTCCACTACTGACGAAATTGGTTGGGTTGTCCCAGCTGGTGTTCCTTCGGGGGCGTTGCTCCCGCTCCGTGTTCTCACCATGGTTATTGTTATGCTTTCCCATAGACGGTGCCAAATGTTATGGATAGAAAACTAAGGTGTATTAATTGCTGTATTCACTACTAGGGCTCATGAGCTTCGAGGCTCGATTTGACTGTTCTTATATTTCGTGACTCGATCTGCCTTTAACAAGATGCATACGTACCTTGCCGATTGCCAAAGATCAAGTCAAAAACGTAGTTCTGATTTGTGGGGTGAGGCCCCTTATATAGGTGTGGAATACCTTGAATTAGGTTAGATTTTGGAGACTTGGTGGACAAGTCTCGGAATTAGAATGGACTTTGGAGTCCTAGAATGTAGGAAGTTGATTCCTTATCCTATGGGATTTCTTGGAGGCCACTCTCCAAAGAATTGTGTCCTTATTTGGACTTTACTAATCAGCTGATTTACCCCCTATTAATTAATTATGAAATTTATCAATATTCAGGGCTATTGGGCCTTCTTTGTTTCCATCAGGCCTGATCAATGTGTTAACCTTCTTGGGTCTGACCAATTTGTTATCCTTCTTGGTCTGAATGTCACACATATGGCCTTATTCTAATGGGCCTTATTCGTAATCCAAATCAAATTTAATAAATACAATATTTATGGCATAATCAAGGTTAATTTTATCCCTATCAGTTGGAATAAAAAGAAGTTCGGCTAAATTTATTTTAACATTACCGATATATGAAATCATTTGAACTCATTCAAGTCGAAAGTCATTCCTAGGTTCAATTCAAGAATTCAAAAGAAATAAACGAATTGGGAATAAGGGTACCGAAAGTGAGGAAATGATCAATCGTCAAGTAAGAAATTATCAAGGCTGTTACCAGGATAGTTCAAAGAACGATACATAATCATGATATATGATTAATCTCATAGGAATATAAGTTAAAAAGGTATGAAGTATGAAAAGTTTATTACGTCGCTAGGGTCAATGATAACAAACATAGCAAAATATGACAACAAGGTATAAGTTATTGAAACAAGGGTTTGTTATCACGGTTTATCACAAGGATCAATAACAACATTATGAAAATTCTTTACTCTATCAGTGCATAACATCAACAATCTCTCTATAATCAATTCTTAATAGAAGGCATAGTTATTTTCCTTAAAAAGCTTTCTAGTTTTACGGAGTTCGAGCTACAGCCACCTAAGACCCCTTTCCCTTCCTAGCCTGAATGCCTTCAGCTTTCCAAATATACGATTCAAAACAAAACCCTAATTAGAAACTTGATTGATTCCCGACAGTTTCTCAAAACGTCTAACTTTCTACCCCAATCGCGATATTCGCTTATCTTATATAATTATATTACACGTAATACATAATATGTTACATTTTTATACACTTTATCTCACCGAATAACTCGATACTTTACACATAGCAAATAATCACATAATCATATAATTCGACATCAGGATCTTAGTAAATCATATCGACTATGCTTCTTATACATATCTTTATACTTTCCTTTTCAAAAATCAGGCATGGCGCATTCGTAACTACGCCTACCCTTATATCACAATCACAATCACAATCAACAATATTCACACAAAATCTCTAATCGATCATACTTAAAACATATATTATGCAATCATTATTCATAAGATTAACAAATTTACTAAATCAAAATGATAACATGTACTCTACTTTTAGGTCTCATTTTCGTATTTTCTTTAAAAACCGAATATACCTCTTAGTAATCACACAAAATCACATCTTGTACATGCAAATCCATCCTAGCATATAATCCAACTCGCAAGTCATAAATCCACATATTAATTTTATCAATCCTCAAATCATCACGCATAATATCGATTTGAAAAATCAAGTTAAACATACAATTTGACTTTAAAATCACACGAACTAAATTTATGAATAAAAAAAATATACAACCGAATTTGTTCACATAACTCGAATCAAAACTAATGAACCAAAATCATATCAATCGAATTTATTCTATAACTCGAACTAAATTCTTTTAAAAATAAAAGTTCCAATCAGGGTTTTTCAGAAGAACAACATGCAACAATCAAATAGAGGTTTTTAGAAACCAGTCTAGCATCATTGTTCACCACCGGCTCACCGGAGTTCATCACCGGTGGTGGCAAGGGTTCGGGGTTGCCAAATTCGGCCCCCAACTCGAAACCCTCACCGATTTTTCTCCAACAAAATCATAGCAACTAACATGCAAGCATTCAACAACAAATTTCTGCAAAATTGAACTAAGAATTTGAATCGAAACAAGAAACCCAGAATATATCAATATTCGGACCAAACACAAACACACACATATGCATGCAACTGTGTATGTATATATATAAGGTAAGAGAAGTTCAAATCCCAGGTTAGATTTGACCTTTGCCACGAGTATCGGAGAAAAACAAGAGGAGAGAGAGAGACTGAGAGAGAGAGAGAGAGAGAAAGAGTCGAGAGAGCTCGAGAGAGAGAAAGAGTGGAGACGGGGGTAAAAGAAAAGGGAAGAGGGAGTATGTATGGTGCAAGGGCACCATTGTCTTTTCACCATAAAATAAAAATATGGTTTTCCTTTTCATTTTCTTTTATGCAAAAATTACATTCTTGCACTTGAAATATAATATAAAAATGCTTTTTAAAAATAAAAAGTGCCACAATTATATTTTTAAATCAGGAGAATATAAAACTAGTTCTCTCCCCGTATTTTCAGAATAATTTTTGAGCAAACTAATTAATTTCTATGGATTTTACAAATAAATCCCCAATAATAGAAATAAACTCTGGAAAATCATTTTAAAATATCTAAACATCAAATTAAATCCAACTATCATTTTTGAAAAGTCCCTAGGACTATTCTGGAGATAATAAAACAAATTTCACACCTTGATCATATTTTAATCATTTTACAAAAATATATAAGGATCAATTAATCCTTATTTTAATCACATAAATCCTCTGAAAAATATTTTAAAAACTCGTGAATCATAGATTCATACTCGCAACTTTAAAATAACATATATTCCCACTAATAACATCAAACACATTCTACATTTATACACTTAAACATATTATTTCCTTTCAATAGTTGATTACGCGAGTAACAATTACATGATAATTCAAATAATGATATAACTTTCTCAATTGCGAATCCAAACCACAGAAACACACAAAGAACTCAACATTTATCATAACTTATTATAATTCTCAATTTTATTATTCTTAATCCTTCTCATTTAATCCATCATTTGAATAACGGGCTCCGTTCTACCTGACGACCCAACAATCATAACTTAAACCTTTTCGCTGACTCATCAAACTGGAAAGAGGCTTTTCCCGTTCCTTATTACTATTTCACAGAAATTGCACATAAGTCACGAAATTATATAATTTAATATTTTATACTCGTAAATCCACATAATCCACAATTATAACACAAAACTGTATCTATTCATATAAATACATCGCGAAAATCCCAGTCATTACAGCCGGGAAGGAGGCGATATCTCTGAAGTGAGCCAGACCGCTCGGCATAGTTCCCTCGCTAGACCGATCCATGATCCTCCATCTGAAAATGAGAAAGCACTAGCCATGTACTCGGATTGCATAACTATGGGAGGAAAAAGGACTAAAAGAGGAAGACCGAGTACAACATGCCAGGATCGGTCCTGAAGAAGAAGACGAAGTTTTATGGACTTGGGGGATCAACTCCTGAAGTATGTTCTAGGGCTTAGACATTTCGAAGAACGTTCAAGGCTTACAACACATCCGCATGCCATTTTTAAATCCCGACAAGTCCTAAAAGGAAAAAAAAGAAGGAAGGGTGTCTGGTGGACGGTTCCTGAAGACTGTTTCAAGGCTTGAATGTTCTGAAGCATGTTCAAGCCCAGAAACAGCCTCTCTTACCCTATTTAAGCCCCTCTAGAACAAAAACAAAAGGGAAAAAGAAAGAACTGCGTAATAAACCCGTATAAGTTCAAACCTTTACAAACCCTCAGAGTCGTTTTTTAAAGAAAAATAAAGAAAAAGAAAATATATGCAATGCATTGTGAAACACAAACTCGCATGAAAAAAGATGAGATAAAGAACTTACTGATATTCAAGAAACTGGAAGTGCTATAGGGTTGTTGAGGAAACCTTGATCTTGAGTTACTCGTTGCTTGGTGCCTGCGGAAAGGTTTTTTTTGCAGAGAATGTTTGATAGTGCGGGGAAATGAAATGACAATGGATGCTATAAGAAGAAGGGATGTATATATATAGGTAGGCGAGTGTGCCTCTTGAGTTTCTTGGTCCAAGAGACGTTGGTTTTGAAACCAACGGTTGAGATCAAGATGTTTGAAATTCAACGGTTGGATGAGACAGAAGTTTTCGAGATGGGACAACTGCCATCACTAAAGAAGGCACAGTTTCCTAAGTGATACTCACTATAATATCCGGGATATATCGTGTAATTATTTTTGCTAATAAATAATTATTATATGTGTTCAGTATCTATTCTGTGAATTATTTGTTAAGTGTTAAATGTGTTTGGATGTTTAAAAATATTATTAATTGAGTATTTTAATTTTTATATGTCCAAAATAAAATATAGAAAATTGTCATATCTTCCTAATTATTTTTATGTTGATTTATGAATTTATAAGAATTATATGAAATTTATAAAATCTTTTTCGGGTATTTAAAATCTATTTTATAAAAACGGGAACCAACCGATGTTATCCGTTGTTACGTTTTTGGAACTCCGAAACTCTTCCGAGAACTCCTTCCTAACCTAATTGTAAAATTCCGAGCATATTCCATATTTCGACTTTTTCGATCCAGCGTACGGTTTGTCCTACGCGAGTCCCGGCGCAACATTTTCGATACAATATTCGTTTCAGTAAATCAATAAAATTCGTATTTTCGATAAACGGGAGCTTTTTATTAAACTATCCAAATTATCACCTCGTAGTACGTGTAACCAGGCGCTGAGACCAAGACCGCAGTACAAATTGTACTGATTTGGATAATTATCCCGAAAACCGATACCGTTTGGATCAGTTTTTACAAATAAACGTACCGTTCTATATCCGGAATGATCCAACGGGATACTAATTTTCCGTAATTATAAATAGTCCTTTTACCGTATTTTATTTCGTATCAAAATCATTTGCAGTCAGTAATTATATAAATTTCCAGAGAAAATCCTTATATTCATAAACCCTTCTGAAAATCAAACCACAAATTGAAGGTGTTATTGATCTCCGTTTGGAACGCTCGAGTAACCAAAACAGAGGTTTTAAGGTGTTCTTTCAGTTTCTTCAAGTTTCAGAACTGCAGAAATCAAGGTTATTTTTCTATATTTTTATTTAATTTTGAATTATTTTTATTAAAAATATGAATTTTTGTTCGGATGATTGTTTGTATGATTTGATGATTGCATGTTGTAGAGCTTGTTTTCCTGATGATTTTCATATGTCATAAGTTTGATTTGGAGTTCAATAACATGCTCAAAAGTGGGTTTAATTCTCGAATTTTAAAATTAGGGTTTATAACCCGTATGAATGTTTTCAATTGAAATTTGGGTCTTTTTGATTTAGGGGTTATTAGCTGTTGATTTATAGTGGATTATGTTCCTTATGAAATTTGCAATTGATTGGTATATAGCTCGTTAACAGAGGATGCTTGAATCGTAGGGAGTTGTCTTTTTAAGCTTTCGATATTTCGCCGGAAACCGGCGATATTCTTGGCCAATTTCCGGCCAAGTCTGGGGTTATTGATATGTTTTGATTGCATGAATCGATTCCTGGTTGTCTGTAGATGTGATCTGGAAGCTTGTGGTGGGGTGAGGATGCCGGGAACGTGTTCTCCAGCCACCCCCGACGTTTTCCCGGCGACCCCTGTCAAAATTGCAGTTTAGTACCTTATCTTTTGAAATCAATGAAGTTCAATCCCTGAACTTTCCAGAGTTTTCAAAAATAGGATTTCTGTTTTAAAATTATTCAAAAATCATATTTCCTATTTATTTTATTATAAAAATTCGATTTTAATTTCTGAAAATTCCAAAAATTATTATTTTAATTCCAAAAATTATTTTTAATTCAAAAATAAATCTGAATTAATTAGTTAATTAATTTCAGTTAATTTTTAATCGATTAATTGATCAATTAATTCAAAAATTAATTGATTAATTGATTTCATTAATTATTAATTGATTTTAATTAATTATTTAATTAGATTTAATTATTTAAAAATGATTTAAAAATTTCGAAAAATAGTTTCGAGCTTGAAAATATTATTCTAAATTATTTTCAAGGCTCGATAATTATTATAAAATTGTTTTGAAGCCAAAATGGTCCAACCGAACCCTGTTTATTACCCCGAAATTGATCCAATGACCCGTTGTAATTCCGAAAAATGTTTTAAAAATCATTTTAAATATCTGAAAGCCTATTTGTGACCCGAGACTTCATTATAAATGATATACCATTGATTATGTGACGTGTTATGTGTTATATGTGACTTGTTGGTTAACTGTCGGTCTGTATATTCGATATTTACTTGTTTATTGCGTAACTTTCGATCCGTTAATCGGATTTGGGTGAAACGAAGGGTAGATAGAAGTATGTGTCAAATAGAATCGTATGAGTTTAATATTCATAGATGCTTATGATATGTGAGCAAAAGAGGCAATGCGTAGGAAAGGGAAATAGGTAGTCAAGGAGTAAGTCAGTGGTGATTGAGAGCAAGTGCAGTGTAGTAAGCTAGTATTAGGCAAGTGTTCTGAACTTTCTCGAGATGTTGTATTGATTAATAATCTTATTTTATATTGCAAGTGCTTTGAAGCACTGAACCCAAAACCCTGGTTCCAGTTATTGATCTTTAGCCGTAAACCTGATTCTTTCTAGACCATTGATTGTTGTATACCCAAATACGAACCTCAAATATACGATACTACTCCACAAATACATACAAACTAATTATCAAACACTGAACCAGATTGCTTACACACTCAAACCATTGTATCTTATGCTTTGAAAGGCCAAATCCTTGAAACCCTGAAACACTGATTCTTTTGTTATCCAATTCTTTCACTACCTAACAGCCAAGCTTTGGAAATGTCATATTGATCTTTATGTAGATTGAAACCATTTTCATTATTGAACGTCCAATGTTGTTAATGATCCTGTTTATTGTTTATTACTGCTTATTATATTATTATGGTAGAATTGGATTGTTTTTATAAAATTTTGGACCAGATTCATGGTCAGACCATATAATGGTCAAGTTAGGCCAATGTGTGCCTTGGATCCAGTAGTTAGAGCAGTGCTGTGTGCTTTACTCGGGGTTAGTGCGTGACTGATCAGCAGCCTAACCTTGGTTTTTAAAATAAAAATATAATATCCAATTCTAAATCATAATCCACTGTTCACTTGATATCATAACCATATTCACCTGATGATCATTATTCTCAGTTTTATCATTGTGACTTGCTGAGCTAGTTAGCTCATTTGTGCGATGTTGTTTATGTTCTTTTCCAGTTAAGAAGGAACCGGTTGGTACCGAAGGATCCCCAGTCCAGCGCGAGAGCTAGGGGTTCAGGTTGATCGAGTTGAGTTAGTAGGCTTCTTTTGGAATAATTTAAGTTTGTAAAAGTTTGTAATAATGTTTAATACTCAGTTCTGAGTTTGGATAGTTGGGATTTGAACAGTTTGTAATATAAGTAAGTGTGTTTGGCTTGTGTGCATACTTTAACCTATTGCGGTCCGTGGTAGTTGGTAAGTAGGGTCACTGCATGTTAGTCCCTTAATAATATAGCAAGAATTACAGAAGGGGGGTTGAATGGAATTCTTGAACCTTTTTCTTGAAATAAAATGTTCAACTCGATTATAGATATATTTGTTTTGATTAGCACAATGCGGAATGTAAACTTAATTGAATCAAAATATAAGTAATTAAAAAGAAGAGTCTTTAAAAACTTTCTGGTGGATTTAAACAATTCCACCAGAGATATATATAATATATCGAGAGGACTCTGTGTGCAGAAGTGCTCACAGCTGCTTACAAAATGGAACTACTGAGAATACAGGAAATGCTAAAGATTCTGCTTACAAAAATTTCTCTGTTTTTTGTGTTTTCAGCTATCTCAGTTATATTTCTATTTGCTACTCTCTTGGTTTATATAATACCAAGATTACAAAGTCAAAAAGACTGAACACATATAAAATCTAACAGTCTTAAGCTTTGCTTGCTTTTTGTCCTCTATTACCCAGTTAATGGGCTTCCACATTGTGTTTGTATACATCTCGACGGCTGTGTGTCAGCTTTCACTGTTCAACTGCTGTTTGAATTCTTCATATGATCATCCGTCGACTTTCAGAACATCCGTTGATGGTTTAATCGATCATCCGTCGACTGCTATATTACACATCCGTTGATAGTCATTTGATCATCCGTCGATGGCTTTGTTAATCATCCGTCGGTAGCTATTTTGGCACTTGACTCTATTTCACTTATGCAGAATTACAAGACATCATTTATGTACAATTAATCAACCTATTCTGCATATCTAGTTAAAGTTAACATGACTTATATGCTACTACAGATTCTATACAAAGGTGCATACATAACTGTGCTACAAACTTATTATTACATAAGCTACTCACTCGATGGATAATAAGCTAATCATCCGTCGGGACTATAATGAGTTATCCGTCGGGACTATAATTCTTATCCGTCAAGTGCTACATAATTTCACTAAGTAAAATCTACTTAGATGTTTTGTTTATGAAATTATCAAGTACACAACATATGCACAACAATCTCCCTCAATTTATGTCTACTGGAATTGTAGCCATAAATTAAGAGATACTTGATGATAAAAAAATATCCTGAACATATATCTTTAAAGATAAGTAGATAAACTGAAAGTGCTTCAATTAATTAAAATGTGCAAGGTTTGGCTCACAGTCAATTCAAGATGCTCCTCTAGCCTGAGCAGATTTTTCTAGTTCCTTGAAGGTCTGGATCTTCTTCCAAGCTTTCTGTTATTTTCTTCAATTTGATTCTGGAGCTACCTGTGGAATTCTAGTTCATCAGATTCTGAGAGATCTAGCTTTTCTTGCATTTTCAAGAGAGTCTTATTGCTAGAGATACTCAGTTGGTCTTCTAATCTGAAGAATCTTCTCACACCCTTGTCATCCATGAATTCTATTAGCCAGTAAGGCCTTATATGCACTCTTCTACCTGTGTATGGGATGATTAGAGTCTTTGGGAGTGCATCTTTAGCTCTAACACTCCTCAGCTCTTCAATCTTCTTCAATACTAGTCTTCTTGCAGTTACATTGAACCCAAAGTTTTTCTTGAAGGATGAATAGACTTTAATCAGCACATCTTGGCTTTCTTGAAGAATCCTGTGAAGTGGCCACTGAATCTCCCTTCCTCCTTTGTACTTGAACACCAACCTTTCAGGTAGGTTTCTGTATGCATCAATTGCTCTTACTTCATCCAGTTCATCCATATAAAGGTTTAGATCTGAAGATTCTTTGTTGTCACACAAGTACAAGTAGTCTCCCCTGTTGACCTTGGGTTGAGCTTTAACTGCTGACTTGGATTTGAGAGGCGACAACTTCACTTTCTTGACTGCCCTTGACTTTGTCCTTTTTGGCTTGCTAAGGATTGGTAAGTTGAAGTCAGGAATTGGTATGTTATCCCACTCTATTGGCTCATCCTTTGGCATAATAGGTTCACCATGTATGTTCCTGTAGGGATCCACCACCCTTATGTCTTCAAATACCACAGAGGGCTTTGATGCTTGAGTTGTAGCTTGAGTGGATTCCTTAGGAAATTGATCTTCCAATTCCTTGTCAACACCATCCAGTTTCCTTTTTGTTATTCTAGCCAATTCTTTCTTTCTTGGGGATTTCTTATGTTCTTCAATCTTCTTCTTTGATTTAGCAGCTTCAGATGGTTGAGAGGGAATTTGTTGAGAAGAATTCACAACCTGTAGCTTGGCCAAGATATCAATCTATTCTTTCTTTTGTTTAGACTTCTTTGCATCTAGAGCAGCTTGCCTCTTTTCCTGCTTTAATCTGGCTTTTTCTTCTTTCTTTGCTTGAGCAAATTGTGGATGTCCAGCTACCACACGAATTTCCTTTCCATTTCTGAATATCTTAGCAATTCTCCTTTTTGAAGCTGAATCAGCTGGATCTTTATAGAAGACAATAGATCTTGACAGAAGCTTCTTTTTATCAGGCTTGGGTGTCTCATACACAATGTCCATAGGGTTCTTCCAAGATGACTTTGGATAATTTGCCCTTGGTTTAAGAATTGTTTCAGCCTTTGTAGACTTGATGCAGGAAGATTGTCCTTTTTCCAGATAGTTCATGCTCATCTCATTCATACTGATTGGCTTGACATGAGAGTGATGGATGGCTGACTGAACTGGCTCCTTGACTAGTTCAAAATTTTTCTGTATCTCCTCATCAATCTTATTCCAGTTGATCAAACTCAACTTTCCTTTTTCAGCAACTTTTAAATTTGCTGCTGCTGCTTTAATTAGATCTATACCATCTGCAACTGTTGGCTTGGAGATTGTAATTGAAGGTACAATTACTTTACTGATTTGTACTTGAAGTTTCTCCCCCTCAGTTGGTCCTTTCTCCCCCTTACTTGATTCTCTCTCCCCCTTTTTGTTATCATCAAGTTGAGGAGTTAGGCCTTGTGCCTTAGCCAGTTACATGAGAAGATTTGTCTGAGTCTGTTGATTTTGAAGAAGGATAGCCACTGAATTCTCAATAACTTGAACTCTGTTTTCCAGCTTGGCTAGCTTCTTTTCAAAGTCTGATTCTCTCCTCAATCTTAGTAGTAGATCTTGCATGGTACCATATGGCATTACTGAATCCAGCTTCTCAGAATTGTATGTCTTCAAGTCAGCTATATCTCTTTTAGTTCATCCACACTCATATTCAGTCTTAAGTGCTGGATCTTCATGAGATGTAGAGAGCCTAGGTGAGCTTGAAGAATAGCCTTGGTGTAACAACCCCAATTTTTGGAATCTTTGAAACACTGATGAATAGTGATTTTGCTGATTATGCTGATTAAGAAAACTTTTCATGCCACAGTATGTAGGAGTTCTTTTATTGATATTCTGAGATCTTATTAGTACTCCATATGGTATATAAGTGATGTAAAGATCGTCAGAATCCAAATTCGAACACTTTGATTTTTCCCGAAAATCCACCAGATACCGAAAGAATTGAGTATAAGGTAACATGATTAAAAGGATTTAAATTCAAGGATTATAAGAGAGGACCATAAAAGGAATATAAAATATTGAGAAAGGTTTAGGGGAACACAAGTAATGAGATCCCGGATATGATCCCTCAAACGATCAACGAGAATGAACAATAAATGAGTCGTAAAATAATTAAACGACTAAGTAATGCAAGAGGCAAGGAGGAGGGTCAATTAGTGCAAGATTAATGTACTTAGTTAACATCTTAATATAAGGATTAAGCTTAAAAAGATGCATCCACCATAAGGATGAGACAAATGGCAAGGATTATGTAAGCTTGATGACATCACCATGCTTATGTCACTTTCCACTAATTTAAACAAAACAACTAGTCAAGTAAATATCCTAAAATCATTTCATTTCCATAACAAGTTCAAGTCAACACAAGCTCTCATCTTCCTCCCCCATTTCCATTGCTCTCGGCCAAAACAGAACCAGCACATTAAAAATGCTGTATCTCCTTCATTTCTCACTCAAATGTTGTGTTCTATAGCTCGTTGGAAAGGTATTGAGATTTCCTACAACTCTTGTTCACAAGTCTCATCCCAATAATCATGGTAAGACCCTCATTTTTATAGTTCTTTCAATAGGACTTTTAGAAACTCCAAAGCCTAACTTTGTGTTCTTGATTTCTTTGGAAAGATCAAGCTTGTAGAAGGCTCCCTAAGGCTTCCTAGCAAGTTAACACCTCCCAAGGAAGGTATAAACTTCAAACCCTATCATTTACTTTGATTATTAGTGATTTTGATGGTTGGTTTTCTAAATGAGAAGCATGACCTTTGATTATTAGTAGTTTGATTTGGATTTGGAGTGATTTGGTGAATGAATCTTGTTATAGTTAATAAAACTTGATTGTGGTTGGTTGAGATGAAGAATCTGAAGAATAAGGACTGGTATAGTATTATTTAGTTGAGGTTTTGATGTGTTAATGATTGTGGGTTGTTTGGTGAGGTTTTGGTGTAGTGAGAAACTTGGAAAACTCGTAAATATAGACGTCGTAATGCCCATTTTTATTCAACTGCTTGTTCTTAGTGTTCAGGACAGAAAGCTCAATAAAAAATCTGTAACATTGCCATGTTTAGCTAGAGTGTGTCGTAAGCTTCGTTTTGATATGTGGATCACTTGGTTCCGATGTACGGTTTAGGAGAAACGACCGTTTTAAGTAACGTCGTTTCGTGAACGAACCATTACCCCTCGCCTTACTTTGAAACCTTGGTTAAGGCCCTTAAATGACTAATTGGAGTATGAAACAATTATGTAAAGTGGATTAGGCAGTTGGTAGGGTACTCGCGAAAGAATCACCTTAAAATTCTTATGGTTAATTTATTAAAAATGGTTAATTATTAAAATTCATTGGATATTGCAACTCTGTTCATACTTTACATGACAGAGGTTTTCAGGAAATGTATAAGAGATATATATGGATATATATATATATATATATATATATATATCGGGACTTAATGAAGTATCTCGTAACTTATTTCATTCAATAATATTTCAAAGATTGAATCTATTCAAGTATTATCTTGTAGTCTCATCTGTGTGATGAACTTTTGAAACTAATTATAACTTGAACGGTGGTAGTTCAAGTAGTATTCGGAAAAGATATAAGTATATGGGAGTATCTTGTAACTTCATCTTTTCAACTTATATCTAGTAAATGATTATCTTATGCATGACAAAGATTTTCAGAATAACGTTGAGACAAGGTTAGATATATGAGATCACCTTGCAATGATATTTTATACAGTTATATACTGGAACTCTGTGTATATTATACATGTCAGAGGATTTCAAAGATTTGAGAAGTATATATGTATACTGAATATTTTGCGACTTTGTCGCATTAAAATAACAAACTTGGTTCATTTCTTCTTGACCAAGACTTTCATGAGTACTATGAGAATGCTCATATATTGTTAATTATAATACATATTATTTCGGTGGGCTTGTTGCTCACCCTTGCTTTCTTCTTTTATCACACAACAAGAGATAGACAAGATGAACAAGATCAAGCTCCCAATTCGCGAGCGGATAGGAAACGTCTGGCAGTTTCCTATAGGCGTTGATGCCGTTGTAGCTGAGGTAGGGTCTACCAATAGGCTAGGCTTTCAACTTTTGTTGTACCATACTTATGTATATTTATGAATTATAATAATGGCAAAGAATGTGTAAATTTATTCAGAAACCCTTTTGAGGTGTAATGACTTATAATTGTGGAATAAAATGACTTGTGTTATTTTTGGTATTCATCTCTGAGACTATAACTTGTGGTGTGTGTGTATATTGTGGGGTCACAGTACGCAGTAGTTGGTTGATTATTAAGATTAAGTATTATTAAGGGAAATGGAACTCGTGACAACCCGGATCCCCGACCCCGGATTTGGGGGTGTTACAGAATTGGTATCAGAGTTAAGTGTTATAAACCTCAGAGATGATGTGACATTAAAATAATAAGTTCACTAAGATAATAAGAACTCTTTCCAAGTTCATAGTCGGACTACCTAACGTAGTACTGACAGTTAAAACCCTTATGGGAACCCTTATAAATATCATGATAGAAGCGTAGTTCATTATCGTATATGGTAGCGGGACTCCGAACCCTGAGGTTGAGGAGCAACAACGGGATGATGTTTTATTAATTATTGGAGATCAGATTGTGGATTCGATAGAGCGTCCTAACACGAGACCGGATGATGTTCATATTGAGGATGTAGCGGTTAAGGATGTTGTCCTAGAAGGGATTATTGTTGAGAAGGATCCCATGGAGGATCCTGACAAGAATGAATAAAGGACCACTGAGGAATCGATAACCATGGTTAGGGCGACTACTAGAGGTAGGATTGGCCGGTCACTACCGGAGGTCGTTCAAGTTTGTAAAGATAGTAGCCCCTTTAACGCGGCTTACTCGTAAGACTGAGAAGGTCGAATGGACAGAAAAATACGAGATTAACTTTTAAGAACTAAAGCAAAGATTGGTGACGACCCCTATTTTGGCATTGCCGGATGGAAAAGGAGATTTTGTGATGTGTAGTGACGCTTCGCATAAGGAATTAGGGTGCTTCTTATACAGCACAGCAAGGTAATCGCGTACGCATCAAGAAAATTAAGGGAATAAAAAATTTGATGTCCCCACCCATGAGCTTGGGCTCGTGGCAATAGTTTTTCCCTAAATATTGGAGGCACTACTTGTATGGAGAGAAGTGCGAGATTTACATAAGCCATAAGTGCTCTAGTGCATTTTCACGCATAAAGAGCTCAACATGCGCCAGAAGAGGTGGTTAGAGCTAATCAAGGATTACGATTATGAGATTCTTTATCATCCAGGGAAAGCCAAAATGGTGGCTAAATGCCCTTAGTATAAAGGAGAGACTCAAGATGAAAATGTCTTTGGGAGAGTTGATAAGAGATTTTGAGAAAATGGAAATAGAAGTGAAGGTAACCGAAGCTGGTACCGAAAAGCTGTTTGAGATTGCAATACAACCCGAATTATTGGAAAAGATCATATTGTGCCAAGAAAAAGTGATGAATGAAGGCAGAGGGCCAACAAATAGAGAAGAGATTAATACCGAGAAAGATGATAAGGGAATAATGAGGTATTCCTACAGAATTTGGGTTCCAAACGTTCAAGAGCTTAAGGACGAGATCATAGATGAAAGCCATAGTTCGAGGAATAAGATTTAGGGCAAACCCTGGATGTGATAGTCAGGGAGGTCGCCATCAAGAAAGAAAGAACCCATAACATAATGAAATGGAAAACAAGGATTTTAACGTATAAGATAACCCTGATTATGGGAGAAGGATGAAACATTTCATACTGAGAAAACAGAAGTCGAGCAAGATAGGGAGAACCGGGATGGTACTCCTATGGGGAAATTCATGGACCTGCCTAAACAAAAATTATACTTTTATTTCCAAACACCACCCTGAGGAAACAATGCGGTGGGAAATTCTTTCAGGACCTTTAAGTCACTAAGCTCTTAGAGTTCCAAGGAACAAGCTGACCTAGCCGAGGCAAGAGCCTGGCCAAAGGAAATAGAGGACTGATTTTATATTCTAAATGATTGATGAAGCGCAAAAGACTGTTTTTGTCACTTACCTTCCTAAGAGAGAGGCCACCCGTTGGTGAAAGACCAAGAAAGGCACGGAGCCAGATGTTAGAATAAACTGGTTAAAGTTCAGTCAATTGTTTTCTAGGAAAGTAATTCCCAAGGTCATGGAGATAGTGTAAAAGCTTTAGAGCCAGAACAAAGGCGGACGAGTATGATGAATTATGAAGCTAAGTTGTAAAAGTTGTCAAGATTCGTTCTGATGACAAGAATCCCAGAACGACGTGATATTTGAAGTCAATGATTAGTGGGTTCGTGAAATGATTATAATAGAAAAGAAAATAAAAAGAAACTGAAGTGGAAAGGAAAATAAAGACAATAGAGTTTGAGGAATGATAAGGGAGTTGGGTATGAGGAAACCCTAAAGACTCGTAGCAATAGAAATAGAAAAGTATATAATCGTCAGGATGAGGGTGATTCATCATGAGTTAAAGTTGATGGTTGAAGGCATAAGAGATAGATATATTTTATCCCCTGTAAGTTGGGAGGATTCGAGGAAACCTTGAGATAGTTCGAAGGATAAATAATGAGACACGGATAGACTGAGGAGACAAGAAAGTAAGAAATTAGGAAAATTGGATGAAGGAAGTGACCTTCAAGAATGTGAAGTGTAAGACCGGTGGCATGATACCCAGAAAGGGAGACGCCAGGTATGAAAGATATCCCAACATTGAGATGACTGTTAAGATAAACAACAAAAGTAAATGAGGAATTATTAAGAAGAAGTTCACGTTGAACACGACCAATATCTTCCAAAACATCCCTGTTGTCATTACCAAATTAGGAAAGAAAAGCGGGTAACCATTGTTATCTTTTGAAGGCCATATGGGTTGACCTCAGTTTGAATAAGGATGCTATTGTGAAATTGGTACAGACTATCGAGGTGGGAATGATTGAATAAGATAATCTATCAAAGATATATGACTTGATTTATCCATGGAAGGATGCAAGTACCTTTTTAAAGGTGGAATTAAGGATATAACTTCAATAACTTGAGATGAACCCTAGGGGAATGCATAAAGGTTGGCATTTCGCCCTTAATAGGGACAGTATGAGTTTTGACAGTATGAATTGGAAAGGGTTAAGGTAACAACAACCTTTAAGGATCAGTGGAGAAATTTTTCAGAAGTATATAAACAATGGTTCTAGTATTAGTAAATGGTATTTTGATATGCCCTGTATCTAGGGAATACAGGAGGAACGATTCAAGGATAACCTTAGAGGTCTTACAAGGAGAACGGTAATATTCAAAGTTCTCAAGAATAGAAATTTTGATAAAGGAAATATGACATAATTATAATAATGCCAGGTGGGCACGTGTTGAACCATAAGATAGTATAGATCGACCCAATGAAGGTCGAGATTGGTGAAAACAAGTAGGACCCAAGATAAGAGGCATCCTAAGTATGATCGAGAGTCAGTCGTGACAATGTTAACCTCTAAAAGACAGAGGCAATAACTTATGGAAAAATGGTGATATATATATTTTTTTCTCACCAAAGCTTAAGGAAGAGCATTTTCACACAAGCAGTGATTTGAAATGAGGTAGAAAATTTATTTGGAGGTGGTTAAAATGACACTGATTGTAAGGAAATTTTACTATCAGGAAAGGCCAAAGAGGTGGCCGACACTTTAAGTGTAAGAGGACAATTATAGGCGCTCATGCCCGAGGAATACAGTGATGATGGTTAAAGCCGTGAAGGTTATATTGTGGTATGGAAGATTGAAATTCCTTCTGATGGTTGTGTGATACTTAACCATAATAGTAGTTTGGTAAAAAAAAATTAAATTCATGTTAATCGCCGTGAGCGGGCTATCTATCTTAGAAGGTCCTATCTTGAGAATAAGCCAGGACCATGTTTCAAAAAGGACTAAACAAACCTTTGAGTTAAGTCTTCTATTGAAGACATATGATTAAGAATAGTATTAACCTGCTATCGTTGCTTTCATTGAAACTCTTCTGCAATTTTATCTGCTTCATGTCATATGTATGTCAAGTTCAGGAGTGTTCTCCATAAATCATGAACGGTGATCATGTTACCTCCTTAGAAGAATTCTATACGATATGTACGGACTCCGTATGGTTAGCTATTAAGACTTCATCGAAAACGAATGACTACAGTAGGTCAACGGTGGACCATAGTAATGCAGGAATGATTCTACGAGTAATGAGCCGATTACTTACAACCGTGAGAGTTGTATTGGAATGGATGTTGAGATTGATTACCATTAATCGGGTCGTGGTGGTGTATAAGTTATCATTAATAGACTAATTAAGTAGATTATCTACCTATTGAATTCTTATTCCTTCTTATCAATAGAGAGTCGTATTACTATACGAGGAAGGTTGCGGTGCAAGCATAGAATTCTAGTAACGATGATGTCTATAATGAAAACCCTTATTCGAGTTTCGATGTTGAGGGAGTTTCAAAAGTGATTATTTATGAGCTCGAGCAAGAGCATGGATCCATGGAATGATGGACGAAATAGTAAATATTCTGGCACGTGAAATGCGATGCTATAATACTTGATGTTGATATATATACACATATATTTTGTTCTCCTATGATAAACCTCTATAGTTCAGAGGTAGATTCCAAGCCAGATATTTGTGGCAGTATTTTTTTCATATACAATTCTCTTCAATTCGTTCTTTTCTCTCCTTTTCATTTTGTATAAGCTGAGAAGAACAACCCTTCCAGAAGGGGAGGTATTGCCGAATGACTATCTATCTGTGTGATAGAAGCCTAGTAGGATACCACATGTTGTTTAATTGCTTGTCAAGTACTAAAGGCTGGCCACCTTCTGTACTAACTATGCAATAGAACAAGTGTTCATGATCATAGTGATCTCTCAATAAAATCTTTTACTTCTATACGATAGATCAAGCTTTCGAAGATGGAAGCAGCTAAAGGAAGTAGTATCAGTGCGGTGGTATTCCGAATCTAACGCGTTCATGATACTAAGGTTGAAGCGGTTATTAAAAGGTTATAGAATACTAACTAGCAAAAGTGTAACCAGTATAGTATTATGTACGGAAGATAGTAACGATTACGAACTGGAAAAGAATGAGTATTGAGAAACGAAAGATATAATGCTAGAAGCTATGATGAGAGTCTGTGCAATAGACTTGAAAGAATTTGGAATGGTCACTTAGTACGGATTGAGTTTTCTTACGATAATAGATCATATGTCAGTATCGAGATATCGCCTTATGAGATCCTTGAGGGAAGACAATGTCGATCTCCCTTATGTTAGGATGAAGTTGTAGAGCGCAAGATGCTCAGACCCGCAGTAGTCCAAATGACCAAGGATATAATAGATCTAATCAGAGGACGACCGGTAGTAGCCCAAGATGGACATAAGAAGTATGCTGATTTGACTCGAAAGGACAAAGAGTATTATGAAATAGGGGACCTAGTGATGTTAAAGGTATCCCTTGGAAATGATTGATGAGGTTCGGAAAGAAAGGAAAGCTAAGTCTACAATTTGTTGGACCCTTGGATATATTAAGACAGTATTGGGAAGTTAGCATATGAGCTAGCCCTACCCCCGAACATGTAGCAAGTTCATAACGTGTTCCATGTATCAATGTTAAGGAAGTGTAATTCGGATGCCAGACAAATAGGGGCGTATGAGCGCATAGACATGCAACCAGACGTAACCTATATGGAGCAACCAGGAAGGGTTATAGATTGAAAAGTAACAAGTGCTTAGGAGAAGGGTTATCAAACTAGTCAGAGTTGGTGGTAGAACCACAATGTGGGAAAATTGACTTGAGAGTTAGAAAGTGCAATGCTAAGAAAGTATCCCTATTCATTTTCTATCTGATTCCGGGACGGAATCCTTTTAAGGAGGGGAGACTATAACAACCCCAATTTTTGGAATCTTTGAAACACTGATGAATAGTGATTTTGCTAATTAAGAAAACTTTTCATGCCTCACTATGTAGGAGTTCTTTTATTGATATTCTGAGATCTTATTAGTACTCCATATGGTATATAAGTGTATATAAAGATCGTCAGAATCCAAATTCGAACATTTTGATTTTTCCCGAAAATCCACCAGATATCGAAAGAATTGAGTATAAGGTAACATGATTAAAAGGATTTAAATTCAAGGATTATAAGAGAGGACCATAAAAGGAATATAAAATATTGAGAAAGGTTTAGGGGAACCCAAGTAATGAGATCCCGGATATGATCCCTCAAACGATCAACGAGAATGAACAATAAAGGAGTCGTAAAATAATTAAACGACTAAGTAATGCAAGAGGCAAGGAGGAGGGTCAATTAGTGCAAGATTAATGCACTTAGTTAACATCTTAATATAAGGATTAAGCTTAAAAAGATGCTTCCACCATAAGGATGAGACAAGTGGCAAGGATTATGTAAGCTTGATGACATCACCATGCTTATGTCACTTTCCACTAATTTAAACAAAACAACTAGTCAAGTAAATATCCTAAAATCATTTCATTTCCACCACAAGTTCAAGTCAACACAAGCTCTCATCTTCCTCCCCCATTTCCATTGCTCTCGGCCAAAACAGAACCAGCACATTAAAACTGCTGTATCTCCTTCATTTCTCACTCAAATGTTGTGTTCTATAGCTCGTTGGAAAGGTATTGAGATGGCCTACAACTCTTGTTCACAAGTCTCATCCAAATAATCATGGTAAGACCCTCATTTTTACAGTTCTTTCAATCGGACTTTTAGAAACTCCAAAGCCTAACTTTGTGTTCTTGATTTCTTTGGAAAGATCAAGCTTGTAGAAGGCTCCCTAAGGCTTCCTAGCAACTTAACACCTCCCAAGGAAGGTATAAACTTCAAACCCTATCATTTACTTTGATTATTAGTGATTTTGATGGTTGGTTTTCTAAATGAGAAGCATGATCTTTGATTATTAGTAGTTTGATTTGGATTTGGAGTGATTTGGTGAATGAATCTTGTTATAGTTAATAAAACTTGATTGTGATTGGTTGAAATGAAGAATCTGAAGAATAAGGACTGGTATAGTATTATTTAGTTGAAGTTTTGATGTGTTAATGATTGTGGGTTGTTTGGTGAGATTTTGGTGTAGTGAGAAACTTGGAAAACTTGTAAATATAGCCGTCGTAATGCCCATTTTTATTCAACTGCTTGTTCTTAGTGTTCAGGACATAAAACTCAATAAAAAATCTATAACATTAACATGTTTAGCTAGAGCATGTCGTAAACTCCGTTTTTATATGTGGATCACTTGGTTCCGATGTACGGTTTAGGAGAAACGACCGTTTTAAGTAACGTCATTTCGTGAACGAACCATTACCCCTCGCCTTACTTTGAAACCTTGGTTAAGGCCCTTAAATGACTAATTGGAGTATGAAACAATTATGTAAAGTGAATTAGGCAGTTGGTAGGGTACTCGCGAAAGAATCACCTTAAAATTCTTAATGGTTAATTTATTAAAAATGGTGGAGCCAAGGGTACTCGAACGACTTATGTGATTCGTTAAGCGTAGAAGTGACCATAAAGCAAATATTAGGGTTCAATTGGTTAAAGTCTAGTTTCTTAAGCGACCGTGGTTTAATTCCAACTTATGTTGTTGTTCATAGGTTATCGGACCCACTCTAAGCTTAAGTCTAACCGGGAACACTCAGGCAAGTTTTCTTCCCGTTATACTGTTGTTGTGATGTATATATGTATATGCATTATCTTATCATAAGTGCATGATTATTATTAGCAAAGTCTTGCGATATATAGGAGCATGTGATATGATATTTATATGCATGCCTGTTTTGTAATCTTGATATCTAATTGTTGATTCAAAAGCTTATAAGTTGCATAATATATATGCTAGAGATAAGCAGTAGTTGCGTATACCCTTAGTATAGGGGACCCAAAGGTGAATATTTTTAAACCGGGAGTCGATGTTCCCGAGTATATTATATATATATTTATATATATATAGATATAGTTTTTAAAACTATTAATCGAATAAGGTTTATTCGATAACTTTATTTTAAATAATGGATATTAGTTGAATATTCATTCGAGGACTTATGACTCTGTTTATTTTATTTAATGAATATTAGTTGAATATTCATTCGAGAACTTATGACTCCGTTTATTTTATTTTAATGAATATTATTAGTTGAATATTCATTCGAGGACTTATGACTCCGTTTATTTTATTTAATGAATATTATTTTGAATATTCATTCAGTGGACTTATGACTCCGCTTATTTATTAAATAATATTCTTTATTTTATTAAAGAATAATGTTTCGATAATCAAACTTATTTTTGATTATTCAAATAAAGATCGTACTTTCGCATAAGTATATCTTTGGTTATTTATTATTCATTTCAAGTATGAGTTTTAAAACTTCTACTTCAATTATTTTTTTATAAAGTTTATCCTTATGGGAATATTATTTAAATAATAATATTCAGATATTTTCTAATATATCGGGACTGATTTATTTCATTAAATCAGCATTACTCCAAACATTCTTAAAAATGTTTTCGAGTCTTCAAAATGATTTTTAAAAGTTAGGGCGGATCCCAAAACTCATTTTTATATTTAAGATCCTCCTTTCGAAGGGGATTTAAATACTCGCTCAAAATCTGAGGGATCCGGCTCTGTGGTGTATTTTACATTCGCAACGAGGTTGCTGTTTTGAGAAAACAATTTGATTACTTGCCCAATGTTCGGGAAGTAAGCCCATCTAATTGAGTCGGCATAAGCGACAGGCCGGGGTACGGTCTATCAAAGTGTAAGTGGCTGGGTGGCAGTCCATCAACGCGTAAGAGGCCGGGTGGTGGTCCAGCACAAGGTCCTAATGCGGCCAGGGTGATGACCGGTGGGGGATTCATCCATCTACTAGTAGAAAAGGTTACTTATTGGTATCTTTGCCTGATCAGCAAGATATCGGGTTTATGCCAAAATTCTTTTCTTTCCAAATTCATTGGATATTACAACTCTGTTCATACTTTACATGACAGAGGTTTTCAGGAAATGTATGAGAGATATATATGGATATATATATATATCGGGACTTAATGAAGTATCTCGTAACTTCATTTCATTCAATAATATTTCAAAGATTGAATCTATTCAAGTATTATCTTGTAGTCTCATCCGTGTGATGAACTTTTGAAACTAATTATAACTTGAACGGTGGTAGTTCAAGTAGTATTCGGAAAAGATATAAGTATATGGGAGTATCTTGTAACTTCATCTTTTCAACTTATATCTAGTAAATGATTATCTTATGCATGACAAAGATTTTCAGAAAAACGTTGAGACAAGGTTAGATATATGAGATCACCTTGCAACGATATTTTATACAGTTATAAACTGGAACTCTGTGTATATTATACATGTCAGAGGATTTAAAAGATTTGAGAAGTATATATGTATACTGAATATTTTACGAGTTCGTCGCATTAAAATAACAAACTTGGTTCATTTCTTCTTGACCAAGACTTTCATGAGTACTATGAGAATGCTCATATATTGTTAATTATAATACATATTATTTCGGTGGGCTTGTTGCTCACCCTTGCTTTCTTCTTTCATCACACAAAAACAGATAGACAAGATGAACAGGATCAAGCTCCCAATTCGCGAGCGGATAGGAAACGTTCCGCAGTTTCCTGTAGGCGTTGATGCCGTTGTAGCTGAGGTAGGGTCTACCAATAGGCTAGACTTTCAACTTTTGTTGTACCAGACTTATGTATATTTATGAATTATAATAATGGCAAAGAATGTGTAAATTTATGCAGAAACCCTTTTGAGGTGTAATGACTTATAATTGTGGAATAAAATGACTTGTGTTATTTTTGGTATTCATCTCTGAGACTATAACTTGTGGTGTGTGTGTGTATATTGTGGGCTCACAGTACGCAGTAGTTGGTTGATTATTAAGATTAAGTATTATTAAGGGAAATAGAACTCGTGATAACCCGGATCCCCGACCCTGGATTTGGGGGTGTTACACTTGGTACCAGCATCTGAAGTCTCCTGAAGGGCCTTTTGAATAGCCACCACCTGCTTGACCAAAGACACATCAAATTGTCCTGGTGTAAATTCCTTTGTCCATGCCCATCTAGGTAAATTTAAAACAGAACTTGGGCCTTCATCTCCCCCTAAGTTCATGCTTCCATCCAAAGAAACAGAGTCATCATCATTAGAATTTACTCCAAATTCTTCAGATGGCTCACCAGCTTGAGAAGGCATCCTATTGACAGCAGCTTTATCTCTTTGAAGAGATTCTGAGGTGTGTACTAAATTCAAAGTCTGTTCTGCCTCCACATTGCCCTGAGCATCCAACAATTGATAGGATGACACAGGATGAGTAAAAGTGTCAGCATCCAAGGAAATGTTATCAATTTCAGCTTTGTAATGTTGCTGAAATTGTCTTCCCTTTTCAACATCATCCACAATCATTGACTCACTAGCAATGGCTGGATCTACCCTTATTTCTCCTGTACCTGCCTTTCTCTCATTATCTCTCTTTTGTTGCATCAGGGTCTTACCCTGGCTCCCCACCCTCACTACCCTCACCTTCACCTACTAAGGTGGAACTCCTCTCACTCACTTTTGCCAATCCTGAATGAATGGATTGCTGAGATTCACTCTTTTCCTCTCCTTTTTCCTGGGAGCAACCCAGCCTCTCACTCAATGCACTCTCCTCTCTCAGTCCTAAGAGTGACTGTATTACCACTAAATCTTCTGTACTAGAAATAATTGAAGTTTGAAGTTGTGCAGAGACACTCGACGGATAAGTGATATCCATCGGGTGAGTGGTAAAGCTATCCGACGGATAACTGTTGTTAAGCTTATCCGTCGGGATACAATCACTACTCGACGGATGAGCAATATCCATCGAGAGAGTAGAAATGAATGAGGTGGGAAGAGAAACTATTATTGAATCTGTGTTGATTGAAGTTATTTGAGGCACAGATGTCACAATAGTGTCTGAAAGAATTGGCAAGTGAGCCAACAAATCATCTAAAAGATGATGCTCACTTGCACTAGATTTTGGCTTCCCCAACAGAGTTAAAGAAGGGGAATCAGGAATTGAAGTATTTATCATATCCACTTCCAGAGAGTTTGTTGGTGAGTATGGTGTTTCAGAGGCTTCTATTATAAGAGATTTTGGCTGTGACTCCACATTTATTGGAGCCACATCAAACTGAATTTGAAAAAGTGCAGGGACTGTGTCTTTAGCACCAGTTTACACTGTGTGTGTGCCCTGTACATCCCCAGTTGTTTTGGATGTCTTCTTTCTTGTGTAAGTTTGGGGTGAGCTCGTGTCCCTAACCCTTTTGGCCTGTGCTCTTGGCTGAGAGCTTTGTTCAATAGCCACATCCTTTTGGGAGGATGCAACTAGAAGTGAGCTTTTGTCCTTTTTAAGCACTGCAGTTTGTTGGGAAACTGCAGTGTGGCTAGGCTGGGATTCACTCAACTCTCCAACCTTATCCTTGGGGTATCTTTGATGTTCACCCCTTCCCTCACCTAACTGACCCTCCTTCACTCTCCCCTCTTTGGCTTTGGTGGATTTTTCAACTGGTACCTTTTGAGAGATACCAGAGGAGGTTTTCTTTGACTTGGATTTAGAAATTACAGTAGTTTTGGCAGCTTTGGTTGGCAACTGTTTGGTCATTGTCACAGTTGCCATAACTACTCCTGAACTCAAAGAAATTGAGGAGATTGGAATAGTTGAGGGTATGGATGAACTTACCTCACTTACCTGAGGTGTCTGCATTACAGGGAAGTAGAACATTGGCACATCCCTATGATGGTTGGCTCTGTTCAAATCTGCAATGATTCTTCTCTCTTGAACCCAACAAGCTAATTTGTTGTTGGGGTTCTCAATTACAATCTCTTGACAAAGATTGTTAGCCAATATCATGAAAAATCTAGCATAATATACATTCTTTCCCCTTTTAGCTAACTCACCTAGTTAAAAACCTAACTCATACAAGACAAGGTCACTGAAATTGTACAATTTATCTGTAACTAGCATGTATAGCATGTTAAGCATGAAAATGTTCACATAATCAAAATTACTGACTTTTCCAGAGAAAACTTTAGTCACAACATCACACATGAAACTCCATTCCTTCCTAAGACCTAATCTTCTAATCTCACTTAGCTTATTAGTAGGAAGTGCATAATGCATGGAATTAAGCATATTGATAATATCAGTGTCAGTGTGTGGTGAAGTTACATTATCATCAGGAATTTTGAAACATGCTTTTATCACATCACTATTGATACAGAACTCATTACCTTTGATAGTTAGAGTGATGGTTTTGTTAGTAGAGTTGTAGATTGCAGTGGTCCACATCTCTTCAACAACTTCACAGTAAACTGTGGGTGATTCAAGCATGGCATGACTTAACTTGCAGTTCTTCACGAAGTCCATCATCTTGTGATAGTCTTCTGATTGCTGAATACCCTTATTGACCAAAGCAGTGAGTTGTTCTTCTCATAAATGAACCCAGTCTGAGACATGATCTTTACTACATGTGCCATTGTTAGAGAATGAAAGCTTGAAGAGAAAGAGGATATTTGCTTGAGAGAGAATAAAATAAAAGCAGTTGAATTTGAGAATGATAAAAGAAAATAATTAGAATGAAATAAGCTTTTATACTATCTCAAAGACAACGGATGAAAATAATAAAGAAAAGTAAATTACCCAATAGAAATTTCCTAAATTAGCCGTTTAAAAATAAACTGTAAAAATTCCACCCATTATCCGTCGTGTAATGCTTATAAACTGTAAGTATACTCGATGGATAATGTTCAGGGAATTGACGGTTAAGATTTAGAATCTTCGACGAATGAGGATAAACTGTTATCCGTCGAGTTTTAAAAGATTCCAGAAAAGTAATTAATTTTTATTTGCACATAGTATATCGACGGATGACTCAACTCGATGGATAATGGTCATCCGTCGAGATGCAAATTTTGACTTAGCCAAAATTTCACTTATGTCTAAAAATCAGTTAAATTTCTGGCTACATATCAACTTGCAAAATAACTCAGATAGATTCAAGAGTAATTAAGCATACCTAACTCACTTACCAACCTAGAAAAGGTGGATTCATCCAGTGGCTTGGTAAATATATCTGCAAGCTGCTTCTCACTTGGAACAAAATGTAACTCTACAGTACCATTCATTACATATTCCCTTATGAAACGGTACTTGATGTCTATGTGCTTTGTTCTTGAATGTTGCACTGGATTTTCAGTGATGGCAATTGCACTTGTGTTATCACAGAAAATAGGAATCCTCTCAACTTGCAAACCATAGTCTAGCAATTGATTTTTCATCCATAAAATCTGTGCACAGCAACTGCCAACAGTAATATATTCAGCTTCAGCTGTAGAATTAGAAACTGAATTTTGCTTTTTACTAAACCATGACACAAGCTTGTTTCCTAGAAATTGACAAGTTCCTGTTGTGCTTTTTCTGTCAATTCTGCAACCTGCATAATCTGCATCTGAATAACCAGTTAGATCAAAACCAGAATCTCTAGGATACCAAATGCCAAGTTTTGGTGTTCCCTTGAGATATCTGAAAATTCTCTTAATAGCTATCAAGTGAGACTCTCTAGGATCAGCCTGAAATCTAGCACATAAACATGTAGCAAACATTATATCTGGCCTACTAGCTATTAAGTACAGAAGTGAGCCAACCATGCCTCTATAGCTTGAAATATCCACAAACTTTTCAGTAGTGTTTAGTTCAAGCTTAGTTGCAGTGGCCATGGGAGTTTTTGCAGATATGCAATCCATTAGATCAAACTTCTTTAAAAGATCAAAAATATATTTAGTTTGACTAATGAATATTCCATCACTAACTTGCTTAACTTGTAAATCAAGAAAGTGAGTTAGTTCTCCCATCATACTCATTTCATACTTACTTTGCATCAGTTTGGTAAACTTTTTACAAAGTTTCTCATCTGTAGAGCCAAAAATAATATCATCTACATAAATTTGAACAAGTATGCTAGAGCCATTAACATTTCTGAAAAATAAAGTTTTATCTACAATACCTCTTGTGAAGTGATTTTCCAAAAGGAACTTTGATAAAGTGTCATACCAGGCTCTAGGTGCTTGCTTCAGTCCATAAAGTGCTTTCAGTAGATAATAGACATATTCTAGAAAATTTGGATCTTCAAAGCCAGGAGGTTGACTAACATACACTTCTTCCTCCAAATCTCCATTTAGAAAGGCACTTTTGACATCCATTTGATAGACCTTGAAATTGGCATGGGCTGCATAGGCTAAGAAGATTCTGATGGCTTCAAGTCTTGTAACAGGAGCAAATGTTTCATCAAAATCTATTCCTTCTTGATGGCAATAGCCTTTAGCAACCAATCTGGCTTTGTTCCTTACTACTATGCCATTTTCATCCATCTTGTTTCTGAATACCCATTTGGTGTTTATTGGATTCTTTCCTTTAGGATTGGGCACCAGCTTCCATACTTTATTCCTTTCAAATTGGTTTAGCTCCTCCTGCATAGCTAAAATCCAATCAGGATCTAACAAGGCTTCTTCTACCTTCTTTGGTTCTTCCTTTGACAGAAAGCTGCTGTATAGACATTCTTCTTGAGTTGCTCTCCTGGTTTGAACTCTGGAATAAATATCACCAATAATCAGTTCAAAGGGGTGATCTTTTGTCCATTTCCTTGGTTGAGGTAGATTAGCTCTAGATGAAGAGACCTCAATGTTGTCTTGATGTGTGATTGAGTTTTGATTGTTAGAAACTCCCCCTGAGTTTGTGGATCTTTGATTTGAGAAAGGGGTACTTTCTATGGGTGATCTGCCTTGACTTCCTGCTCCTTTTGATAACCCGACGGATGGTGAATTTTGAGTATCGACGGATGAGGCAGGTTGTCTACCGTCGGATAACACAGATTGCCTTCCGACGGATGAAGCATTTTGTAACTCGACGGATGTTGAGTTTTATGCTTCATTGGTGGTAGATTTGTCTGCATTATCCTTAGACACTGTTTCTTGATCACTTTCATCATCACTTCCATCACTGACCATCTCAACATTGTCAAATTTGAGGCTCTCATGGTAATCTCCATCTTTCAGTCCTTCAATCTTTTTATCATTAAACGCAACATGTATAGATTCCACAAGAATGTTGGTTCTTAGATTGTAGACTCTATTACCAACAGCATATCCAACAAAAATTCCTTCATCTGCTTTAGCATCAAACTTTCCATTTTGATCAGTTTGATTTCTCAGAATATAACATTTACAGCCAAAGACATGAAGAAAGTTTAGAGTTGGCTTCTTGTTCTTGAACAATTGATAAGGAGTCATGCATCTTGCTTGATTAATCAGAGAAATGTTCTGAGTGTAGCATGCAGTGTTTACAGCTTCAGCCCAAAAATATGTTGGTAATTTTGATTCTTCAAGCATTGTCCTTGCAGCTTCAATAAGAGATCTTTTCTTTCTTTCCACTACTCCATTCTGTTGTGGAGTCCTTGTTGCTGAAAACTCATGCAAGATCCCATTTTCCTCACAAAATGCTCTCATGACATAGTTCTTGAACTCAGTTCCATTGTCACTCCTGATTCTTCTAACTTTGAAATCAGGATGTTTGTTAACTTGCCTTATGTGATTGATGATGATTTCACTAGCCTGATCTTTAGACTTTAGGAAATATGTCCAAGAGAACTTTGAGTAATCATCTACAATTACTAGGCAAAATCTTTTCTTTGAAATTGACAATACATTGACTGGTCCAAACAAATCCATGTGAAGCAGTTGCAGAGGCTCTTCAATTGCTGAATCAAGTTTCTTCTTGAATGATGCTTTGATCTGCTTCCCTTTTTGGCAGGCATCACACAGTCCATCCTTTGTAAACTCCACCAGAGGAATGCCTCTTACTAGTTCTTTCTTTACCAGCTCATTCATGGTCTTGAAGTTTAAATGGGATAGCTTCTTGTGCCATAGCCAACTTTCATCTTGACTTGCTTTACTGAGAAGACAAGTTACAGATTCTGCTTTAGTTGAGTTGAAGTCAGCTAGGTACACATTTCCTCTTCTCACACCAGTGAGAACCACTTTGTTGTTTTGATTGTTAGTCACAACACAGGCTTCTTTGTTGAAGGTTACTGAGTTGCCTTTGTCACAAAGCTGGCTGATACTCAACAGATTGTGTTTGAGACCATCCACTAAGGCAACCTCTTTAATGATGACATTGTCCTTTAAAATCAAGCCATATCCCACAGTATAACCCTTGCTGTCATCTCCAAAAGTAATACTTGGGCCAGCTCTCTCCTTAAACTCTGTGAGCAGGGTAGAATCACCAGTCATGTGTCATGAACAGCCACTATCCAAGTACCAAAGATTCTTTCTGTTTCCCTGCACACATAAAAATCAAATCAAGTTGATTTTGGTACCCAAGTTTCCTTGGGTCCTGCCTTGTTAGCTTTCTTCTTCTGTTTCTTAGGTTTTATCTCATTTGACTTAGGAATTTCAGATTCTTCCTTAGTCAATTGGGTTGTACCTTTGAAACCACTAAATGTAACATAATTATCATGCATGTTATGGCTAACAGGAAATGACATGCTTGGTGCAAACGTGTTATTCCAGTAAGGCATGCTAAATGGCATTTGAGGTATATTGTATGCAGCATAATATGGATTAGGTGCAAATGGCATATTAGCAAACCGTGCATTCATGTTCTGTGTAGGCATAGCATTAACAGGCATGGGAGGCATGGCATTCATGTTAGGAAATTGAGGCTGAACAGACTTGGGAGTAGGCATGGCAGATTTACAATTAACAGACAAATGATTTACACTACCACACTTGACACAGATTTTTCTAGGAGCATATTTATCAGGTGTGTAGTTATTGTGTTTGTTAATCCCTACTTTACCATTCCTATTGTTTTTCTTTTTAGTCTCTGTTTTCACCTCTATTTTCTCAAGTCTGTCACTTAACTGTTTGACAGTCATGTGACCAACATTAGCCTTTTTCCCTTTCTTAGCTTGACTTGACTCTCCTGAAACAAAGTTCTTGGAAATAGACCCATACTTATCATTTAGCTTGATTAATTTGGCTTTGCTAATGGGTTTGCTTACAGCCAACGGATGAGGATTTTTATCATTCGATGGATAACACTTTTTGTTATCCGACGGATAATCCTCATCATCCGTCGAGTCTACATCTGTCAGCAACCCATCTACCAAAATAGGTTCTAGTTTCTCTTTATTCTTTTTCCAGGCTTCATCACAAAAAGACTCAATTCCTTGAACTTTGGTGATTTGAGCATGAACATTCCTGGATGTTTTCCATGCTTTAATCACCTCTTGTTCACGCTCGAGCTGCTTCTTCAAAATTTCTTCATTTTTCAAGGACTCAGTTAATTCCTCCTTGGAAATCTTACACTCAATTTTTAGTTTCTCAAACTCAACAAACTGAGACTCAAGCACATTATTCCTCTCACTTAAAACCAAGTTGTTTTCTTTGATTTTAGCATTTTCTTTAGTGAGAGACTTAAGTGTAACACGCAAATGATACAATTCTGTAGACATGTCATTTATGGCATCATTACACTCAGCTTTAGATAAATGTGCAAGGTTTGTAGTGATTACCTGATTGTTTGAGGAACTTGTCTCTGTTTCATCAGACTTGGCCATTAGGGCTAGATTGACATAGCTGACATCTTCATCTTCATCCAAACCATCTGATGCCCAGTCATTCTCTTGTGTAATGAAAGCCCTTTCCTTTTTTTTGAGTAGATCAAAGTATTTTTGCTTATAATCCACAGACTCAAACCTTTTCTTACTGGAATCTAACTTTCTACACTCATTTGCAAAATGCCCTGCCAAGCCACATTTGAAACATTTGAATTTTGACTTATCCACCATGTTTCTATTTGGCTTGGCTGCTCTAAAGTTCTTCTTGAACTTGAGCTTGGCAAATCTTCTTGAAAGAAATGCTAGGTGCTCATCAATGTCCTCCATGTCATCTTGGCTCAATGAATCTTCACTTTCAGCTAGCCCCTTACCCTTATTCTCACAGACCTTTGAAGTTGATTCTACAGCTTCCATCTTCACTTCCTTCTCCTTTTCCAGATCAGCAACTAGTGCAATGGATCCTCCTTTCTTCTTTCCTCTCTCCATTCTTTCATCCTGCTCTATCTCAAGCTCATAGGTCTTAAGAATGCCATACAGTCTCTCCAAAGTAAACTCCTTATAATCTTGTGAGTTTCTCAATGAGACTGTCATTGGTTTCCATTCCTTTGGAAGAGATCTGAGAAATTTCAGATTGGAGTCTTTAGTCTGATAGACTCTTTCATGCAACTTAAGAGCATTTACTAGTTTTTGGAATCTACTAAAAATGTCAGTGAGTGACTCACTTTCTTCATTGTGAAAGTACTCATATTGCTGAATCATGAACTGCATTTTATTTTCTCTTACTTGCTCAGTGCCATCACAAATTATCTGTATTGTGTCCCAAACTTCCTTAGCAGTTTTGCAGTTGATGATGTTATCAAACATATCTGCATCAACACCATTGAACAGAATGTTCATGGCCTTTTTATCTTTCCTGACTTGTTCAATGTCAGGATCAGACCATTCATGCCTTGGCTTTGGAACAGATGGCTCGTTTCCTGTTGCAGCTCTCATTGGAACATGAGGGCCTCTTTCTATACAGTCCACATAGGCCTCATCTTGAGAAAGCATATGAAGATGCATCTTTACCTTCCAATGATGGTAATTATCTTTATCAAGAAAAGGAATCTTAACTCCAACATCTTTCTTGTTCATCTTGCTGAATTGTTTTGATCTTTAAACTCTTTGTAGATTAAAAGCTTGCTCTGATACCAATTGTTAGTCCCTTAACAATATAGCAAGAATTACAGAAGGGGGGTTTAATGGAATTCTTGAACCTTTTTCTTGAAATAAAAATGTTCAACTCGATTATAGATATATTTGTTTTGATTAGCACAATGCGGAATGTAAACTTAATTGAATCAAAACATAAGTAATTAAAAACAAGAGTCTTTAAAAACTTTCTGGTGAATTTAAACAATTCCACCAGAGATATATATAATATATCGAGAGGACTCTGTGTGCAGAAGTGCTCACAGCTGCTTACAAAATGGAACTACTGAGAATACAGGAAATGCTAAAGATTCTGCTTACAAAGATTTCTCTATTTTTTGTGTTTTTCAGCTATCTCAGTTATATTTCTATTTGCTACTCTCTTGGTTTATATAATACCAAGATTACAAAGTCAAAAAGACTGAACAAATATAAAATCTAACAGTCTTAAGCTTTGCTGCTTTTTGTCCTCTATTACCCAGTTAATGGGCTTCCACAGTGTGTTTGTATACTTCTCGACGGCTGTGTGAATTCTTCATATGATCATCCATCGACTTTCGGAACATCCGTCGATGGTTTAATCGATCATCCGTCGACTGCTATATTAAACATCCGTTGATAGTCATTTGATCATCCGTCGATGGCTTTGTTAATCATCTGTCGGTAGCTATTTTGGCACTTAACTCTATTTCACTTATGCAGAATTACAAGACATCATTTATGTATAATTAATCAACCTATTCTGCATATCTAGTTAAAGTCAACATGACTTATATGCTACTACAGATTCTATACAAAGGTGCATACATAACTGTGCTACAAACTTATTATTACATAAGCTACTCACTCGATGGATAATAAGCTAATCATCCGTCGAGACTATAATGAGTTATCCGTCGGGACTATAATTCTTATCCGTCAAGTGCTACATAATTTCACTAAGTAAAATCTACTTAGATGTTTTGTTTATGAAATCATCAAGTACACAACATATGCACAACACTGCATATTACTATCTTTATCATTACTATAAGCAGGTTATTAATAAGGTGTGTGTGGACCCCCAAACTTCTGACCCAGGTTTGGAGGGCGCCATAGGTTTGGTATCAGAGCTACAGGTTATAAGTCACTGACACCAGCCTAGATTGACGGGAATGGGTACAAGGTTAGGATTAGAAGTAAGGAATAGAAAGATAGAACGTCGAGAGGTTGAGTGCTATGGTATAACAGGTATCAGTGTAATTCGCGTAATGGTTCGAGATTCTTATATTGCGATATGATTTCAGATAGCAGCGATGGCCGACTCTTTTATCCCTGTATCAGCTGATCACTCAGAGCCTTCAGTTAGAGTACCATCTTCAGATCCACGTCCCGTTGTTCCACCAGTGTTGGCTATTCTACCTCCACCTGTGTTGCAGCCCGTACCATTGCAGGTTATTCCACCCCCAGGCATGAGGCCACCTGTCAGAGGACCTCCACCAGCTGATTCAGATTCCACTGGGCATTCAGTTGCGAGTGCCCCATTCCAGTCTACATTGCCCCCAGTTCCTTACGACGGGTATGAGACTCTTCTATTAGAGCGTGATTCCTTGTTGGCCCAGATCCGAGAGCTACAGTATATCATTAGGACTACAGATGTTGATCGTGGTGTGAGGGAGCTTCGAGAGGAGATTCATGTGGCACGGAGGGTTCTTGAGGCTAGGCTACATGGAGCTACACTACCTGGCAGAGGCCCTGATGTATTGATGGGATGGGCTACTGAGGTGATGGAGGACTTTGAGAGGCTGGGAGGACCAGAGTTTCCTTGGAGTTAAGTTAGAGATCCAAAGACAGAGATGCTGAGCAGTGTTATTATGGTTGTGTAGTATGTACAGTAGTGTGTAGTGTGTATCAGTAGACTTTTGGGTTGTATTTATAGACTAGCTATGCTGACTAGTGAGTAGGTTGTTGTACCCTTTTTGCTTTTACTTTCGAAGCGTCTTTACGCTTGTACTACCCAAAACTTTTGAT
Organism: Apium graveolens; assembly: GCF_009905375.1. Lineage (NCBI taxonomy): Eukaryota > Viridiplantae > Streptophyta > Magnoliopsida > Apiales > Apiaceae > Apium > Apium graveolens. The sequence continues at coordinate 173,322,696 of NC_133657.1, forward strand.
CTATATATATCAGTACCTTTTTCCTTTCCAGTATTGTCATTTATTTTACTACACCTGTTTTACTTTACCTTATTTATTGCATCAGTTATACCCCTGTGATACCATGTACCCTGTTTTCCATAACTGTTTATATTCTATAAAGAAGCATGCAATTTACTTAGTTCAATTGTTACAACTGTTTTCAAAAAGAGATATTTCTGTGTTACAAAACTTTTCTTTTATGCAAAGAATTTGATTTAAAAGCTAAATAAGTTGTTTGATTCTTTATAGAAAAATGCCTCCCAGAAGAAATACCCGCACCAACACCCAAAATGAAGAAACTAACAACAATAATAATAACAACCAAGATGATACAAACTAGAATGCAAACCCAGGACCTATAGACCCAGCAATAGCCCAGATTCTTCAAATCTTGGCCCAACAAACAGTTCACCTAGCACAACAACAACAAAGACAGACCAATCCCCAGGTAACTTTCAAAACTTTTCAGGCAGTAAACCCACCAGAATTCAAGGGTTCATTAGAGTCGATTGAAGCAAATGTTTGGTTAAAGGAGATAGAGAAGGCACTTGCCTTAGTAAAAGTCAAGGAAGAACAGAAGGTTGAGTTTGCAAGTTACTATTTGAAGAATGAGGCCACCTATTGGTGGGAGATGGTGAAGACATTGGAAGGAACAAATGTTATTACTTGGGAGAGGTTTAAGGAGTTATTTTTAGAAAAGTATTTTCCTCAGTTTGTCCAAGACCTGATGGAGCTGAAGTTTTTAGAATTAAAGCATGGCAATATGTCGGTGGCGGATTATGAGAGTAAGTTTGAGGAATTGTCAAGGTATGTGCCGTCATATGTGGATACTGACAGGAAGAAAGCTAAGAGATTCCAGCAAGGTTTGAAGCCATGGATCAGAGGGAAGGTAGCCATTTTTGAATTGGATACCTATGCAGGAGTTGTACAGAAGGCTATGATTGCAGAGACAGAGAGTGAGATGTCACAAAAGGAGAAAGAAAGCAAGAAAAGGAAATTTGAAGGGAATGAAGGTCAGTCACAACCAGGGAAGTTTCCAAATTTTAAGAAGGGCAAGTTTCAGCCAGGAAGAAATTTTAATTTCAAGAGACAAAATGCCGGCGACGGAAGCTAGGGCAACCGTCCAGTAATGCGAATCAGCCAAATCAGTTGAGATTAACTTTTCCAGATTGTCAGGTATGTGGGAAGAAGCATGGAGGAGTTCGTAATAAGTTGAATGTAGTTTGTTTCAAGTGTAATCAGAAAGGGCACTATTCAAGGGAGTGCCGAAATCAGCCAGCAAGAGAGCCAGGAAATAAGGATCAGCCTATCCAGAATCCAGCAGTGAAGGTTCCAGCTATTGGATTTACGTGCTTTAAATGTGGGAAGCCAGGATATATAGCCAGGGATTGCAAGACACCAACCCCAGTCAGTAATATATTGAGGATTATGGGATCTACTCCAGCAGTAAATGAGACTCCAAGGGCCAGAGTTTTTGATATGTCTGTAAAGGATGCTATCTAGGATACTGATGTCATGGCAGGTACGCTTAATGTGAATTCTTTATGTGCCAAAGTGTTAATAGATTCGGGAGCAACTCGATCGTTTGTTTCACAAGATTTTGTTAGTAAGCTAAATTGCCCAGTTGAATATTTAAATGAAATAATGACTGTGGAATTAGCAAATCAAGAACGAGTATCTGTTAATCAAGTTTGTGGGAATTGTGAGATTGAGATTTCTGGTAGTAAGTTTTGTGTAAATTTGATACCATTTAAGTTAGGAGAATTTGACGTTATCTTAAGAATGGATTGGTTATCTAAGTACGATGCCCAGATAGATTGTCGAAATAAGAAGGTAATGGTGAAGACGCCAGACGAAAGAATAGTAACGTTCAAGGGCTAGAAACAAGTAAAGAAGTTCTTAACGATGATTCAAGCCAAGAAGTTACTACGACAAGGATGCGAGCATTTCATGGCATATGTGATTGATAGGAGTCAGGAGCCAGCGAAACTTGAAGATATTCCAGTAGTGAATGAATTTCCAGACGTGTTTCCCGACGAGTTACCAGGACTTCCTCCAGATAGAGAAATTGAGTTTGCAATCGACTTAGCACCTGGAACAGAACCGGTATCCAAGGTCCCGTATAGAATGGCGCCCGTTGAGATGAAAGAGCTAGCGAAGCAATTGCAAGAGCAGTTAGAGAAAGGAGTAATCAGACTCAGTGTGTCCCCGTGAGGAGCCCCGGTATTATTTGTTAAGAAGAAAGATGGAAGCATGAGACTGTGCATCGACTATAGGGAGCTCAACAAGCTTACAATCAAGAACAAGTATCCGTTACCCAGAATTGACGATCTATTTGACCAATTGAAGGGAGCCAAGTTTTTTCTCCAAAATTGACTTAAGATCGGGATATCATCAATTGAAGATTAAGCCAGAAGATATACTAAAGACAGCTTTCAAAACAAGGTATGGACATTACGAATTTTTAGTGATGTCTTTTGGATTGACCAATGCCCCGGCAGCGTTTATGGACCTGATGAATAGAATTTTCAAGGAATACTTGGACAAGTTCGTTATTGTGTTTATAGACGATATTTTGATTTATTCAAAGGCGGAAGGGGATCATGCGGAACATTTGAGAATAGCTTTGGAGATTTTAAGGAAAAAGAAGTTATATGCTAATTCTCGAAGTGTGAGTTTTGGCTACAGGAAGTTCAGTTCTTAGGACACATAGTCAGTAATGAAGGGATCAAAGTGGACCCAACAAAGATTAAGGCAATTACAAATTGGGAAAAACCGAGAACACCCACGGAGGTAAGAAGTTTCTTGGGATTAGCGGGATATTATCGTCGATTCGTTCAAAATTTTTCAAGGATTGCAATACCATTGACAAAGCTTACACGGAAGAATGAAAAGTTTATATGGAACGACAAGTGCGAAGAAAGTTTTCAGAAATTGAAGCAACGATTAATCACAGCACCGATTAATCACAGCACCTGTTTTGTCACTTCCAGACGATCAAGGGAATTTTGTAATTTATAGCGATGCTTCTCATAAAGGACTAGGATGCGTTCTAATGCAGCACGATAAGGTGATTGCGTATGCGTCAAGGCAATTAAAACCACACAAACAGAAATATCCTACTCATGATTTGGAGCTAGCAGCCATAGTTTTTGCTTTGAAAATTTGGAGACATTATCTGTATGGAGAAAAGTGCGAGATTTACACGGATCACAAAAGCTTAAAGTACATATTCACACAGAATGAGCTTAATATGAGGCAGAGGAGATGGTTAGAATTGATCAAGGATTACGACTGCTCGATTAGTTATCATCCCGGTAAAGCGAACGTTGTAGCAGACGCGTTGAGTCGGAAGGAAAAGTTAAATGTGTTATCAGTACCTGAAGAGATATATAAGGAATTTCAGAAACTGGAATTGGAGATTAAAGTTTGCAGGCCTAATAAAGCAAAAGTGTACAGTATGACTTTTTCAGCCGGAGTTGCTAGGGAAATAAAGAAGTGTCAGGAAGATGTAATGGATCAAGATATAAATCGTTTGGTAGGTGAGGAATTGTGCACGCAGAAAGATGATCAAGGTATTCTTAGGTTTTCTTCAAGAATTTGGATTCCACCGGTGACGGAGCTGAAGAATGAAATTTTACAAGAAGCACATAATTCAAGATATTCAATCCATCCAGGGAGTACCAAAATGTACAGAGATTTAAAGGAAAATTATTGGTGGCCAGATATGAAGAGGGAAATTGCGGAATGGGTTAGCAGATGTTATACATGTCAGAGAGTTAAAGCCGAACATCAAAGACCAAGTAGATTGCTATAGCCATTGGAGATTCCAGAGTGAAAGTGGGAACATATTGCCATGGATTTCATAGTTGGAGTACCAAGAACAAGGGCTAATCATGATGCCATTTGGGTTATAGTGGATAGACTTACCAAGTCAGCTCATTTTCTGCCTATAATTGAAAGATTTTCACTCGACAAGTTGGTCCATATTGTACCTGAAGGAAATTGTAGTTCGTCACGGAGTCCCGGTGTCTATCGTATCTGATTGAGATCCAAGATTTAATTCAAGATTTTGGAAAAGTTTTTAAGAATGTTTAGGAACAAGACTAAATATGAGTACAGCTTACCACCCACAGACGGACGACCAAAGTGAAAGAACGATCCAGACAATCGAGGACATGTTACGTGTTTGTGCTATTGATTTAAAAGGAAGTTAGGACGAGCATTTACCTCTGATAGAATTGCTTATAACAACAGTTATCGTGCCAGTATTGGGATGCCACCCTATGAAGCCCTTTATGGACGCAAATGCAGATCTCCAGTGTATTGGGACGAAGTAGGAGAACGCAAAATACTTGGACCTGAACTAGTACAGCAGACAAAAGAAGTGGTTGAAATTATCCAAAGGAGATTGATAGCCGCACAGGACCGTCAAAGGAAATATGCAGACCAGTCAAGGAAAGACATGGAATTCGAAGAAGGAAGCTTGGTATTACTGAAAGTATCACCGTGGAAGGGGACTAACGAGGTTTGGAAAGAAAGGAAAGCTGAGCCCAAGATATGTCGGACCTTTTGAGATTCTAAAGCGCGTTGGCAAAGTAGCTTACGAATTGGCGTTACCTCCGCACATGGAGCACATTCACAATGTTTTTCACGTATCGATGCTTAAGAAGTATAATCCAGACTCCAGGCATGTAATATAATATGAGCCAATAGAGCTTCGGGCAGATTTGTCATATATAGAGAGTCCGATAGAGATTCTAGAGGAAAGAGAGAAGGTATTGAGAAATAAAGTGGTAAAACTAGTAAGAGTATTATGGAGAAACCCAAAGGTTGAAGAGTCTGTTCTGCCTCCACATTGCCCTGAGCATCCAACAATTGATAGGATGACACAGGATGAGTAAAAGTGTCAGCATCCAAGGAAATGTTATCAATTTCAGCTTTGTAATGTTGCTGAAATTGTCTTCCCTTTTCAACATCATCCACAATCATTGACTCACTAGCAATGGCTGGATCTACCCTTATTTCTCCTGTACCTGCCTTTCTCTCATTATCTCTCTTTTGTTGCATCAGGGTCTTACCCTGGCTCCCCACCCTCACACCCTCACCTTCACCTACTAAGGTGGAACTCCTCTCACTCACTTTTGCCAATCCTGAATGAATGGATTGCTGAGATTCACTCTTTTCCTCTCCTTTTTCCTGGGAGCAACCCAGCCTCTCACTCAATGCACTCTCCTCTCTCAGTCCTAAGAGTGACTGTATTACCACTAAATCTTCTGCACTAGAAATAATTGAAGTTTGAAGTTGTGCAGAGACACTCGACGGATAAGTGATATCCATCGGGTGAGTGGTAAAGCTATCCGACGGATAACTGTTGTTAAGCTTATCCGTCGGGATACAATCACTACTCGACGGATGAGCAATATCCATCGAGAGAGTAGAAATGAATGAGGTGGGAAGAGAAACTATTATTGAATCTGTGTTGATTGAAGTTATTTGAGGCACAGATGTCACAATAGTGTCTGAAAGAATTGGCAAGTGAGCCAACAAATCATCTAAAAGATGATGCTCACTTGCATTAGATTTTGGCTTCCCCAACAGAGTTAAAGAAGGGGAATCAGGAATTGAAGTATTTATCATATCCACTTCCAGAGAGTTTGTTGGTGAGTATGGTGTTTCAGAGGCTTCTATTATAAGAGATTTTGGCTGTGACTCCACATTTATTGGAGCCACATCAAACTGAATTTGAAAAAGTGCAGGGACTGTGTCTTTAGCACCAGTTTACACTGTGTGTGTGCCCTGTACATCCCCAGTTGTTTTGGATGTCTTCTTTCTTGTGTAAGTTTGGGGTGAGCTCGTGTCCCTAACCCTTTTGGCCTGTGCTCTTGGCTGAGAGCCTTGTTCAATAGCCCACATCCTTTTGGGAGGATGCAACTAGAAGTGAGCTTTTGTCCTTTTTAAGCACTGCAGTTTGTTGGGAAACTGCAGTGTGGCTAGGCTGGGATTCACTCAACTCTCCAACCTTATCCTTGGGGTATCTTTGATGTTCACCCCTTCCCTCACCTAACTGACCCTCCTTCACTCTCCCCTCTTTGGCTTTGGTGGATTTTTCAACTGGTACCTTTTGAGAGATACCAGAGGAGGTTTTCTTTGACTTGGATTTAGAAATTACAGTAGTTTTGGCAGCTTTGGTTGGCAACTGTTTGGTCATTGTCACAGTTGCCATAACTACTCCTGAACTCAAAGAAATTGAGGAGATTGGAATAGTTGAGGGTATGGATGAACTTACCTCACTTACCTGAGGTGTCTGCATTACAGGGAAGTAGAACATTGGCACATCGCTATGATGGTTGGCTCTGTTCAAATCTGCAATGATTCTTCTCTCTTGAACCCAACAAGCTAATTTGTTGTTGGGGTTCTCAATTACAATCTCTTGACAAAGATTGTTAGCCAATATCATGAAAAATCTAGCATAATATACATTCTTTCCCCCTTTTGGCTAACTCACCTAGTTAAAAACCTAACTCATACAAGACAAGGTCACTGAAATTGTACAATTTATCTGTAACTAGCATGTATAGCATGTTAAGCATGAAAATGTTCACATAATCAAAATTACTGACTTTTCCAGAGAAAACTTTAGTCACAACATCACACATGAAACTCCATTCCTTCCTAAGACCTAATCTTCTAATCTCACTTAGCTTATTAGTAGGAAGTGCATAATGCATGGAATTAAGCATATTGATAATATCAGTGTCAGTGTGTGGTGAAGTTACATTATCATCAGGAATTTTGAAACATGCTTTTCTCACATCACTATTGATACAGAACTCATTACCTTTGATAGTTAGAGTGATGGTTTGTTAGTAGAGTTGTAGATTGCAGTGGTCCACATCTCTTCAACAACTTCACAGTAAACTGTGGGTGATTCAAGCATGGCATGACTTAACTTGCAGTTCTTCACGAAGTCCATCATCTTGTGATAGTCTTCTGATTGCTGAATACCCTTATTGACCAAAGCAGTGAGTTGTTCTTCTCATAAATGAACCCAGTCTGAGACATGATCTTTACTACATGTGCCATTGTTAGAGAAGGAAAGCTTGAAGAGAAAGAGGATATTTGCTTGAGAGAGAATAAAATAAAAGCAGTTGAATTTGAGAATGATAAAAGAAAATAATTAGAATGAAATAAGCTTTTATACTATCTCAAAGACAACGGATGAAAATAATAAAGAAAAGTAAATTACCCAATAGAAATTTCCTAAATTAGCCGTTTAAAAATAAACTGTAAAAATTCCACCCATTATCCGTCGTGTAATGCTTATAAACTGTAAGTATACTCGATGGATAATGTTCAGGGAATTGACGGTTTAAGATTTAGACACTTCGACGAATGAGGATAAACTGTTATCCGTCGAGTTTTAAAAGATTCCAGAAAAGTAATTAATTTTTATTTGCACATAGTATATCGACGGATGACTCAACTCGATGGATAATGGTCATCCGTCGAGATGCAAATTTGACTTAGCCAAAATTTCACTTATGTCTAAAAATCAGTTAAATTTCTGGCTACATATCAACTTGCAAAATAACTCAGATAGATTCAAGAGTAATTAAGCATACCTAACTCACTTACCAACCTAGAAAAGGTGGATTCATCCAGTGGCTTGGTAAATATATCTGCAAGCTGCTTCTCACTTGGAACAAAATGTAACTCTACAGTACCATCATTACATATTCCCTTATGAAACGGTACTTGATGTCTATGTGCTTTGTTCTTGAATGTTGCCACTGGATTTTCAGTGATGGCAATTGCACTTGTGTTATCACAGAAAATAGGAATCCTCTCAACTTGCAAACCATAGTCTAGCAATTGATTTTTCATCCATAAAATCTGTGCACAGCAACTGCCAACAGTAATATATTCAGCTTCAGCTGTAGAATTAGAAACTGAATTTTGCTTTTTACTAAACCATGACACAAGCTTGTTTCCTAGAAATTGACAAGTTCCTGTTGTGCTTTTTCTGTCAATTCTGCAACCTGCATAATCTGCATCTGAATAACCAGTTAGATCAAAACCAGAATCTCTAGGATACCAAATGCCAAGTTTTGGTGTTCCCTTGAGATATCTGAAAATTCTCTTAATAGCTATCAAGTGAGACTCTCTAGGATCAGCCTGAAATCTAGCACATAAACATGTAGCAAACATTATATCTGGCCTACTAGCTATTAAGTACAGAAGTGAGCCAACCATGCCTCTATAGCTTGAAATATCCACAAACTTTTCAGTAGTGTTTAGTTCAAGCTTAGTTGCAGTGGCCATGGGAGTTTTTGCAGATATGCAATCCATTAGATCAAACTTCTTTAAAAGATCAAAAATATATTTAGTTTGACTAATGAATATTCCATCACTAACTTGCTTAACTTGTAAATCAAGAAAGTGAGTTAGTTCTCCCATCATACTCATTTCATACTTACTTTGCATCAGTTTGGTAAACTTTTTACAAAGTTTCTCATCTGTAGAGCCAAAAATAATATCATCTACATAAATTTGAACAAGTATGCTAGAGCCATTAACATTTCTGAAAAATAAAGTTTTATCTACAATACCTCTTGTGAAGTGATTTTCCAAAAGGAACTTTGATAAAGTGTCATACAGGCTCTAGGTGCTTGCTTCAGTCCATAAAGTGCTTTCAGTAGATAATAGACATATTCTAGAAAATTTGGATCTTCAAAGCCAGGAGGTTGACTAACATACACTTCTTCCTCCAAATCTCCATTTAGAAAGGCACTTTTGACATCCATTTGATAGACCTTGAAATTGGCATGGGCTTGCATAGGCTGAGAAGATTCTGATGGCTTCAAGTCTTGTAACAGGAGCAAATGTTTCATCAAAATCTATTCCTTCTTGCTGGCAATAGCCTTTAGCAACCAATCTGGCTTTGTTCCTTACTACTATGCCATTTTCATCCATCTTGTTTCTGAATACCCATTTGGTGTTTATTGGATTCTTTCCTTTAGGATTGGGCACCAGCTTCCATACTTTATTCCTTTCAAATTGGTTTAGCTCCTCCTGCATAGCTAAAATCCAATCAGGATCTAACAAGGCTTCTTCTACCTTCTTTGGTTCTTCCTTTGACAGAAAGCTGCTGTATAGACATTCTTCTTGAGTTGCTCTCCTGGTTTGAACTCTGGAAGAAATATCACCAATAATCAGTTCAAAGGGGTGATCTTTTGTCCATTTCCTTGGTTGAGGTAGATTAGCTCTAGATGAAGAGACCTCAATGTTGTCTTGATGTGTGATTGAGTTTTGATTGTTAGAAACTCCCCCTGAGTTTGTGGATCTTTGATTTGAGAAAGGGGTACTTTCTATGGGTGATCTGCCTTGACTTCCTGCTCCTTTTGATAACCCGACGGATGGTGAATTTTGAGTATCGACGGATGAGGCAGGTTGTCTACCGTCGGATAACACAGATTGCCTTCCGACGGATGAAGCATTTTGTAACTCGACGGATGTTGAGTTTTATGCTTCATTGGTGGTAGATTTGTCTGCATTATCCTTAGACACTGTTTCTTGATCACTTTCATCATCACTTCCATCATTGACCATCTCAACATTGTCAAATTTGAGGCTCTCATGGTAATCTCCATCTTTCAGTCCTTCAATCTTTTTATCATTAAACGCAACATGTATAGATTCCACAAGAATGTTGGTTCTTAGATTGTAGACTCTATTACCAACAGCATATCCAACAAAAATTCCTTCATCTGCTTTAGCATCAAACTTTCCATTTTGATCAGTTTGATTTCTCAGAATATAACATTTACAGCCAAAGACATGAAGAAAGTTTAGAGTTGGCTTCTTGTTCTTGAACAATTGATAAGGAGTCATGCATCTTGCTTGATTAATCAGAGAAATGTTCTGAGTGTAGCATGCAGTGTTTACAGCTTCAGCCCAAAAATATGTTGGTAATTTTGATTCTTCAAGCATTGTCCTTGCAGCTTCAATAAGAGATCTTTTCTTTCTTTCCACTACTCCATTCTGTTGTGGAGTCCTTGTTGCTGAAAACTCATGCAAGATCCCATTTTCCTCACAAAATGCTCTCATGACATAGTTCTTGAACTCAGTTCCATTGTCACTCCTGATTCTTCTAACTTTGAAATCAGGATGATTGTTAACTTGCCTTATGTGATTGATGATGATTTCACTAGCCAGATCTTTAGACTTTAGGAAATATGTCCAAGAGAACTTTGAGTAATCATCTACAATTACTAGGCAAAATCTTTTCTTTGAAATTGACAATACATTGACTGGTCCAAACAAATCCATGTGAAGCAGTTGCAGAGGCTCTTCAATTGCTGAATCAAGTTTCTTCTTGAATGATGCTTTGATCTGCTTCCCTTTTTGGCAGGCATCACACAGTCCATCCTTTGTAAACTCCACCAGAGGAATGCCTCTTACTAGTTCTTTCTTTACCAGCTCATTCATGGTCTTGAAGTTTAAATGGGATAGCTTCTTGTGCCATAGCCAACTTTCATCTTGACTTACTTTACTGAGAAGACAAGTTACAGATTCTGCTTTAGTTGAGTTGAAGTCAGCTAGGTACACATTTCCTCTTCTCACACCAGTGAGAACCACTTTGTTGTTTTGATTGTTAGTCACAACACAGGCTTCTTTGTTGAAGATTACTGAGTTGCCTTTGTCACAAAGCTGGCTGATACTCAACAGATTATGTTTGAGACCATCCACTAAGGCAACCTCTTTAATGATGACATTGTCCTTTAAAATCAAGCCATATCCCACAGTATAACCCTTGCTGTCATCTCCAAAAGTAATACTTGGGCCAGCTCTCTCCTTAAACTCTGTGAGCAGGGTAGAATCACCAGTCATGTGTCATGAACAGCCACTATCCAAGTACCAAAGATTCTTTCTGTTTCCCTGCACACATAAAAATCAAATCAAGTTGATTTTGGTACCCAAGTTTCCTTGGGTCCTGCCTTGTTAGCTTTCTTCTTCTGTTTCTTAGGTTTTATCTCATTTGACTTAGGAATTTCAGATTCTTCCTTAGTCAATTGGGTTGTACCTTTGAAACCACTAAATGTAACAGAATTATCATGCATGTTATGGCTAACAGGAAATGACATGCTTGGTGCAAACGTGTTATTCCAGTAAGGCATGCTAAATGGCATTTGAGGTATATGTATGCAGCATAATATGGATTAGGTGCAAATGGCATATTAGCAAACCGTGCATTCATGTTCTGTGTAGGCATAGCATTAACAGGCATGGGAGGCATGGCATTCATGTTAGGAAATTGAGGCTGAACAGACTTGGGAGTAGGCATGGCAGATTTACAATTAACAGACAAATGATTTACACTACCACACTTGACACAGATTTTTCTAGGAGCATATTTATCAGGTGTGTAGTTATTGTGTTTGTTAATCCCTACTTTACCATTCCTATTGTTTTTCTTTTAGTCTCTGTTTTCACCTCTATTTTCTCAAGTCTGTCACTTAACTGTTTGACAGTCATGTGACCAACATTAGCCTTTTTCCCTTTCTTAGCTTGACTTGACTCTCCTGAAACAAAGTTCTTGGAAATAGACCCATACTTATCATTTAGCTTGATTAATTTGGCTTTGCTAATGGGTTTGCTTACAGCCAACGGATGAGGATTTTATCATTCGATGGATAACACTTTTGTTATCCGACGGATAATCCTCATCATCCGTCGAGTCTACATCTGTCAGCAACCCATCTACCAAAATAGGTTCTAGTTTCTCTTTATTCTTTTTCCAGGCTTCATCACAAAAAGACTCAATTCCTTGAACTTTGGTGATTTGAGCATGAACATTCCTGGATGTTTTCCATGCTTTAATCACCTCTTGTTCACGCTCGAGCTGCTTCTTCAAAATTTCTTCATTTTTCAAGGACTCAGTTAATTCCTCCTTGGAAATCTTACACTCAATTTTTAGTTTCTCAAACTCAACAAACTGAGACTCAAGCACATTATTCCTCTCACTTAAAACCAAGTTGTTTTCTTTGATTTTAGCATTTTCTTTAGTGAGAGACTTAAGTGTAACACGCAAATGATACAATTCTGTAGACATGTCATTTATGGCATCATTACACTCAGCTTTAGATAAATGTGCAAGGTTTGTAGTGATTACCTGATTGTTTGAGGAACTTGTCTCTGTTTCATCAGACTTGGCCATTAGGGCTAGATTGACATAGCTGACATCTTCATCTTCATCCAACCATCTGATGCCCAGTCATTCTCTTGTGTAATGAAAGCCCTTTCCTTTTTTTTGAGTAGATCAAAGTATTTTTGCTTATAATCCACAGACTCAAACCTTTTCTTACTGGAATCTAACTTTCTACACTCATTTGCAAAATGCCCTGCCAAGCCACATTTGAAACATTTGAATTTTGACTTATCCACCATGTTTCTATTTGGCTTGGCTGCTCTAAAGTTCTTCTTGAACTTGAGCTTGGCAAATCTTCTTGAAAGAAATGCTAGGTGCTCATCAATGTCCTCCATGTCATCTTGGCTCAATGAATCTTCACTTTCAGCTAGCCCCTTACCCTTATTCTCACAGACCTTTGAAGTTGATTCTACAGCTTCCATCTTCACTTCCTTCTCCTTTTCCAGATCAGCAACTAGTGCAATGGATCCTCCTTTCTTCTTTCCTCTCTCCATTCTTTCATCCTGCTCTATCTCAAGCTCATAGGTCTTAAGAATGCCATACAGTCTCTCCAAAGTAAACTCCTTATAATCTTGTGAGTTTCTCAATGAGACTGTCATTGGTTTCCATTCCTTTGGAAGAGATCTGAGAAATTTCAGATTGGAGTCTTTAGTCTGATAGACTCTTTCATGCAACTTAAGAGCATTTACTAGTTTTTGGAATCTACTAAAAATGTCAGTGAGTGACTCACTTTCTTCATTGTGAAAGTACTCATATTGCTGAATCATGAACTGCATTTTATTTTCTCTTACTTGCTCAGTGCCATCACAAATTATCTGTATTGTGTCCCAAACTTCCTTAGCAGTTTTGCAGTTGATGATGTTATCAAACATATCTGCATCAACACCATTGAACAGAATGTTCATGGCCTTTTTATCTTTCCTGACTTGTTCAATGTCAGGATCAGACCATTCATGCCTTGGCTTTGGAACAGATGGCTCGTTTCCTGTTGCAGCTCTCATTGGAACATGAGGGCCTCTTTCTATACAGTCCACATAGGCCTCATCTTGAGAAAGCATATGAAGATGCATCTTTACCTTCCAATGATGGTAATTATCTTTATCAAGAAAAGGAATCTTAACTCCAACATCTTTCTTGTTCATCTTGCTGAATTGTTTTGATCTTTAAACTCTTTGTAGATTAAAAGCTTGCTCTGATACCAATTGTTAGTCCCTTAACAATATAGCAAGAATTACAGAAGGGGGGTTTAATGGAATTCTTGAACCTTTTTCTTGAAATAAAAATGTTCAACTCGATTATAGATATATTTGTTTTGATTAGCACAATGCGGAATGTAAACTTAATTGAATCAAAACATAAGTAATTAAAAACAAGAGTCTTTAAAAACTTTCTGGTGGATTTAAACAATTCCACCAGAGATATATATAATATATCGAGAGGACTCTGTGTGCAGAAGTGCTCACAGCTGCTTACAAAATGGAACTACTGAGAATACAGGAAATGCTAAAGATTCTGCTTACAAAGATTTCTCTATTTTTTGTGTTTTTCAGCTATCTCAGTTATATTTCTATTTGCTACTCTCTTGGTTTATATAATACCAAGATTACAAAGTCAAAAAGACTGAACAAATATAAAATCTAACAGTCTTAAGCTTTGCTGCTTTTTGTCCTCTATTACCCAGTTAATGGGCTTCCACAGTGTGTTTGTATACTTCTCGACGGCTGTGTGAATTCTTCATATGATCATCCGTCGACTTTCGGAACATCCGTCGATGGTTTAATCGATCATCCGTCGACTGCTATATTAAACATCCGTTGATAGTCATTTGATCATCCGTCGATGGCTTTGTTAATCATCTGTCGGTAGCTATTTTGGCACTTAACTCTATTTCACTTATGCAGAATTACAAGACATCATTTATGTATAATTAATCAACCTATTCTGCATATCTAGTTAAAGTCAACATGACTTATATGCTACTACAGATTCTATACAAAGGTGCATACATAACTGTGCTACAAACTTATTATTACATAAGCTACTCACTCGATGGATAATAAGCTAATCATCCGTCGAGACTATAATGAGTTATCCGTCGGGACTATAATTCTTATCCGTCAAGTGCTACATAATTTCACTAAGTAAAATCTACTTAGATGTTTTGTTTATGAAATCATCAAGTACACAACATATGCACAACACTGCATATTACTATCTTTATCATTACTATAAGCAGGTTATTAATAAGGTGTGTGTGGACCCCCAAACTTCTGACCCAGGTTTGGAGGGCGCCATAGGTTTGGTATCAGAGCTACAGGTTATAAGTCACTGACACCAGCCTAGATTGACGGGAATGGGTACAGGGTTAGGATTAGAAGTAAGGAATAGAAAGATAGAACGTCGAGAGGTTGAGTGCTATGGTATAACAGGTATCAGTGTAATTCGCGTAATGGTTCGAGATTCTTATATTGCGATATGATTTCAGATAGCAGCGATGGCCGACTCTTTTATCCCTGTATCAGCTGATCACTCAGAGCCTTCAGTTAGAGTACCATCTTCAGATCCACGTCCCGTTGTTCCACCAGTGTTGGCTATTCTACCTCCACCTGTGTTGCAGCCCGTACCATTGCAGGTTATTCCACCCCCAGGCATGAGGCCACCTGTCAGAGGACCTCCACCAGCTGATTCAGATTCCACTGGGCATTCAGTTGCGAGTGCCCCATTCCAGTCTACATTGCCCCCAGTTCCTTACGACGGGTATGAGACTCTTCTATTAGAGCGTGATTCCTTGTTGGCCCAGATCCGAGAGCTACAAGTATATCATTAGGACTACAGATGTTGATCGTGGTGTGAGGGAGCTTCGAGAGGAGATTCATGTGGCACGGAGGGTTCTTGAGGCTAGGCTACATGGAGCTACACTACCTGGCAGAGGCCCTGATGTATTGATGGGATGGGCTACTGAGGTGATGGAGGACTTTGAGAGGCTGGGAGGACCAGAGTTTCCTTGGAGTTAAGTTAGAGATCCAAAGACAGAGATGCTGAGCAGTGTTATTATGGTTGTGTAGTATGTACAGTAGTGTGTAGTGTGTATCAGTAGACTTTTGGGTTGTATTTATAGACTAGCTATGCTGACTAGTGAGTAGGTTGTTGTACCCTTTTTGCTTTTACTTTCGAAGCGTCTTTACGCTTGTACTACCCAAAACTTTTGATCTATATATATCAGTACCTTTTTCCTTTCCAGTATTGTCATTTATTTTACTACACCTGTTTTACTTTACCTTATTTATTGCATCAGTTATACCCCTGTGATACCATGTACCCTGTTTTCCATAACTGTTTATATTCTATAAAGAAGCATGCAATTTACTTAGTTCAATTGTTACAACTGTTTTCAAAAAGAGATATTTCTGTGTTACAAAACTTTTCTTTTATGCAAAGAATTTGATTTAAAAGCTAAATAAGTTGTTTGATTCTTTATAGAAAAATGCCTCCCAGAAGAAATACCCGCACCAACACCCAAAATGAAGAAACTAACAACAATAATAATAACAACCAAGATGATACAAACTAGAATGCAAACCCAGGACCTATAGACCCAGCAATAGCCCAGATTCTTCAAATCTTGGCCCAACAAACAGTTCACCTAGCACAACAACAACAAAGACAGACCAATCCCCAGGTAACTTTCAAAACTTTTCAGGCAGTAAACCCACCAGAATTCAAGGGTTCATTAGAGTCGATTGAAGCAAATGTTTGGTTAAAGGAGATAGAGAAGGCACTTGCCTTAGTAAAAGTCAAGGAAGAACAGAAGGTTGAGTTTGCAAGTTACTATTTGAAGAATGAGGCCACCTATTGGTGGGAGATGGTGAAGACATTGGAAGGAACAAATGTTATTACTTGGGAGAGGTTTAAGGAGTTATTTTTAGAAAAGTATTTTCCTCAGTTTGTCCAAGACCTGATGGAGCTGAAGTTTTTAGAATTAAAGCATGGCAATATGTCGGTGGCGGATTATGAGAGTAAGTTTGAGGAATTGTCAAGGTATGTGCCGTCATATGTGGATACTGATAGGAAGAAAGCTAAGAGATTCCAGCAAGGTTTGAAGCCATGGATCAGAGGGAAGGTAGCCATTTTTGAATTGGATACCTATGCAGGAGTTGTACAGAAGGCTATGATTGCAGAGACAGAGAGTGAGATGTCACAAAAGGAGAAAGAAAGCAAGAAAAGGAAATTTGAAGGGAATGAAGGTCAGTCACAACCAGGGAAGTTTCCAAATTTTAAGAAGGGCAAGTTTCAGCCAGGAAGAAATTTTAATTTCAAGAGACAAAATGCCGGCGACGGAAGCTAGGGCAACCGTCCAGTAATGCGAATCAGCCAAATCAGTTGAGATTAACTTTTCCAGATTGTCAGGTATGTGGGAAGAAGCATGGAGGAGTTCGTAATAAGTTGAATGTAGTTTGTTTCAAGTGTAATCAGAAAGGGCACTATTCAAGGGAGTGCCGAAATCAGCCAGCAAGAGAGCCAGGAAATAAGGATCAGCCTATCCAGAATCCAGCAGTGAAGGTTCCAGCTATTGGATTTACGTGCTTTAAATGTGGGAAGCCAGGATATATAGCCAGGGATTGCAAGACACCAACCCCAGTCAGTAATATATTGAGGATTATGGGATCTACTCCAGCAGTAAATGAGACTCCAAGGGCCAGAGTTTTTGATATGTCTGTAAAGGATGCTATCTAGGATACTGATGTCATGGCAGGTACGCTTAATGTGAATTCTTTATGTGCCAAAGTGTTAATAGATTCGGGAGCAACTCGATCGTTTGTTTCACAAGATTTTGTTAGTAAGCTAAATTGCCCAGTTGAATATTTAAATGAAATAATGACTGTGGAATTAGCAAATCAAGAACGAGTATCTGTTAATCAAGTTTGTGGGAATTGTGAGATTGAGATTTCTGGTAGTAAGTTTTGTGTAAATTTGATACCATTTAAGTTAGGAGAATTTGACGTTATCTTAAGAATGGATTGGTTATCTAAGTACGATGCCCAGATAGATTGTCGAAATAAGAAGGTAATGGTGAAGACGCCAGACGAAAGAATAGTAACGTTCAAGGGCTAGAAACAAGTAAAGAAGTTCTTAACGATGATTCAAGCCAAGAAGTTGCTACGACAAGGATGCGAGCATTTCATGGCATATGTGATTGATAGGAGTCAGGAGCCAGCGAAACTTGAAGATATTCCAGTAGTGAATGAATTTCCAGACGTGTTTCCCGACGAGTTACCAGGACTTCCTCCAGATAGAGAAATTGAGTTTGCAATCGACTTAGCACCTGGAACAGAACCGGTATCCAAGGTCCCGTATAGAATGGCGCCCGTTGAGATGAAAGAGCTAGCGAAGCAATTGCAAGAGCAGTTAGAGAAAGGAGTAATCAGACCCAGTGTGTCCCCGTGAGGAGCCCCGGTATTATTTGTTAAGAAGAAAGATGGAAGCATGAGACTGTGCATCGACTATAGGGAGCTCAACAAGCTTACAATCAAGAACAAGTATCCGTTACCCAGAATTGACGATCTATTTGACCAATTGAAGGGAGCCAAGTTTTTCTCCAAAATTGACTTAAGATCGGGATATCATCAATTGAAGATTAAGCCAGAAGATATACCAAAGACAGCTTTCAAAACAAGGTATGGACATTACGAATTTTTAGTGATGTCTTTTGGATTGACCAATGCCCCGGCAGCGTTTATGGACCTGATGAATAGAATTTTCAAGGAATACTTGGACAAGTTCGTTATTGTGTTTATAGACGATATTTTGATTTATTCAAAGGCGGAAGGGGATCATGCGGAACATTTGAGAATAGCTTTGGAGATTTTAAGGAAAAAGAAGTTATATGCTAATTCTCGAAGTGTGAGTTTTGGCTACAGGAAGTTCAGTTCTTAGGACACATAGTCAGTAATGAAGGGATCAAAGTGGACCCAACAAAGATTAAGGCAATTACAAATTGGGAAAAACCGAGAACACCCACGGAGGTAAGAAGTTTCTTGGGATTAGCGGGATATTATCGTCGATTCGTTCAAAATTTTTCAAGGATTGCAATACCATTGACAAAGCTTACACGGAAGAATGAAAAGTTTATATGGAACGACAAGTGCGAAGAAAGTTTTCAGAAATTGAAGCAACGATTAATCACAGCACCGATTAATCACAGCACCTGTTTTGTCACTTCCAGACGATCAAGGGAATTTTGTAATTTATAGCGATGCTTCTCATAAAGGACTAGGATGCGTTCTAATGCAGCATGATAAGGTGATTGCGTATGCGTCAAGGCAATTAAAACCACACAAACAGAAATATCCTACTCATGATTTGGAGCTAGCAGCCATAGTTTTTGCTTTGAAAATTTGGAGACATTATCTGTATGGAGAAAAGTGCGAGATTTACACGGATCACAAAAGCTTAAAGTACATATTCACACAGAATGAGCTTAATATGAGGCAGAGGAGATGGTTAGAATTGATCAAGGATTACGACTGCTCGATTAGTTATCATCCCGGTAAAGCGAACGTTGTAGCAGACGCGTTGAGTCGGAAGGAAAAGTTAAATGTGTTATCAGTACCTGAAGAGATATATAAGGAATTTCAGAAACTGGAATTGGAGATTAAAGTTTGCAGGCCTAATAAAGCAAAAGTGTACAGTATGACTTTTTCAGCCGGAGTTGCTAGGGAAAATAAAGAAGTGTCAGGAAGATGTAATGGATCAAGATATAAATCGTTTGGTAGGTGAGGAATTGTGCACGCAGAAAGATGATCAAGGTATTCTTAGGTTTTCTTCAAGAATTTGGATTCCACCGGTGACGGAGCTGAAGAATGAAATTTTACAGGAAGCACATAATTCAAGATATTCAATCCATCCAGGGAGTACCAAAATGTACAGAGATTTAAAGGAAAATTATTGGTGGCCAGATATGAAGAGGGAAATTGCGGAATGGGTTAGCAGATGTTATACATGTCAGAGAGTTAAAGCCGAACATCAAAGACCAAGTAGATTGCTATAGCCATTGGAGATTCCAGAGTGAAAGTGGGAACATATTGCCATGGATTTCATAGTTGGAGTACCAAGAACAAGGGCTAATCATGATGCCATTTGGGTTATAGTGGATAGACTTACCAAGTTAGCTCATTTTCTGCCTATAATTGAAAGATTTTCACTCGACAAGTTGGTCCATATGTACCTGAAGGAAATTGTAGTTCGTCACGGAGTCCCGGTGTCTATCGTATCTGATTGAGATCCAAGATTTAATTCAAGATTTTGGAAAAGTTTTTAAGAATGTTTAGGAACAAGACTAAATATGAGTACAGCTTACCACCCATAGACGGACGACCAAAGTGAAAGAACGATCCAGACAATCGAGGACATGTTACGTGTTTGTGCTATTGATTTAAAAGGAAGTTAGGACGAGCATTTACCTCTGATAGAATTTGCTTATAACAACAGTTATCGTGCCAGTATTGGGATGCCACCCTATGAAGCCCTTTATGGACGCAAATGCAGATCTCCAGTGTATTGGGACGAAGTAGGAGAACGCAAAATACTTGGACCTGAACTAGTACAGCAGACAAAAGAAGTGGTTGAAATTATCCAAAGGAGATTGATAGCCGCACAGGACCGTCAAAGGAAATATGCAGACCAGTCAAGGAAAGACATGGAATTCGAAGAAGGAAGCTTGGTATTACTGAAAGTATCACCGTGGAAGGGACTAACGAGGTTTGGAAAGAAAGGAAAGCTGAGCCCAAGATATGTCGGACCTTTTGAGATTCTAAAGCGCGTTGGCAAAGTAGCTTACGAATTGGCGTTACCTCCGCACATGGAGCACATTCACAATGTTTTTCACGTATCGATGCTTAAGAAGTATAATCCAGACTCCAGGCATGTAATATAATATGAGCCAATAGAGCTTCGGGCAGATTTGTCATATATAGAGAGTCCGATAGAGATTCTAGAGGAAAGAGAGAAGGTATTGAGAAATAAAGTGGTAAAGCTAGTAAGAGTATTATGGAGAAACCCAAAGGTTGAAGAGTCTGTTCTGCCTCCACATTGCCCTGAGCATCCAACAATTGATAGGATGACACAGGATGAGTAAAAGTGTCAGCATCCAAGGAAATGTTATCAATTTCAGCTTTGTAATGTTGCTGAAATTGTCTTCCCTTTTCAACATCATCCACAATCATTGACTCACTAGCAATGGCTGGATCTACCCTTATTTCTCTTGTACCTGCCTTTCTCTCATTATCTCTCTTTTGTTGCATCAGGGTCTTACCCTGGCTCCCCACCCTCACACCCTCACCTTCACCTACTAAGGTGGCACTCCTCTCACTCACTTTTGCCAATCCTGAATGAATGGATTGCTGAGATTCACTCTTTTCCTCTCCTTTTTCCTGGGAGCAACCCAGCCTCTCACTCAATGCACTCTCCTCTCTCAGTCCTAAGAGTGACTGTATTACCACTAAATCTTCTGCACTAGAAATAATTGAAGTTTGAAGTTGTGCAGAGACACTCGACGGATAATGTGATATCCATCGGGTGAGTGGTAAAGCTATCCGATGGATAACTGTTGTTAAGCTTATCCGTCGGGATACAATCACTACTCGACGGATGAGCAATATCCATCGAGAGAGTAGAAATGAATGAGGTGGGAAGAGAAACTATTATTGAATCTGTGTTGATTGAAGTTATTTGAGGCACAGATGTCACAATAGTGTCTGAAAGAATTGGCAAGTGAGCCAACAAATCATCTAAAAGATGATGCTCACTTGCACTAGATTTTGGCTTCCCCAACAGAGTTAAAGAAGGGGAATCAGGAATTGAAGTATTTATCATATCCACTTCCAGAGAGTTTGTTGGTGAGTATGGTGTTTCAGAGGCTTCTATTATAAGAGATTTTGGCTGTGACTCCACATTTATTGGAGCCACATCAAACTGAATTTGAAAAAGTGCAGGGACTGTGTCTTTAGCACCAGTTTACACTGTGTGTGTGCCCTGTACATCCCCAGTTGTTTTGGATGTCTTCTTTCTTGTGTAAGTTTGGGGTGAGCTCGTGTCCCTAACCCTTTTGGCCTGTGCTCTTGGCTGAGAGCCTTGTTCAATAGCCACATCCTTTTGGGAGGATGCAACTAGAAGTGAGCTTTTGTCCTTTTTAAGCACTGCAGTTTGTTGGGAAACTGCAGTGTGGCTAGGCTGGGATTCACTCAACTCTCCAACCTTATCCTTGGGGTATCTTTGATGTTCACCCCTTCCCTCACCTAACTGACCCTCCTTCACTCTCCCCTCTTTGGCTTTGGTGGATTTTTCAACTGGTACCTTTTGAGAGATACCAGAGGAGGTTTTCTTTGACTTGGATTTAGAAATTACAGTAGTTTTGGCAGCTTTGGTTGGCAACTGTTTGGTCATTGTCACAGTTGCCATAACTACTCCTGAACTCAAAGAAATTGAGGAGATTGGAATAGTTGAGGGTATGGATGAACTTACCTCACTTACCTGAGGTGTCTGCATTACAGGGAAGTAGAACATTGGCACATCGCTATGATGGTTGGCTCTGTTCAAATCTGCAATGATTCTTCTCTCTTGAACCCAACAAGCTAATTTGTTGTTGGGGTTCTCAATTACAATCTCTTGACAAAGATTGTTAGCCAATATCATGAAAAATCTAGCATAATATACATTCTTTCCCCTTTTGGCTAACTCACCTAGTTAAAAACCTAACTCATACAAGACAAGGTCACTGAAATTGTACAATTTATCTGTAACTAGCATGTATAGCATGTTAAGCATGAAAATGTTCACATAATCAAAATTACTGACTTTTCCAGAGAAAACTTTAGTCACAACATCACACATGAAACTCCATTCCTTCCTAAGACCTAATCTTCTAATCTCACTTAGCTTATTAGTAGGAAGTGCATAATGCATGGAATTAAGCATATTGATAATATCAGTGTCAGTGTGTGGTGAAGTTACATTATCATCAGGAATTTTGAAACATGCTTTTATCACATCACTATTGATACAGAACTCATTACCTTTGATAGTTAGAGTGATGGTTTTGTTAGTAGAGTTGTAGATTGCAGTGGTCCACATCTCTTCAACAACTTCACAGTAAACTGTGGGTGATTCAAGCATGGCATGACTTAACTTGCAGTTCTTCACGAAGTCCATCATCTTGTGATAGTCTTCTGATTGCTGAATACCCTTATTGACCAAAGCAGTGAGTTGTTCTTCTCATAAATGAACCCAGTCTGAGACATGATCTTTACTACATGTGCCATTGTTAGAGAATGAAAGCTTGAAGAGAAAGAGGATATTTGCTTGAGAGAGAATAAAATAAAAGCAGTTGAATTTGAGAATGATAAAAGAAAATAATTAGAATGAAATAAGCTTTTATACTATCTCAAAGACAACGGATGAAAATAATAAAGAAAAGTAAATTACCCAATAGAAATTTCCTAAATTAGCCGTTTAAAAATAAACTGTAAAAATTCCACCCATTATCCGTCGTGTAATGCTTATAAACTGTAAGTATACTCGATGGATAATGTTCAGGGAATTGACGGTTAAGATTTAGACACTTCGACGAATGAGGATAAACTGTTATCCGTCGAGTTTTAAAAGATTCCAGAAAAGTAATTAATTTTTATTTGCACATAGTATATCGACGGATGACTCAACTCGATGGATAATGGTCATCCGTCGAGATGCAAATTTTGACTTAGCCAAAATTTCACTTATGTCTAAAAATCAGTTAAATTTCTGGCTACATATCAACTTGCAAAATAACTCAGATAGATTCAAGAGTAATTAAGCATACCTAACTCACTTACCAACCTAGAAAAGGTGGATTCATCCAATGGCTTGGTAAATATATCTGCAAGCTGCTTCTCACTTGGAACAAAATGTAACTCTACAGTACCATTCATTACATATTCCCTTATGAAACGGTACTTGATGTCTATGTGCTTTGTTCTTGAATGTTGCACTGGATTTTCAGTGATGGCAATTGCACTTGTGTTATCACAGAAAATAGGAATCCTCTCAACTTGCAAACCATAGTCTAGCAATTGATTTTTCATCCATAAAATCTGTGCACAGCAACTGCCAACAGTAATATATTCAGCTTCAGCTGTAGAATTAGAAACTGAATTTTGCTTTTTACTAAACCATGACACAAGCTTGTTTCCTAGAAATTGACAAGTTCCTGTTGTGCTTTTTCTGTCAATTCTGCAACCTGCATAATCTGCATCTGAATAACCAGTTAGATCAAAACCAGAATCTCTAGGATACCAAATGCCAAGTTTTGGTGTTCCCTTGAGATATCTGAAAATTCTCTTAATAGCTATCAAGTGAGACTCTCTAGGATCAGCCTGAAATCTAGCACATAAACATGTAGCAAACATTATATCTGGCCTACTAGCTATTAAGTACAGAAGTGAGCCAACCATGCCTCTATAGCTTGAAATATCCACAAACTTTTCAGTAGTGTTTAGTTCAAGCTTAGTTGCAGTGGCCATGGGAGTTTTTGCAGATATGCAATCCATTAGATCAAACTTCTTTAAAAGATCAAAAATATATTTAGTTTGACTAATGAATATTCCATCACTAACTTGCTTAACTTGTAAATCAAGAAAGTGAGTTAGTTCTCCCATCATACTCATTTCATACTTACTTTGCATCAGTTTGGTAAACTTTTTACAAAGTTTCTCATCTGTAGAGCCAAAAATAATATCATCTACATAAATTTGAACAAGTATGCTAGAGCCATTAACATTTCTGAAAAATAAAGTTTTATCTACAATACCTCTTGTGAAGTGATTTTCCAAAAGGAACTTTGATAAAGTGTCATACCAGGCTCTAGGTGCTTGCTTCAGTCCATAAAGTGCTTTCAGTAGATAATAGACATATTCTAGAAAATTTGGATCTTCAAAGCCAGGAGGTTGACTAACATACACTTCTTCCTCCAAATCTCCATTTAGAAAGGCACTTTTGACATCCATTTGATAGACCTTGAAATTGGCATGGGCTGCATAGGCTAAGAAGATTCTGATGGCTTCAAGTCTTGTAACAGGAGCAAATGTTTCATCAAAATCTATTCCTTCTTGCTGGCAATAGCCTTTAGCAACCAATCTGGCTTTGTTCCTTACTACTATGCCATTTTCATCCATCTTGTTTCTGAATACCCATTTGGTGTTTATTGGATTCTTTCCTTTAGGATTGGGCACCAGCTTCCATACTTTATTCCTTTCAAATTGGTTTAGCTCCTCCTGCATAGCTAAAATCCAATCAGGATCTAACAAGGCTTCTTCTACCTTCTTTGGTTCTTCCTTTGACAGAAAGCTGCTGTATAGACATTCTTCTTGAGTTGCTCTCCTGGTTTGAACTCTGGAAGAAATATCACCAATAATCAGTTCAAAGGGGTGATCTTTTGTCCATTTCCTTGGTTGAGGTAGATTAGCTCTAGATGAAGAGACCTCAATGTTGTCTTGATGTGTGATTGAGTTTTGATTGTTAGAAACTCCCCCTGAGTTTGTGGATCTTTGATTTGAGAAAGGGGTACTTTCTATGGGTGATCTGCCTTGACTTCCTGCTCCTTTTGATAACCCGACGGATGGTGAATTTTGAGTATCGACGGATGAGGCAGGTTGTCTACCGTCGGATAACACAGATTGCCTTCCGACGGATGAAGCATTTTGTAACTCGACGGATGTTGAGTTTTATGCTTCATTGGTGGTAGATTTGTCTGCATTATCCTTAGACACTGTTTCTTGATCACTTTCATCATCACTTCCATCACTAACCATCTCAACATTGTCAAATTTGAGGCTCTCATGGTAATCTCCATCTTTCAGTCCTTCAATCTTTTTATCATTAAACGCAACATGTATAGATTCCACAAGAATGTTGGTTCTTAGATTGTAGACTCTATTACCAACAGCATATCCAACAAAAATTCCTTCATCTGCTTTAGCATCAAACTTTCCATTTTGATCAGTTTGATTTCTCAGAATATAACATTTACAGCCAAAGACATGAAGAAAGTTTAGAGTTGGCTTCTTGTTCTTGAACAATTGATAAGGAGTCATGCATCTTGCTTGATTAATCAGAGAAATGTTCTGAGTGTAGCATGCAGTGTTTACAGCTTCAGCCCAAAAATATGTTGGTAATTTTGATTCTTCAAGCATTGTCCTTGCAGCTTCAATAAGAGATCTTTTCTTTCTTTCCACTACTCCATTCTGTTGTGGAGTCCTTGTTGCTGAAAACTCATGCAAGATCCCATTTTCCTCACAAAATGCTCTCATGACATAGTTCTTGAACTCAGTTCCATTGTCACTCCTGATTCTTCTAACTTTGAAATCAGGATGATTGTTAACTTGCCTTATGTGATTGATGATGATTTCACTAGCCAGATCTTTAGACTTTAGGAAATATGTCCAAGAGAACTTTGAGTAATCATCTACAATTACTAGGCAAAATCTTTTCTTTGAAATTGACAATACATTGACTGGTCCAAACAAATCCATGTGAAGTAGTTGCAGAGGCTCTTCAATTGCTGAATCAAGTTTCTTCTTGAATGATGCTTTGATCTGCTTCCCTTTTTTGCAGGCATCACACAGTCCATCCTTTGTAAACTCCACCAGAGGAATGCCTCTTACTAGTTCTTTCTTTACCAGCTCATTCATGGTCTTGAAGTTTAAATGGGATAGCTTCTTGTGCCATAGCCAACTTTCATCTTGACTTACTTTACTGAGAAGACAAGTTACAGATTCTACTTTAGTTGAGTTGAAGTCAGCTAGGTACACATTTC
The DNA here is from genome assembly GCF_009905375.1 of Apium graveolens. Classification (NCBI taxonomy): domain Eukaryota; kingdom Viridiplantae; phylum Streptophyta; class Magnoliopsida; order Apiales; family Apiaceae; genus Apium; species Apium graveolens. Next base: position 173,348,774 of record NC_133657.1, read on the forward strand.
CTCTTCTCACACCAGTGAGAACCACTTTGTTGTTTTGATTGTTAGTCACAACACAGGCTTCTTTGTTGAAGGTTACTGAGTTGCCTTTGTCACAAAGCTGGCTGATACTCAACAGATTGTGTTTGAGACCATCCACTAAGGCAACCTCTTTAATGATGACATTGTCCTTTAAAATCAAGCCATATCCCACAGTATAACCCTTGCTGTCATCTCCAAAAGTAATACTTGGGCCAGCTCTCTCCTTAAACTCTGTGAGCAGGGTAGAATCACCAGTCATGTGTCATGAACAGCCACTATCCAAGTACCAAAGATTCTTTCTGTTTCCCTGCACACATAAAAATCAAATCAAGTTGATTTTGGTACCCAAGTTTCCTTGGGTCCTGCCTTGTTAGCTTTCTTCTTCTGTTTCTTAGGTTTTATCTCATTTGACTTAGGAATTTCAGATTATTCCTTAGTCAATTGGGTTGTACCTTTGAAACCACTAAATGTAACAGAATTATCATGCATGTTATGGCTAACAGGAAATGACATGCTTGGTGCAAACGTGTTATTCCAGTAAGGCATGCTAAATGGCATTTGAGGTATATTGTATGCAGCATAATATGGATTAGGTGCAAATGGCATATTAGCAAACCGTGCATTCATGTTCTGTGTAGGCATAGCATTAACAGGCATGGGAGGCATGGCATTCATGTTAGGAAATTGAGGCTGAACAGACTTGGGAGTAGGCATGGCAGATTTACAATTAACAGACAAATGATTTACACTACCACACTTGACACAGATTTTTCTAGGAGCATATTTATCAGGTGTGTAGTTATTGTGTTTGTTAATCCCTACTTTACCATTCCTATTGTTTTTCTTTTTAGTCTCTGTTTTCACCTCTATTTTCTCAAGTCTGTCACTTAACTGTTTGACAGTCATGTGACCAACATTAGCCTTTTTCCCTTTCTTAGCTTGACTTGACTCTCCTGAAACAAAGTTCTTGGAAATAGACCCATACTTATCATTTAGCTTGATTAATTTGGCTTTGCTAATGGGTTTGCTTATAGCCAACGGATGAGGATTTTTATCATTCGATGGATAACACTTTTTGTTATCCGACGGATAATCCTCATCATCCGTCGAGTCTACATCTGTCAGCAACCCATCTACCAAAATAGGTTCTAGTTTCTCTTTATTCTTTTTCCAGGCTTCATCACAAAAAGACTCAATTCCTTGAACTTTGGTGATTTGAGCATGAACATTCCTGGATGTTTTCCATGCTTTAATCACCTCTTGTTCACGCTCGAGCTGCTTCTTCAAAATTTCTTCATTTTTCAAGGACTCAGTTAATTCCTCCTTGGAAATCTTACACTCAATTTTTAGTTTCTCAAACTCAACAAACTGAGACTCAAGCACATTATTCCTCTCACTTAAAACCAAGTTGTTTTCTTTGATTTTAGCATTTTCTTTAGTGAGAGACTTAAGTGTAACACGCAAATGATACAATTCTGTAGACATGTCATTTATGGCATCATTACACTCAGCTTTAGATAAATGTGCAAGGTTTGTAGTGATTACCTGATTGTTTGAGGAACTTGTCTCTGTTTCATCAGACTTGGCCATTAGGGCTAGATTGACATAGCTGACATCTTCATCTTCATCCAAACCATCTGATGCCCAGTCATTCTCTTGTGTAATGAAAGCCCTTTCCTTTTTTTTGAGTAGATCAAAGTATTTTTGCTTATAATCCACAGACTCAAATCTTTTCTTACTGGAATCTAACTTTCTACACTCATTTGCAAAATGCCCTGCCAAGCCACATTTGAAACATTTGAATTTTGACTTATCCACCATGTTTCTATTTGGCTTGGCTGCTCTAAAGTTCTTCTTGAACTTGAGCTTGGCAAATCTTCTTGAAAGAAATGCTAGGTGCTCATCAATGTCCTCCATGTCATCTTGGCTCAATGAATCTTCACTTTCAGCTAGCCCCTTACCCTTATTCTCACAGACCTTTGAAGTTGATTCTACAGCTTCCATCTTCACTTCCTTCTCCTTTTCCAGATCAGCAACTAGTGCAATGGATCCTCCTTTCTTCTTTCCTCTCTCCATTCTTTCATCCTGCTCTATCTCAAGCTCATAGGTCTTAAGAATGCCATACAGTCTCTCCAAAGTAAACTCCTTATAATCTTGTGAGTTTCTCAATGAGACTGTCATTGGTTTCCATTCCTTTGGAAGAGATCTGAGAAATTTCAGATTGGAGTCTTTAGTCTGATAGACTCTTTCATGCAACTTAAGAGCATTTACTAGTTTTTGGAATCTACTAAAAATGTCAGTGAGTGACTCACTTTCTTCATTGTGAAAGTACTCATATTGCTGAATCATGAGCTGCATTTTATTTTCTCTTACTTGCTCAGTGCCATCACAAATTATCTGTATTGTGTCCCAAACTTCCTTAGCAGTTTTGCAGTTGATGATGTTATCAAACATATCTGCATCAACACCATTGAACAGAATGTTCATGGCCTTTTTATCTTTCCTGACTTGTTCAATGTCAGGATCAGACCATTCATGCCTTGGCTTTGGAACAGATGGCTCGTTTCCTGTTGCAGCTCTCATTGGAACATGAGGGCCTCTTTCTATGCAGTCCACATAGGCCTCATCTTGAGAAAGCATATGAAGATGCATCTTTACCTTCCAATGATGGTAATTATCTTTATCAAGAAAAGGAATCTTAACTCCAACATCTTTCTTGTTCATCTTGCTGAATTGTTTTGATCTTTAAACTCTTTGTAGATTAAAAGCTTGCTCTGATACCAATTGTTAGTCCCTTAACAATATAGCAAGAATTACAGAAGGGGGGTTTAATGGAATTCTTGAACCTTTTTCTTGAAATAAAAATGTTCAACTCGATTATAGATATATTTGTTTTGATTAGCACAATGCGGAATGTAAACTTAATTGAATCAAAACATAAGTAATTAAAAACAAGAGTCTTTAAAAACTTTCTGGTGGATTTAAACAATTCCACCAGAGATATATATAATATATCGAGAGGACTCTGTGTGCAGAAGTGCTCACAGCTGCTTACAAAATGGAACTACTGAGAATACAGGAAATGCTAAAGATTCTGCTTACAAAGATTTCTCTATTTTTTGTGTTTTTCAGCTATCTCAGTTATATTTCTATTTGCTACTCTCTTGGTTTATATAATACCAAGATTACAAAGTCAAAAAGACTGAACAAATATAAAATCTAACAGTCTTAAGCTTTGCTGCTTTTTGTCCTCTATTACCCAGTTAATGGGCTTCCACAGTGTGTTTGTATACTTCTCGACGGCTGTGTGAATTCTTCATATGATCATCCGTCGACTTTCGGAACATCCGTCGATGGTTTAATCGATCATCCGTCGACTGCTATATTAAACATCCGTTGATAGTCATTTGATCATCCGTCGATGGCTTTGTTAATCATCTGTCGGTAGCTATTTTGGCACTTAACTCTATTTCACTTATGCAGAATTACAAGACATCATTTATGTATAATTAATCAACCTATTCTGCATATCTAGTTAAAGTCAACATGACTTATATGCTACTACAGATTCTATACAAAGGTGCATACATAACTGTGCTACAAACTTATTATTACATAAGCTACTCACTCGATGGATAATAAGCTAATCATCCGTCGAGACTATAATGAGTTATCCGTCGGGACTATAATTCTTATCCGTCAAGTGCTACATAATTTCACTAAGTAAAATCTACTTAGATGTTTTGTTTATGAAATCATCAAGTACACAACATATGCACAACACTGCATATTACTATCTTTATCATTACTATAAGCAGGTTATTAATAAGGTGTGTGTGGACCCCCAAACTTCTGACCCAGGTTTGGAGGGCGCCATAGGTTTGGTATCAGAGCTACAGGTTATAAGTCACTGACACCAGCCTAGATTGACGGGAATGGGTACAGGGTTAGGATTAGAAGTAAGGAATAGAAAGATAGAACGTCGAGAGGTTGAGTGCTATGGTATAACAGGTATCAGTGTAATTCGCGTAATGGTTCGAGATTCTTATATTGCGATATGATTTCAGATAGCAGCGATGGCCGACTCTTTTATCCCTGTATCAGCTGATCACTCAGAGCCTTCAGTTAGAGTACCATCTTCAGATCCACGTCCCGTTGTTCCACCAGTGTTGGCTATTCTACCTCCACCTGTGTTGCAGCCCGTACCATTGCAGGTTATTCCACCCCCAGGCATGAGGCCACCTGTCAGAGGACCTCCACCAGCTGATTCAGATTCCACTGGGCATTCAGTTGCGAGTGCCCCATTCCAGTCTACATTGCCCCCAGTTCCTTACGACGGGTATGAGACTCTTCTATTAGAGCGTGATTCCTTGTTGGCCCAGATCCGAGAGCTACAGTATATCATTAGGACTACAGATGTTGATCGTGGTGTGAGGGAGCTTCGAGAGGAGATTCATGTGGCACGGAGGGTTCTTGAGGCTAGGCTACATGGAGCTACACTACCTGGCAGAGGCCCTGATGTATTGATGGGATGGGCTACTGAGGTGATGGAGGACTTTGAGAGGCTGGGAGGACCAGAGTTTCCTTGGAGTTAAGTTAGAGATCCAAAGACAGAGATGCTGAGCAGTGTTATTATGGTTGTGTAGTATGTACAGTAGTGTGTAGTGTGTATCAGTAGACTTTTGGGTTGTATTTATAGACTAGCTATGCTGACTAGTGAGTAGGTTGTTGTACCCTTTTTGCTTTTACTTTCGAAGCGTCTTTACGCTTGTACTACCCAAAACTTTTGATCTATATATATCAGTACCTTTTTCCTTTCCAGTATTGTCATTTATTTTACTACACCTGTTTTACTTTACCTTATTTATTGCATCAGTTATACCCCTGTGATACCATGTACCCTGTTTTCCATAACTGTTTATATTCTATAAAGAAGCATGCAATTTACTTAGTTCAATTGTTACAACTGTTTTCAAAAAGAGATATTTCTGTGTTACAAAACTTTTCTTTTATGCAAAGAATTTGATTTAAAAGCTAAATAAGTTGTTTGATTCTTTATAGAAAAATGCCTCCCAGAAGAAATACCCGCACCAACACCCAAAATGAAGAAACTAACAACAATAATAATAACAACCAAGATGATACAAACTAGAATGCAAACCCAGGACCTATAGACCCAGCAATAGCCCAGATTCTTCAAATCTTGGCCCAACAAACAGTTCACCTAGCACAACAACAACAAAGACAGACCAATCCCCAGGTAACTTTCAAAACTTTTCAGGCAGTAAACCCACCAGAATTCAAGGGTTCATTAGAGTCGATTGAAGCAAATGTTTGGTTAAAGGAGATAGAGAAGGCACTTGCCTTAGTAAAAGTCAAGGAAGAACAGAAGGTTGAGTTTGCAAGTTACTATTTGAAGAATGAGGCCACCTATTGGTGGGAGATGGTGAAGACATTGGAAGGAACAAATGTTATTACTTGGGAGAGGTTTAAGGAGTTATTTTTAGAAAAATATTTTCCTCAGTTTGTCCAAGACCTGATGGAGCTGAAGTTTTTAGAATTAAAGCATGGCAATATGTCGGTGGCGGATTATGAGAGTAAGTTTGAGGAATTGTCAAGGTATGTGCCGTCATATGTGGATACTGACAGGAAGAAAGCTAAGAGATTCCAGCAAGGTTTGAAGCCATGGATCAGAGGGAAGGTAGCCATTTTTGAATTGGATACCTATGCAGGAGTTGTACAGAAGGCTATGATTGCAGAGACAGAGAGTGAGATGTCACAAAAGGAGAAAGAAAGCAAGAAAAGGAAATTTGAAGGGAATGAAGGTCAGTCACAACCAGGGAAGTTTCCAAATTTTAAGAAGGGCAAGTTTCAGCCAGGAAGAAATTTTAATTTCAAGAGACAAAATGCCGGCGACGGAAGCTAGGGCAACCGTCCAGTAATGCGAATCAGCCAAATCAGTTGAGATTAACTTTTCCAGATTGTCAGGTATGTGGGAAGAAGCATGGAGGAGTTCGTAATAAGTTGAATGTAGTTTGTTTCAAGTGTAATCAGAAAGGGCACTATTCAAGGGAGTGCCGAAATCAGCCAGCAAGAGAGCCAGGAAATAAGGATCAGCCTATCCAGAATCCAGCAGTGAAGGTTCCAGCTATTGGATTTACGTGCTTTAAATGTGGGAAGCCAGGATATATAGCCAGGGATTGCAAGACACCAACCCCAGTCAGTAATATATTGAGGATTATGGGATCTACTCCAGCAGTAAATGAGACTCCAAGGGCCAGAGTTTTTGATATGTCTGTAAAGGATGCTATCTAGGATACTGATGTCATGGCAGGTACGCTTAATGTGAATTCTTTATGTGCCAAAGTGTTAATAGATTCGGGAGCAACTCGATCGTTTGTTTCACAAGATTTTGTTAGTAAGCTAAATTGCCCAGTTGAATATTTAAATGAAATAATGACTGTGGAATTAGCAAATCAAGAACGAGTATCTGTTAATCAAGTTTGTGGGAATTGTGAGATTGAGATTTCTGGTAGTAAGTTTTGTGTAAATTTGATACCATTTAAGTTAGGAGAATTTGACGTTATCTTAAGAATGGATTGGTTATCTAAGTACGATGCCCAGATAGATTGTCGAAATAAGAAGGTAATGGTGAAGACGCCAGACGAAAGAATAGTAACGTTCAAGGGCTAGAAACAAGTAAAGAAGTTCTTAACGATGATTCAAGCCAAGAAGTTGCTACGACAAGGATGCGAGCATTTCATGGCATATGTGATTGATAGGAGTCAGGAGCCAGCGAAACTTGAAGATATTCCAGTAGTGAATGAATTTCCAGACGTGTTTCCCGACGAGTTACCAGGACTTCCTCCAGATAGAGAAATTGAGTTTGCAATCGACTTAGCACCTGGAACAGAACCGGTATCCAAGGTCCCGTATAGAATGGCGCCCGTTGAGATGAAAGAGCTAGCGAAGCAATTGCAAGAGAAGTTAGAGAAAGGAGTAATCAGACCCAGTGTGTCCCCGTGAGGAGCCCCGGTATTATTTGTTAAGAAGAAAGATGGAAGCATGAGACTGTGCATCGACTATAGGGAGCTCAACAAGCTTACAATCAAGAACAAGTATCCGTTACCCAGAATTGACGATCTATTTGACCAATTGAAGGGAGCCAAGTTTTTCTCCAAAATTGACTTAAGATCGGGATATCATCAATTGAAGATTAAGCCAGAAGATATACCAAAGACAGCTTTCAAAACAAGGTATGGACATTACGAATTTTTAGTGATGTCTTTTGGATTGACCAATGCCCCGGCAGCGTTTATGGACCTGATGAATAGAATTTTCAAGGAATACTTGGACAAGTTCGTTATTGTGTTTATAGACGATATTTTGATTTATTCAAAGGCGGAAGGGGATCATGCGGAACATTTGAGAATAGCTTTGGAGATTTTAAGGAAAAAGAAGTTATATGCTAATTCTCGAAGTGTGAGTTTTGGCTACAGGAAGTTCAGTTCTTAGGACACATAGTCAGTAATGAAGGGATCAAAGTGGACCCAACAAAGATTAAGGCAATTACAAATTGGGAAAAACCGAGAACACCCACGGAGGTAAGAAGTTTCTTGGGATTAGCGGGATATTATCGTCGATTCGTTCAAAATTTTTCAAGGATTGCAATACCATTGACAAAGCTTACACGGAAGAATGAAAAGTTTATATGGAACGACAAGTGCGAAGAAAGTTTTCAGAAATTGAAGCAACGATTAATCACAGCACCGATTAATCACAGCACCTGTTTTGTCACTTCCAGACGATCAAGGGAATTTTGTAATTTATAGCGATGCTTCTCATAAAGGACTAGGATGCGTTCTAATGCAGCACGATAAGGTGATTGCGTATGCGTCAAGGCAATTAAAACCACACAAACAGAAATATCCTACTCATGATTTGGAGCTAGCAGCCATAGTTTTTGCTTTGAAAATTTGGAGACATTATCTGTATGGAGAAAAGTGCGAGATTTACACGGATCACAAAAGCTTAAAGTACATATTCACACAGAATGAGCTTAATATGAGGCAGAGGAGATGGTTAGAATTGATCAAGGATTACGACTGCTCGATTAGTTATCATCCCGGTAAAGCGAACGTTGTAGCAGACGCGTTGAGTCGGAAGGAAAAGTTAAATGTATTATCAGTACCTGAAGAGATATATAAGGAATTTCAGAAACTGGAATTGGAGATTAAAGTTTGCAGGCCTAATAAAGCAAAAGTGTACAGTATGACTTTTTCAGCCGGAGTTGCTAGGGAAAATAAAGAAGTGTCAGGAAGATGTAATGGATCAAGATATAAATCGTTTGGTAGGTGAGGAATTGTGCACGCAGAAAGATGATCAAGGTATTCTTAGGTTTTCTTCAAGAATTTGGATTCCACCGGTGACGGAGCTGAAGAATGAAATTTTACAGGAAGCACATAATTCAAGATATTCAATCCATCCAGGGAGTACCAAAATGTACAGAGATTTAAAGGAAAATTATTGGTGGCCAGATATGAAGAGGGAAATTGCGGAATGGGTTAGCAGATGTTATACATGTCAGAGAGTTAAAGCCGAACATCAAAGACCAAGTAGATTGCTATAGCCATTGGAGATTCCAGAGTGAAAGTGGGAACATATTGCCATGGATTTCATAGTTGGAGTACCAAGAACAAGGGCTAATCATGATGCCATTTGGGTTATAGTGGATAGACTTACCAAGTCAGCTCATTTTCTGCCTATAATTGAAAGATTTTCACTCGACAAGTTGGTCCATATGTACCTGAAGGAAATTGTAGTTCGTCACGGAGTCCCGGTGTCTATCGTATCTGATTGAGATCCAAGATTTAATTCAAGATTTTGGAAAAGTTTTTAAGAATGTTTAGGAACAAGACTAAATATGAGTACAGCTTACCACCCACAGACGGACGACCAAAGTGAAAGAACGATCCAGACAATCGAGGACATGTTACGTGTTTGTGCTATTGATTTAAAAGGAAGTTAGGACGAGTATTTACCTCTGATAGAATTTGCTTATAACAACAGTTATCGTGCCAGTATTGGGATGCCACCCTATGAAGCCCTTTATGGACGCAAATGCAGATCTCCAGTGTATTGGGACGAAGTAGGAGAACGCAAAATACTTGGACCTGAACTAGTACAGCAGACAAAAGAAGTGGTTGAAATTATCCAAAGGAGATTGATAGCCGCACAGGACCGTCAAAGGAAATATGCAGACCAGTCAAGGAAAGACATGGAATTCGAAGAAGGAAGCTTGGTATTACTGAAAGTATCACCGTGGAAGGGACTAACGAGGTTTGGAAAGAAAGGAAAGCTGAGCCCAAGATATGTCGGACCTTTTGAGATTCTAAAGCGCGTTGGCAAAGTAGCTTACGAATTGGCGTTACCTCCGCACATGGAGCACATTCACAATGTTTTTCACGTATCGATGCTTAAGAAGTATAATCCAGACTCCAGGCATGTAATATAATATGAGCCAATAGAGCTTCGGGCAGATTTGTCATATATAGAGAGTCCGATAGAGATTCTAGAGGAAAGAGAGAAGGTATTGAGAAATAAAGTGGTAAAGCTAGTAAGAGTATTATGGAGAAACCCAAAGGTTGAAGAGTCAACCTGGGAGTTAGAAAGTGATATGAGAGAAAAGTACCCTCGTTTATTCTCTTAGGAGATTCTAAGGACAGAATCCTTTTAAGGGGGAATGATGTAATATCCGGGATATATCGTGTAATTATTTTTGCTAATAAATAATTATTATATGTGTTCAGTATCTATTCTGTGAATTATTTGTTAAGTGTTAAATGTGTTTGGATGTTTAAAAATATTATTAATTGAGTATTTTAATTTTTACATGTCCAAAATAAAATATAGATAATTGTCATATCTTCCTAATTATTTTTATGTTGATTTATGAATTTATAAGAATTATATGAAATTTATAAAATCTTTTTCCGGGTATTTAAAATCTATTTTATAAAAACAGGAACCAACCGACGTTATCCGTTGTTACGTTTTTGGAACCCAAAACTCTTCCGAGAACTCCTTCCTAACCTAATTGTAATATTCCGAGCATATTCCATGTTTCGACTTTTTCAATCCGGCGTACGGTTTGTCCTGCGCGGGTCCCGGCGTAACATTTTTGATACAATATTCGGTTCGGTAAATCAATAAAACTCGTATTTTTGATAAACGAGAGCTTTTTATTAAACTATCCCAATTATCACCTCGTAGTACGTGTAACCAGGCGCTGAGACCAATACCGCCGTACAAATTGTACTGATTTGGATAATTATCCCGAAAACCGATACCGTTTGGATCAGTTTTTACAAATAAATGTACCATTCTATATCCGGAATGATCCAACGGGATACTAATTTTCCATAATTATAAATAGCCTTTTACCGTATTTTATTTCGTATCAAAATTATTTGCAGTCAGTAATTATATAAATTTCCAGAGAAAATCCTTATATTCATAAACCTTTCTGAAAATCAAACCACAAATTGAAGGTGTTATTGATCTCCGTTTGGAACGCTCGAGTAACCAAAACAGAGGTTTTAAGGTGTTCTTTCAGTTTCTTCAAGTTTCCGAACTGCAGAAATCAAGGTTATTTTTCTATATTTTTATTTAATTTCGAATTATTTTTATTAAAAATATGAATTTTTGTTCGGATGATTGTTTGTATGATTTGATGATTGCATGTTGTAGAGCTTATTTTCCTGATGATTTTCATATGTCATACGTTTGATTTGGAGTTCAATAACATGCTCAAAAGTGGGTTTAATTCTCGAATTTTAAATTTAGGGCTTTTTGATTTAGGGATTATTAGCTGTTGATTTATAGTGGATTATGTTCCTTATGAAATTTTCAATCGATTGGTATATAGCTCGTTAACAGAGGATGCTTGAATCGTAGGGAGTTGTCTTTTTAAGTTTTCGATGTTTCGCCGGAAACCGGCGATGTTCTTGGCCAATTTCCGGCCAAGTCTGGGGTTATTGATATGTTTTGATTGCATGAATCGATTCCTGGTTGTCTGTAGATATGATCTGGAGCTTGTGGTGGGGTGAGGATGCCGGGAACGTGTTCTCCGGCCACCCCCGACGTTTTCCCGGCGACCCCTGTCAAAATTGCAGTTTAGTAACTTATCTTTTGAAACCGATGAAGTTCAGTCCCTGAACTTTCCAGAGTTTTCAAAAATAGGATTCCTGTATTAAAATTATTCAAAAATCATACTTCCTATTTATTTTATTATAAAAATTCGATTTTAATTTCTGAAAATTCCAAAAATTATTATTTTAATTCCAAAAATTATTTTTAATTCAAAAATAAATCTGAATTAATTAGTTAATTAATTTCAGTTAATTTTTAATCAATTAATTGATCAATTAATTCGAAAATTAATTGATTAATTGATTTAATTAATTATTAATTGATTTTAATTAATTAATTAATTAGATTTAATTATTTAAAAATGATTTAAAAATTCCGAAAAATAGTTTCGAGCTTTAAAATATTATTCTAAATTATTTTCAAGGCTCGATAATTATTATAAAATTGTTTTGAAGCCAAAATGGGCCAACCGAACCCTGGTTATTACTCCGAAATTGATCCAACGACCCGTTTTAATTCCGAAAAATGTTTTAAAAATCATTTTAAATATCTGAAAGCCTATTTATGACCCGAGACTTCTTTATAAATGATATACCATTGATTATGTGAAGTGTTATGTGTTATATGTGACTTGTTGGTTAACTGTCGGTCTGTATATTCGATGTTTACTTGTTTATTGCGTAACTTTCGATCCGTTAATCGGATTTGGGTGAAATGAAGGGTAGATAAAAGTATGTGTCAAATTGAATCGTATGAGTTGAATATTGATAGATGCTCATGATATGTGAGCAGAAGAGGCAAGGCGTAGGAAAGGGAAACAGGTAGTCAAGGAGTAAGACAGTGGTGATTGAGAGCAAGTGCAGTGTAGTAAGCTAGTACCAGGCAAGTGTTCTGAACTTTCTCGAGATGTTGTATTGATTAATAATCTTATTTTATATTGCAAGTGCTTTGAAGCACTGAACCCAAAACCCTGGTTCCGATTATTGATCTTTAGCCGTAAACCTAATTCTTTCTAGACCATTGATTGTTGTATACCCAAATACGAACCTCAAATATACGATACTACTCCACAAATACATACAAACTCAAACACTGAACCAGATTGCTTACACACTCAAACCATTGTATCTTATGCTTTGAAAGGCCAAATTCTTGAAACCCTGAAACACTAATTCTTTTGTTATCCAATTCTTTCACTACCTAACAGCCAAGCTTTGGAAATGTCATATTGATCTTTATGCAGATTGAAACCATTTTCATTATTGAACGTCCAAAGTTATTAATGATCCTGTTTATTGTTTATTACTGCTTATTCTGTTATTATGGTAGAATTGGATTGTTTTTATAAAATTGTGGATCAGATTCATGGTCAGACCATGTAATGGTCAAGTTAGGCCAATGTGTGCCTTGGATCCAGTAGTTAGAGCAGTGCTGTGTGCTTTGCTCGAGGTTAGTGCGTGACTGATCAACAACCTAACCTTGGTTTTTAAAATAAAAATATAATATCCAATTCTAAATCATAATCAATTGTTCACTTGATATCATAACCATATTCACCTGATGATCATTATTCTCTGTTTTGTCATTATGACTTGCTGAGCTAGTTAGCTCATTTGTGCGATGTTGTTTATGTTCTTTTCCAGTTAAGAAGAAACCGGTTGGTACCGAGGATCCCCAGTCCAGCGCGAGAGCTAGGGGTTGAGGTTGATCGAGTTGAGTTAGTAGGCTTCTTTTGGAATAATTTAAGTTTGTAAAAGTTTGTAATAATGTTTAATACTCAGTTCTGAGTTTGGATAGTTGGGATTTGAATGGTTTGTAATATAAGTAAGTGTGTTTGGCTTGTGTGCATACTTTAACCTATTGCGGTCCATGGTAGTTGGTAAGTAGGGTCACTGCATATTACTATCTTTATCATTACTATAAGCAGGTTATTAATAAGGTGTGTGTGTGTGGACCCCCAAACTTCTGACCCAGGTTTGGAGGGCGCCACACTCACCACCGAAGATAACAAGTGGGCCGAAGCGGTTGGACTTCACCCAAGAAATTTACTCTCAGCCGAAGTCTATGGACATGTTAGAGGCTCACTACATTAGGCCCATATTACGAGTCTGGGCCAAAGACGAGCATATAGTTCGCGTGTAGTAATTTGGAATTTCACGACGTGATTAAGTGAATAAAGTATAATTATGTGGTGTAATTATAAATTATGTGATTAAATGAAGGGTTAAATGATTTTGTTGGGTAATTGTCTTTATTGTATATTATTAACTGGGAAAGTAAAATGACCCGTTCCAGTTTGATGAGTCAGCTTAGGGGATAAGCTGTGTTGTCGGGCCGTCAGGTTGAACGGAACCTGTCTTAAAAAAAGATTAAGGTGTTTAAATGTGAACTATGTGTTATTATGAGAAATATGAATATTTAAGTGAGTATTATATTCTATTTTGATGTGTCAGATGGTATAAATAAAATGATTGAGAAACGTAGTTGAAAATGCTCAGCGTCGGGCCGTCAGACAGGACGCGACCCGTTACGCGAAAAGTGGTTATTAATTAAAAAGGGGAATTCTTATGATCGAATGTGTTGCGATATGAGTCGTGATATGGGAATACATGCTATTGCTTGAAAATATGCTTGATTATGTGCTTTGGTTATTTTTAAATGATTTTAAGGGATTTATTTGATTTAAAATAAGGTTTATTGAACCTTTATATATATTTATAAAATTATTCGATTATGGTCAAGGTGTGGAATCTATTTTTTATCTTCGAAATAGTCCTAGAGAATTTCTAAAAATGATAGATGAAATTATTTGGTGATTGGTGTATTTTAAAATGATTTTATCGAGTTATAATTCTATTTTGAGCGTAATCTTGTAAAATTCATAGAAACTAAACCGTACGCTCAAAAATTATTTTCAAAATATGGTTGGAAAACTAATTTCGAGATCTATGTTCTAAAATTATTATTCATTTCATTCCCATCTTTTCTAAAAGAGCTATATAATATTCAAATTCATTTTGAGTGAAATAAAAATAAGATTCTAGAGTTGGGTTGGCAAAAGACCAAAACGCCCCTGCCATTTTGGCTATAAAAACCCACCCCTCCCTCTTTTTCTTCTCTCCACCCAGCCACTCTTTCTTTCTTTCTTTCTTTCCTATTTTCCTTCTCTCTCTTTTCTCTCTTTTTTCTCTTCTCTATCTCGGCTCTCTCCTTCTCTCTCTTTCTCTCTCTTGCATGCAACATCAAAACTTAGTCCAAATTCAAAGATCTTGCTACCTATAGTCATCATTTTCAATCTTCTACTCATATACCATTTGCATGTAAGTATTTAAGCTAGTTTCAAATCAACTTCTCTTGATTATATCTAAGAAAAAGCTCAATTTCTTAGGGTATGATCATAGGAGAAATGTAGTGTGCTATATGTTCTGTTTTCTTTGGTTTTGGAAAAATAAAATGGAGTTTTGATTTACAAATGAGTTTTGATTGATGATCCATGATTTACTAGCAAAATGACCTGCCAAGCCACACTTGAAACATTTGAATTTAGACGAATCAACAATGTTTCCGTTTGACTTGGCTGCTCCAAAATTCTTCTTGAATTTGAGCTTGACAAATCTCCTGGATAGAAAAGCAAGATTCTCATCTATGTCATCCATGTCATCTTGACTAAGCTGGTCTTCATGCTTAGCTACTAGTCCATTTCCTTTGCCTTCACAAACTCTTATGTTTGGTGCGGATTCAATAACTTCAACCTTTATCTCCTTCTCCTTTTCTTGTTCAACAACTAGTGCAATGGACCCTCCCTTCTTTCTTCCTTTCTCCATCTTCTCATCTTGATCTATTTCAAGCTCATAGGTTTTTAGGATACCATACAGTCTATCCAAGGTGAACTCTTTGTAATCTTGAGAATTTCTCAATGAGACTGTCATAGGCTTCCATTCCTTTGGTAGAGATCTAAGGAATTTGAGGTTTGAGTCTTTTGTTTGATAGACCCTTCCATGCAGTTTTAGAGCATTCAGTAGTTTTTGGAATCTACTGAAAATGTCAGTGAGTGACTCACTTTTTTCACTATGAAAATGCTCATATTGCTGAATCAAGAGTTGCATCTTGTTCTCTCTTACTTGCTCAGTTCCATCACATATAATTTGAATTGTATCCCAGACATCCTCAGCAGTCTAGCAATTTATGATGTTGTCAAACATGTCACTGTCAACACCATTAAATAGAATGTTCATGGCCTTTTTATCTTTTTAAACTTGTTCTTTATCTGGAACTGACCATTCTATTTGTGGTTTTGGGACCGATGCTTCATTTCCTGTAGCAGCTCTCATAGGGACATGTGGACCTTTCTCAATGCAGTCCACATATGCTTCATCTTAAGATAGGAGTGTTATTCCCTAACAATACAACAAGAATTAAAGAAGGGGGGTTGAATGTAATTCTGGCTACTTTTTCAAATTTAAAAGAAAGTTCTAACTTGATAAATATAACAGTGTTTGATTAGCAATGGCGCGGAATAAAAAGTGATAGAAATCAAAACACTAAGTAATAAAAATATAAGCTTTTAAAACATTCTGGTGGATTTGTAAGTATCCACCAGATATATATATATATATATATATATATATATATATATATCAAATGAGAACTCTGTGAGCTTTGAATAGCTCACAGCTGCTTACAAGTTTGACCAACTAAACTACAGAGAAATGCTTACAAAATACAGCTTGATTTGTTTCTTTGAAAAATAGGCTTGCTTAGTTAATTATTCTACTTGCTACACTTGGTTTATATATCACCAAGTTTACATGATAATAAGACAAGATAATAAAAAAAACATATCTAGTCTAACTCCATGCTACTTCACTACTCTATTCCAGCATCTTTGGATATCTTCACAATTGCATAGAAATGGTAATGCTTCTTTGTTCTCAAATTCCTGCTTAACAGGCTTCCACATTCCTTTTGTAAACACCCAACGCATGTGACTGTGTTGTCACTGTCAACAGCTATTTGAATTTGATCATCCGTCGGGACTATGCTTGTCATCCGTCGGGAGCTTTATTGATCATCCGTTAGGAGTCTTTATGAATCATCCATCGAGAGCCTTTTATGTCACTTGACTCCATTTTATTTATACAGAATTATAAGACATCTTATATTTACAATTAGTCACCCTATTCTGTATATCCACTAGTAGTCAACATGACTCATATACTCCTACAGAATCTACACAATATTGCTTGCAGAAATGTTCTACAATTATTATTTGTTACATAAGCTACTCATGCGATGGATGTCAGTTTGTCATCCGTCGGGACTATAAAGTTCATCCGTTGAGACTATATTTGATCATCTGTCGAGTGCTACAAAATTCACTAAGTTAAATCTACTAAGGTGTTTTGTAAACTTATCATCAAGTTCACAACATATTCCTAACAATCTCCCCCAATTTATGTCTACTTGAATTATAGCCATAAATTAAGAAAGACTTGATGATAACAAAACACCCTAAAAATATAGATTAAAAAGTAGTAAATAAAACTGATAAGTGCTATAATATTTATTGAAAATTGAACAAAGCAAAGTGTACAAAGAGTTCTCACAAGAATTATCAAGGTGCTCCTCTAGTCTGAGCAGATATGTCTATTTCTTTGATTGTCTGAATTTTTTCCCAAGCTTCCTGTTATTTTCCTCTATTTGATTCTGGAGTTGTCTGTTGAATTCAAGTTCATCAGCTTCAGATAGATCCAGTATTTCTTGCTTTTCCAATAGAGTCTCATTGCTAGAGATACTCAATTGGTCATTCAGTCTGAAGAATCTTTTAACTCCCTTATCATCCATGAATTCCATCAGCCAATAAGGCCTCAAATGCACTCTCTTCCCTGTGAAGGGAATTGCTAGAATTTTTGGAAGTGCATGTTTGGCTTTATTACTCCTTAGCTCTTCAATCTTCTTCAAAACCAATCTCATTGCAGTCACATTGAATCCAAAGTTCTTTTTTAAAGATGAGTAGATCTTTATTAGTACAGATTTGCTTTCTTCTAGAATCCTGTAAAAAGGCCATGTGATTTCTTTTCATGCCTTGTACTTAAACACCAATCTTTCAGAAAGATGTTTGTGAGCATCAATTCCTCTTACTTCTATCAGTTCATCCAAGTAGAGGTTTAAATCTGAAAACTCCTTGATGTCATAGATGTATAACAGATCTTCCTTGTTGACTGCAGATTTAGATTTGGTTAGGGTCTTGGTTCTGAGAGTTACATGCTTGCTTATCTTGGTAGCTCTTATCTTTGTTTTCTTTGGCTTGTTGAAGATAGGTAAGTTGAACTCAGGAATTGGTAGACTTTTCCAGTCTAATGGCTCATTCTTTGGAATTATAGGCACACCATGAAAATTCTTAGTTGGATCCACCTTGAATTCTTCATGTACCACTGAGGGCTTGGATGTCTGAGTTGAAGTTGTAGACTTTTTGGGAATGTAGTCTTCCATTTCCTCATCATTAAAGTCCAATTTTCTCTTTGAATGAAGCTTGTATCTGAATCTTTTTTTCTGTTGTGGTTCCTGTTGCATTTTATGATCTTGAGGTTCAGCAATCACATATGGTTGTGCAGAAATCTCAGTTGTAGTCTTCACAACTTGAAGTTTGGCCAAGATAGCAGCTTGCTCCTTCTTTTGTTTGAGCTTCTTAGCATCTAAGGCAGCTTGCTTCTTTTCTTTCCTGATTCTTTCCTTCTCTTCCTTTTTAACTTTTACAAACTGAGGGTGTCCACCCACCACACCGATTTCCTTACCATTTCTATAAATCTTGGCAATCCTCCTTTTTAAGTGATGAATCAGCTGGATCTTTGAAAAATGCAATTGACCTAGCCAACAGCTTCCTCTCATCTGGCCTAGGTGTCTCATACACAATATCCATAAGATTTTTATATGAGAACTTTGAGTAGTTCCTTTTAGGCTTTGGGACCAGATTTGCCTTTGGAGATTTTATGCAAGAAGGTTGGCCTTTTTCCAGATAACTCAAACTCATCTCATCTACAGAAATCTGCTTGACTTGAAAGTGATGATTAAAGATTTTGTCTGATTTTTGAATTGGTCCAAATTTCCGTTGAATTTCTTCATCTATTCTCCTCCATTTATCATCTAATTCCTTCTCCACAACTGCAACATCAAGCATCTTGGGATTTATCTTTGACTCAAGTTTAACAGCTGATATTTGGATCAGATTAATGTTGTCCAATACTGGTGTGTTTGGCAGAGTAATTTCTGGAATAATTACTTGGCTGATTTGAACATTTACCACATGCTCTTCCTCACTAATTGGCTCTGCTTGACTAACTTGAATTGTTAATTCTTTCTCCCCCTTTTTATTATCATCAAGTAGAGTGGATGTGGAGGTTTGTGCAGCCACCAACTTTTGCAGCAACTGAGTTTGCTGTGCTTGACGAAGATGAATAGCTGTTAGAGAAGCTTCCATTGCAGTCAGCCTTGTATCCAGGGAATTCACCTTAGTGGCAAGATCAGAATTCTTTCTTAGCTGTCTTTTGATGTCAAACATTGTTGCATCTAGAATTTTAGTATCCAATATTTCAGAGACATCTTTCTTGACTTAGTCAATCTCTGTCTTGATGGAAGTGACATCCTGGTTGTGTTGAAGAGCTTGAATCTGATGTAAGTGTAGAGAGTTAAGATGTGCCTGTAAGAGCTTCCTGGTGCTAGCATTTGTAGTGGATTGAAGAGCATTATGTGTCTCTTGAATTTGATGGATGAGAGTGGTCTTAAAATGTTGAACATCACATTCCATGGAGAATGCCCAGGAAGGCAGTCCAGATCTAGAGCCGGGGCCTTTTTCTCCCCCTATGTCCATCAGCTCTCCACTATCATCACCATCATCTCCAAAGAAATCTGCAGACTCACCAGTACCATAGTCAACATCATCACCAGCTTTAGGTGGCATGGCTGTGACGGCATCTTTAGCTCTTTGTATTCATTGAGTGGTATGCACCAAGTTCAGCATCTTCTCTGCATTTTCATTACCCTGTCCATCCAAAAGTTGATATGCTGTAATAGGATGAGTAAATGCCTCAGCATCCAAAGAGATAGAATCTATGTCATCTTGATCATGCTGAGATAGTCTCTCTCTGTCTGCATCATTGGAATTCATTGACTCACTAACAATGATGTCCAACCTTATTTCTCCTGCACGTGCATTTCTCTCATGATCTCTCTGTTCTTGCATCAAGGGCTCCCCTTGGCTTCCCACCCTCACACCCTCACCTTTACCATCTAAGGTGGGACTCCTCTCACTCACTTTTTCCAGACCCGAAGAAATGGTCTGCATTGGTTCACTCAGTTCCTCTCCTTTTGCCTGGGAGCAACCCAGCCTTTCACTCAATTCACTCCATGCCCTCAGTCCTAAGAGTGATTGTACTACTACTAGGTCAACTACACTTGTGACAATTGTTGGGATTTGAAGTTGTGAAGAGAGAACCGACGGATGTTCCCGGATGACTGCTGTTAGGCACATCCATCTGGATACAATCACTACTCGACGGATGAATAATATCCACCGGGATAGAAGAAATGAATGAGTTTGGAGTGGAGACTATTGTAGACTCTGTGCAGATTGATGAAAATTTGGGCACAAATGTCTCAATAGACTCAGAAAGAATTGGCAAGTGAGCCAACAAATCATCTAAAAGATGATGCTCACTTGCTTGGATTTTTGGCTTCTCCAAGAGGGTTAAAAATGGAGAATTTGGAAGTGATGTATGAATCATGTCTACATCCAGTGAGTGTGTGGGAGAATTTGGTGTTTCAGGTGCTTCAATGATTAATGATTTTGCCTGTGACTCCACATTTATTGGAGCCACATCAAGCTAACTTTGAGATGGTGCAATGACTGAGTCTTTAGCTCCAGTTTGCACTGTGTGTGTTCCCTGTGCATCCCCAAGGGTTTTAGATATTTTCTTTCTAGCATAAGTCTGTGGTGAACTTGTGTCCCTAACCCTCTTGGCCCGTGCTCCTGGTTGGGAGCTTGTTTCAATAGTAACATCCTTTTGGGAGGATGAAACTAGAATTGAGCTGATTTCCTTATTAACGACCACAGTTTGTTGGGAAACTGAGGTGTGGCTAGGCTTGGGTACACTAATCTCACCAGCCTTATCCTTAGGGTTTCTTTGATTTTCACCTTGTCCCTCACCTATCTCACTCTCCTTTGCACACCCCTCTTTGTGTTTGGTAGTTTTTGCAACTGGTTTCTTTTGAAAGAATCTAGAGGGGGCTTTCTTAGCTTTGGATTTTGAAATTGTTGATTTGGTAGCTTGGGTAGGCATCTGTTGGGTCATTGACACATATGCCATAGCTACACTTCAAGGCAAAGAAATTTGTGAGGTTAGAAGAGTGGAGACAGTGGTGTTTACCTCATTTACCTGATGGCCCTCCATGATTGGAAAGTAGTAGAGGGGCACCTCTTTGTGGTGACTTGCTCTGTTGAGATCTGCAATGATTCTCCTTTCTTGAACCCAACAATTCAGTTTGTTGGTTGGGTTCTCAACATTAATATTCTCAATAAGATGGTTAGCAAGCATCATAAAGAATCTAGCATAATAGACACTTTTACCTCTCTTGTTAAGTTCCCCTAACTTATAACCTAACTCAAACATGATCAAGTCACCGAAGTTAAAGTACTTATCAGTAACTAGCATATAAAGCATGTTAAGCATAGAAATGTTAACAGAATCAAAATTACTCACTTTACCAGAAAATATCTTAGTTACCACATCACACATATAGCTCCATTCCATTCTTAGACCTAGCCTCCTAATCTCACTTAGCTTAGAGTTAGAAAGTGCATAGCCCATAGAATTTAACATGGTAACTAAATTATCATCAGTGTGTGGACCAGTAGTAGTGTTATCTGGAATTTTAAAGCATGCTTTGATAATGTCACTATTGATGCATAACTGCTTACCTTTAAGAGGAACATGTTCCATTATCAGAACCTGTTGTTATAGAAGCTGAGAAGATCTCTTCTCAGAAAGATACTGAAAATGGGAGTTCTAGGCCCCTCAAAAGGCTTAGAAAGCTAAATTCTGATGATGAAGCTCCTAAAGTCTCAACTTCAGCAAAGAGACTTAAAAAGCAAAGAGCCAGGAAGGCTGTAAGTGTATCATTACACTCTGAAGAAATTCTGGAAGCAGCAGCAAATGAAGGGGGTCAGGAATCTCTGATCCCAACTGAACCTATAGTCATTGAATTACTTCCCACAGCTGAATCAGAATTTACTCAAGCTCCAAAGTAACCTATTCAAGAGCAAGAGGATATTCCAGAGCAAGTGACTACACCTCCTGTGTCTCCTGTAATTGATCCTGTACATACTAAAGACCCAGGCACAAGTGCTGAAATTGATATTCATAACTTGATTGTGCCTGAGGTTCTGTACTTGGAAGCTACACCAACTCAACTCACTCCACCAACAACACCAATTCTAGATGCTAATTTCAATGAAGATATTCCAACCACACCAATTCTGAATCTGGATGATGAAAATCAGATTTTAGGTGGGCATCAAGATTTAGCTGTTGATCAGAACTTAGTTGCAGATCAGAACTTAGAGGATGGTGTTGAAGCCTCTATAGCCTCACATACTGTTATTTTATCAGAGGATACTGATGCTGCAGGCTCTGTAAGTTCTGATGCTGATAATGCTGAACTTACTGGTGAAGCTGCTGCAAATGTAGATGCTGATACAGCTGGTCCATCAGGACATGCACCTCAACAAGCTCCATATAAAGCTGATTTGATCAAGAAGTTTATTAGAGAGGATGCACCAGTACCTTGGAGTGAAACTCCTAGAGGAAAGGAGTGGACTAAGGAATAGAACTCAGTTAGTTTTGTTCCTACTGAAAAAATTCTTGCTGAGCACCTTGCCAAAGCTGATGAAATGCTGATAAATGATGATTTTAAGGCACAGATGAGTGTTACTGCAATGAGTACTAGGCACCTTCAGGGTCAACACTCAATAACTCAGGACAAGGTGAATAAAATTCAAGAATCTCTAATCCAACAAGATATGAATATAAAATTGGAAAAGAACAGATTTTTCAAGCCAGCCTTTGACAGAATTGGGTGTATTGAAAAAACCCAGGAGAAGCAACAAGCTCAGATTGATGAAATTCTAAAGAATCAAGCTTCTCATCAAACTCAACTCAATGAGATCCAATCCTCAGTAGAATTGCTTGTCTCTCTGATTTTACCTGTTGATGCCAAAAAGGGGGAGAAAGTAATTAAGTCCAAATGCAAATCTACTCAATCACTGAAGGGTAAGGATGATGGAAATGATGACCAGGGAAACTCTGGAATGGTAGAGGTCATGGTCAAGGTAAAGGATTTTCATCAAAGACAACTGAAATTTCTACACAAAGAACAAGTTCTGATACTGGGAGAAGAATAAGTTCTGATACTGGTAAAAGGATAAGTTCTAGTGAACATCTGGAACTTGATGAAGAAATTTCAAGGAGATTATTTTTTAAAGAAAATCCTGGAATGGACTTTGAATGTCTAAAGGAAGAAGAAGCTAGACTTAAAGCAGAAAAAGTCAACTCCAAATCTAAAGCTCCTGTTGTTGAAAAGAAACTTCCAAAACCTAAGGTAAGGAAAGGATAAATGCTGAGGAAACCAAATCCAAATCACAAGTGGAGGTAGATCCAAGATCCAAGGGCAAAGAAAAAGTTGATGAACCTGTAAAGGTTTATGTGCCATTCATGGATGAAGAAATATTTGATGAAGATGTTAGTCTTACTCTGATGAAAAGGAAGATTTCTCAACCAACCTCTGACATGGCTCAAGTTGTTCATAGTCAAGATGTAGTAAGTTCTGATATGACAGTGAAGCAAGCAACCTATGACATAGCTCAAGTTGGCTTGATATCAGAAGATAAGGAAATGGAAACCTCTGACATTGCTCATGTTAAACCTTCAAAGATTCTACTACCAGGACCAAAGCTCAACAGACTCAATCTTTAAAGACTATATCAAGTGGTTTTGAAGCAAGAGTTGTTACAGGAAAGGAAGAAAGAGACAAATCTGGATTGGGTAGTTCAAAAGAGAAGAGAGTAAGCAATACTACCAATGATCCAACTTCCTTAAGTGAACCAGGTGTAGGAGCAACTCCTGAGAGATTGAATCAACTTGAATCTGTACAAATGGTTTACCACTCTGTTTTGAAAGAAGATATCATGTTATACTTTATGACATATGGGAGGGTATTCCAGATCAGGGAGAATGCAATTTTATTGAAGTATTTTGAAGAACTGGAACATGTTCTATTTCTGCTTCAAGTTAAAAACAGATCAACAGATGGTGCTGCAGGGTGTTTAAAATCGAATATTTAAAGACAGAAGAAGCTTCACTCAGTAAAGTCTGACAGCCCATACTGTCCCAAGTACAGATCTCACAGTGGAGAAATTGTTGAAATGAAGCCTAATACTGCTAAAATCATCACTACATTTTCTGGTATTAAGGGACTTGAGTCTGATAAAGCCTATATCATCAGACTAGATCAGGATATAAGGAAAGCTAAAATAAATGATCTCAGGGATGCTATCTTTCAAACTGGTGAAGATACAGTTGAATTGAAAAATGCTAAAAGGAGGATGGTTAATGAACTTGAATATGCTGAGAGATGTTTGTTGAAGAACTATCTCAGAACAACTCCTGATATCAAAGAGATCAGAAATTGAAGCCAAGTCAAAGATCTACAACTGCTCAAATTCTGAAGTGTATACAGACTGAAGCTGTTATCAGACCTTGAGGATGGTAAAGCTACAAGGACTATAAGTTGTAGTTATCTAGTCAAATTCTCATGTATTTGTACTTAATGTTTTTGACATCATCAAATATCTGTTAAACTTGTATATTATGCTAATTTACAAGTTGGGGGAGATTGTTAGATATATTTGAAAGAGATGTGTCCTAAGTCCAATCATGTATAAGGATTTAGGAATAACTTTTTTGTAATTTGTTTTGATTTTATTGATATTAATAAAAGACTTGTTTTATATTTATTGTGGGCTTTATCTATTTTAAGTGTTTAAATAAGATATACCACAGTTTAGAGTAAAACTTTTTATGGATTGTGATGAGATCATAATAATGAGACCTAAAAGATGATAACTCTAAACTTAAATAGTTCCTGGTCGTAGGATTACTAACTGGTAATTAATAATCCGCAAAGATCGGTACATACTATGCTTGCTTCATTATGAAGGTTGTCTGTTCTCATAGACATTTGTGTGGTGACACTAAAGCTAGTATATAGGTGCTTATTATAGAATAAGTTCACTGAACATGACTCACACAGCTGAACAACTGATGGAGTTCACTCGCGTGTCAGCAGTTATTCACATTGTGATAGTTATACAAGTATCCTTAGACTTGAGGTCATCATAGTCATCTTGTGTACACTGAACTATGCTTTGGTTTAGTTTTTAGTCTCCAGGGACAATTATAAGGGCTCTACTGGGTATAGGAATTTGTACACGAAGATAGTGTATGATCAATAAAGGATCTACCCCTTCCAGTGAAGGAAGAGAATGTTCAATTCTGATCCACTTATGCTAGTTCAGGAATCTCTGGCCAGAGTGAATGAAATTAGAAAGGAGTTTCTAATTTACATTAATTAGAACTAAGCATAGTGAATGGGAAAGCATATGATTAAATAAGATAGGCTTGACACAAGTTCCATGCCTTGTATTTAATCGTGACATTGCAGGGTAGAAGGAATTGATTGTACGGTAACTATCCACTGAATGGGTTCTTGGTATTCTAAGCAGTGAATTCGTATTATCCGGATAGTCGCGATATGCTGAGAAGTATCCCTCACGATGTAGAATAAATATGATTAATTAATTAATCATATTTAATGAATTAGAGAATTTATATAAATAATGATAAAATAGTTTTATTATTATTTATTTCTACTACCGGCTTAATATTGAACCTACAGGGTCACACCATAAAAGAGAATGATTTAATGGTGGAGGAATTAATTAATAATGGCTGATAATTATTTATTTGTGTAATAAATAATTAATTGGAAAATTTAATAATTGATTAAATGAGATATAATTGATTATCAATTAATTAAGAAAAAGTTCTTAATATTATTAATTAAAAATTTAATTTTTGGAAATTAAATCAAGTGAGAGAATTATTTCTAAAGTGTTTAGAAAAAGGATTAATAATTAAAAGGTGTTTTAATTATTAGTTAATTGGTTAATAAGAATAAAGGGTTAATAATAATAATATTTTATGGAAAAAATTTCAGCTGAAAATTTTGCCTATAAATATACTATTATAAACCCTAATTTTGCCTCAACCTAAAAAAGTTAAGCAAACCCTAATTCTTCCACCCCTTCCTCCTCCATTACATTGATCTCTTGGTGGATACCGGTGGAGTGCTTCACACTTGAGGAGCAGCTGCTAAGGATCTCCGCTCATCGTTCTTGGATTGCTTTTAAAGGTTAGAAATCGATCCCATATGATTTAATCACGATTTGTATGCCTTTATTTGGATTTTATATCAAGAAAATTGTTTTACCATGCTTCTGTGATGTATAAATTCCTACAATGGTATCAGTGCTTAGGTTGTATGCATATAGATCTGTGATAAAAATTTCAGAATTTTCTGATCTTGTATGAATTTATTATGATTTTTGCAAGTTATATCATGGATTAATTATGATTGATTAGAAATCATTTCTCAAAATTGTTTTGACTATAGATCTGGGTTCTACAAGTGTTGCAGATCGTCTGGGTATTTTTTTCATAATTTTCTGATGTGTGGATTAATTATTATGATTTTTTGAAGTTGTTTTAATTAAAATTCGTAATTAAATATGTATATATACATGTAATCTGTTATGTATATATATATATATATTTTGTTTGCTGCTGTAATCAAGCAAAAGGGGTGCACTGATGATGTTGATGGGTGGCACGTCGTTCGACGGCGGCGACGGCGGCTGTTGGATAATAAAAAAAAATATTAAAAAAGCTGACAGGCGCAGAAGAGAAGCGCACGCGGGGAAGGGGGTGTCGCGGATTCCGGGAATGCGTTACACCCTGTGGCGCATTCTCATAATGCATTACACCTTTTAATGGCTTAAAAGGGTTGTAACGCATTACTGGAATGCGTTACAGGGCTTGTAACGCGTTCTTGTAATGCGTTACAGCTCATCTATTTTTTTAATTTGATTTCTGGGAGTTTCGTAACTCCGTTTTGGGCGTGTAATATATCGTTGGATTCATTTTTCCGAGACGGATCTAATGGAGTGGTCAATTTTTTTTATATAAAAGTTTTGAACTATTTATATTCTCGAAAGTGTTTTAAAGCATGTTTTAATTGTTTTAATTGCTTTTAAATGCTATAATAAATTCATACATCATTATATCAATGTGTGACATGATATTGCTTGCATGCTTACTTGTTTATTTATTTTATATATGAGATATATGCCTATGTTTACCATACGATGATAGATTTAGGTGAACTTAAATCAATATAAGGCGTGCTCTAGAAAATCGAGAATATGAATCGTTTCTTTCCTTAACAATAATATTATGAATACAATCATGAGATTCTTGTATTTATGAAACACGTAATTAAACATGAATTTTCAATATTGAGAGAAAGGATGATTCTGTCAAAAGCAGATTTCTATCTGTAAGAAAGGGGTATTAAGCGACGCCTCTTGACAATGCTCCCCCGATCTGGGAATCATCTGATTATCGATTATTGATTTGAAATATTTAATTTAAAAGGAAGAATCTCTTTATAATATGATTATGATTGTAACATAATATAATCCCTCTAAAATTAAATAATATCAAATAGTAATTGGCCAATGACACAACAGGCTTGTGTAGGTTTAAGCCTTCCAACATGGTAGAAAGTAGTTCTTATTTTTAAATCATTGTCATTTCGTGCTACAACCGAGGGCTTTGATTTAGAAATAAGAAATACTTGTCTATTACAAAGAGATGTGTACATTGAATTAGAATTTAAAGGTTGTTACGTGCTGCAGCCGTGGGCCGTTGGAGACTGATTCAATTGTACGAAATGTTGGGTTAGACTTGACTTAGAATATTGAGTCTGTCGTGCTACAGTCGTGACTCAATCATTCAAGAGGCTAAAGTTTTATTAGGGAATAACATAAGATGTAATTGACAAGAGTTGTCTGCCTATTGAACATCACATGACGTTTCGTGCTACAGCCGAGGTTGTGTGATGGAATGTAGGATCCCTATTCCCACTAGCATTATGAATTCTTAATTTTTCACTTAAGGGGGTTATTTAGATAAACTAGTGGGAGCCACTTATGAATAAAGACCCGATTGATATAGTGTTTTGAAATGAAATTGAATATTTGCTAAGTGTTGTTATGTGTTCATCATTTACAGATTTATTATATATGTTATGTCTTCTGCACTATCACTCCAGAGTATATTAGATGCTCACAAATTGACTGGTCCTAATTTTGCTGACTGGCTTCGAAACTTGAGAATTGTTCTCAGTGTTGAGAAGCTGGAATATGTAACACCCCCAAATCCGGGGTCGGGGATCCGGGTTGTCACGAGTTCCATTTTCCTTAATAACACCCAATCTTAATAAACAATCAACTACTCTGTACTGTGACCCCACAATAAACACACACACCACAAGTTATAGTCTCAGAGATGAATATCCAAAAGTAACACGAGTCATTTTATTCCAAAATTATATGCCATTACACCTTAAAAGGATTTCTGAATAAATTTACATTTCTTTGCCATTATTACAATTGATAAAGATACATAAGTCTGGTACATCAAAAGTTGAAAGCCTAGCCTATTGGTAGTTCCTACCTCAGCTACAGCGACATCAACGCCTATAGGAAACTGCGGAACGTTTCCTATCCGCTCGCGAATTTGGAGCTTGGACCTGTTCATCTTTTCTATCTGTTGTTGTGTGATGAAAGAAGAAAGCAAGGGTGAGCAGCAAGCCCACCAAAATAATATGTATAATGATTAACAATATATGAGCCTTCTCATAGTACTCATGAAAGTCTTGGTCAAAAGAAATGGACCAAGTTTGATATCTTAATGCGATGAAGTCGCAAAATATTCAGTATATATACATATATACTTTTCAAAATCTTGGAAGTCCTCTTCCATGCATAATATACACAGAGTTCCAGTTTATAACTGTATACAACTATCGTTGCAAGGTGATCTCATATATCTAACCTTGTCTCAACGTTTTTCTGAAAATCTTTGACATGCATAAGATAATCATTTGCTAGTTATAATTAGTTTCAAAAGTTCATCACATAAATAAGACTACAAGACAAGATTTGAATAGATTCAATCTTTGAACATCATTATAAATAATGAAGTTACGAGATACTTCATTAAGTCCCGATATATATATACACCTATATATATACATTTCATACACTCCTTGAAAACCTCTGGTATGAAAATTATAAACAGAGTTGCAATATCCAATGAATTTGGAAAGGAGAAAACCTTGGCATAAACCTGATATCTTGCTGATCAGGCAAAGATACCAATAAGTAACCTTTTCTACTAGTAGATGGATGAATCCCCCACCGGTCATCACCCTGGCCACATAAGGACCTTGTGTTGGACCGCCACCCGGCCTCTTACGCGTTGATGGACTGCCACCCAGCCACTTACACTTTGATAGACCGTACCCCGACCTGTCGCTTATGCCGACTCAATTAGATGGACTTACTTCCCGAACGTTGGGCAAGTAATCAAATTGTTTTCTCAAAACAGCAACCACGTTGCGAATATAAAATACACCACAGAGCCGGATCCCTCAGGTTTTGAGCGAGTATTTAAATCCCCTTGAAAGGAAGATCTTAAATATAAAAATGAGTTTTGGGATCCGCTCTAACCTTTAAAAATCATTTTGAAGACTCGAAAATATTTTTAAGAATATTTGGAGTAATGCCGATTTAATAAAATAAATCAGTCCCAATATATTAGAAAATATCTGAATATTATTATTTAAATAATATTCCCCTAAGGATAATCCTATAAAAATAATCGAAGTAGAATTTTTAAAACTCATACTTGAAATGGATATTAAATAACCCAAGATATACTTATATGAAAATACTATCTTTATTTGAATAATCGAAAATAAGTTTGATTATCGAAACATTATTCTTTAATAAAATAAGGGATATTATTAAATAATAAGCGGAGTCATAATACCTCGAATGAATATTATAAATAATATTCATTAAATAGAATAAACGGAGTCATACATCCTCAAATGAATATTCAAATAATAATCATTAAATAGAATAAACAGAGTCATAAGTCCTCGAATGAATATTCAACTAATATTCATTATTTAAAATAAAGTTATCGAATAAACCTTATTCGATTAATAGTTTTTGAAAACTATATCTATATATATATATATATAAATATATATATAATATACTCGGGAACATCGACTCCCGGTTTAGAAAATGTTCACCTTTGGGTCCCCTATACTAAGGGTATACGCAACTACTGCTTATCTCTAGCATAGGTATTATGCAACTTATAAGCTTTTGAATCAACAATTAGATATCAAGATTACAAAACAGGCATGCATATAAATATCATATCACATGCTCCAATATATCGCAAGATTTTGCTAATAATAATCATGCACTTATCACAAGATAATGCATATACATATATACATCACAATAACAGTATAACGGGTAGAAAACTTGCCTGAGTGCTCCCGGATAGACTTAAGCTTAGAGTGGGTCCGATAACCTATGAACAACAACATAAGTCGGAATTAAACCCCGGTCGCTTAAGAAACTAGACTTTAACCATTTAGAGTCCTAACGTTCGCTTTCGCGCTTAACGATTCACTTAAGTCGCTCGAGTACTCTCGGCTCCACCATTTTTAATAAATTAAACATTAAGTATTTTAAGGCGATTCTTTCGCGAGTACCTTACCAACTGCCTAATCCACTTAACATAATTATTTCATACCCCAATTAATCATTTAAAGTCTTTAACTTATGTTTCAAAGTAAGGCGAGGGGTAATGGTTCGTTCGCGAAACGTCGTTACTTAAAACGGCCGTTTATCCTAAACCGTACATCGGAATCAAACGAACTACATATCAAAACGAAACTCGTAACATGAACTATCTAAACATGGCAATGGTCAAAACCTGACAGTGATTTCAAGGGTTCTGATGTTAAGAACAAAAATAGTCTACGGTAAATCGGGCATTACGACGGCCATGTTTACGCGATTTCCCAAAATTTTACCAAACCAATTCAACACCAAACTATCACCAATCAATCCCAATACAACCATATGATAATATCACTCATCAACCACTTTAAAACATTTAAACCAAGACTAAATCATACCATGAATCATTAAGAACAACTAGTGCTAATCTTAACTCCCAAAATCAACAAAAACACTTAACAACTAAGATCTCAACATGACAAAACAACTACTACACTTAATCTCTCATTCCATCATCATAATCATTTATACCAAACAACTAAATACTAAGATAATGAGGAGTTATACCTTCCTTGAAGCTTTTAATCCATGAAAGATCCTTGGAATGCCCATGGAAGCCTTATTCTAACCTCCTACAAGCTTGATCTTTCAAAGAAATCAAGAACACAAAAAATTAATTTCAATAAAGTACTATTCACCATCTTCTTGAATGATTTATAGGAAATGCTAGGAAAGGATTTTGAAGCTAAGATTCCTAGGAAGTATGTAACTTAACTAGGAGAAGCTAGGATAATTACCTTGTAAATTAGCAAGTGGAGGAGCTTGGACTTCCCTTTTTCTAAGAAAGAAGCCGAGAGCTTCAATGAAGAAAAAGAGGTGAAGTTGTGTTTTTGGTGAAATGAATGGTTGGTGGGTTGTTTTTGGTGTTTTTGTTTTGTTTTATTACTTTTTACCATGGTAAAGAATGAATGGTTCACAATCAACCAACCAATCCCTCCTTTTTGTCATGCTTAAGTCACCATGCTTATGTCATCTTCCACACTTGTCTTCTTCTTGTGGTTTGATGACATCATCCTCACTAACCACTTTGATTAGCTTCTAATTACTTGGCTAATGACCGCTGATCTGTTATACGGTTCGCTTAACTTTCGTTTTCGTTTATCGTTTGAGGGATCATACCCGGGATCTTATTACTTGGGTTTCCTTAACCTTTCTCAATACATTATATTCCTTTTATGATTCTCTCTTATAATCCTTGAATTTAAATCCTTTTTATCCTGTTATCTTATACTCAATTCTTTCCGTATCTAGTGGATTTCCGGGAAAAATCAAAGTGTTCGGAATTGGATTCTGACGATCTTTACATACACTTATATACCATATAGAGTACTAATAAAATCTCAGAATATCAATAACAGAACCCCTACATAGTGTGGCATGACAAGTTTTCTCATTCAGCATAATCTGCAAAATCACTATTCATAAGGGTTTCAAAAATTTCCAAAAATTGGGGTTATTACAGTCTCCCCTCCTTAAAAGGATTCCGTCCCAGAATCAGATAGAAAATGAATAGGGATACTCTCTTAGCATTGCACTTTCTAACTCTCGAGTAAATTTTCCCACATTGTGGTCCTACCACCAAACTCTGCCTAGTTTGATAACCCTTCTCCTAAGCACTTGTTCCTTTTCACTCTATAACCCTTCCTGGTTGCTCCATATAGGTTACATCGGGTTGCATGTCTATGCGCTCATATGCCCCTATTTATCTGGCATCCGAATTACACTTCCTTAACATTGATACGTGGAACACGTTATGAACTTGCTACAGTTTCGGGGGTAGGGCTAGCTCGTATGCTAACTTCCCAATATGTTTTAGTATATCCAAGGGTCCGACAAATTATGGACTTAGCTTTCCTTTCTTTCCGAATCTCATCAATCCTTTCCAAGGGTTTCCAATGGGATACCTTCAAAAACACTAGGTCCCCTACTTCCTATTCTTTGTCCTTTCGTGTCCAATCAACATACTTCTTATGTCCATCTTGGGCTACTACTAGACGTCCTCTGATTAGATCTATTATATCCTTGGTCCTTTGGACTACTGCTGGTCCGAGCATCTCGCGCTCTACAACTTTATCCTAACATAAGGGAGATCAACTTTGTCTTCCCTCAAGGATCTCATAAGGTGACATCTCGATACCTGACATACGATCTATTGTCGTGAGAAAATTCAATCCGCGTTAAGTGATCATTCCAAATTCTTTCAAGTCTATTGCACAGACTCTCATTATAGCTTTTAGCATTAGAGCTTTTACTTCTCAATACCCATTCTTTTCCAGTTCGTAATCGCTACTACCTTCCGTTCCTAATATTATACTGGTTATACTTTTGCTCGTTAGCGTTCTATAACCTTTTAATAACCACGTCAACCTTAGTATCACGAATGTGTTTCCATTCCGAATACCACCATAACTTTACCACTCCTTTTTCAGCTGTTTCTATTTTCCAAAGTTTGATCAATCATATAGAAGTAAAGGAATTTGTTGAGAGATCACTATGATCATGAACACTTGTTATATCGCATAGTTAGTACAGAAGGTGGCCACCCTTTAGTACTTGACAAGCAATTAAACAACATGTGGTATCCTACTAGGCTTCTATCACACAGATAGATAGTCATTCGGCAATACCTCCCCTTCTGGAAGGATTGTTCTTCTCAGCTTACATGAAATGAAAAGAAGAGAAAAAAACGAACTGAAGAAAATTGTATATATGTAAAAAAATATTGCCATAAAATATCTGGCTTGGAATCTACCTCTGAACTATAGAGGTTTGTCATAGGAGAACAAAACATATATGTATATATATCAACATCAAGTATTATAGCATCGCATTTCCCGTGCCTAAACATTTTTGCTATTCCGTCCATCATTCTATGGACCCATGCTCTTCCTCGAGCTTATACACAATCACCTTTGAAACTCCCTCGATATCTAAAATCAAATCTGGGATCTCATTCTAGACATCATCGTTACTAGAATTCTATGCTTGCATCGCAACCTTCCTCGTATAGTAATATGACTCTCTATTGATAAGAAGGAATAAATATTCAATAGGTAGATAATCTACTTAATCAGTCTATTCAACGATAACTTATACATCACCACAACCCGATTAGGGGTACCCAATCTCAACATCCATTACACTACAACTCTCACGGTTGTAATCGGCTCATTATTTAAAGAATCGTTGCTGCATTACTATGGTCCACCACTAACCTACTGTCGTCATTCATTTTCCTTGGAATCTTAATAGCTAACCATATGGAGTCCATACATATCGTATCGAATTCTTCTAAGGAGGTAACATGATCATCGTTCATGATTCATGAAGAACACTCCTGAACTTGACGTACATATGACATGAAGCAGATAAAATTGTAGAAGAGTTTCAATGAAAGCAACGATAGTAGGTTAATACCATTCTTAATCATATGCCTTAAATAGAAGACTTAACTCAAGGGTTCGTCTAGTCCTTTTTGAAACATGGTCCTGACTTATCTCAAGATAGTACCTTCTGAGATAGATAGCCCGCTCATGGCGATTACACGAATTAAACCTTTACCAACTACTATTACGGTTGGGTATTGCACAGTCATCAGAAGGAATGTCAATCTTCCAAACCATAATACAACCTTCACAGCTTTAACCATCATCACTGTATTCCTTTGGCACGAGCGCCTATAATTCCTCTCTTACACTTAGAGTGTCGGCCACCTCTTTGGCCTTTCCTGATAGTAAAATTTCCTTACAATCAATGTCATTTTAAATGATCTTCATCTAAATTTTCTACCTCATTTCCAATCACTGCTTGTGTGAAAATGCTTTTCTTAAATCCTGGTGAGAGAAAAAAAAATCACCATTTTTCCATAAGTCATTGCCTTAGTCTTCAGATGTGAATATTGTCACGACTGACTCTCGATCATACTTAGGACATCTCTTATCTTGGGTCCTTCTCGTTTTCACCAATCTCGACCTTCATTGGGTCGATCTATACTTCTTATGGTTTAACACGCGCCCTCTGGCATTATTATAATTACGTCATATTTCCTTCATCAAAATTTCTATTCTTGAGAACTTTGAATATTACCTTTTTTTTCCTTGTAAAACCTCTTAGGTTATTCTTGAATCGCTCCTCCTGTATTCCCTAGATACAGGGCATATCAAAATACCATTTACTAATACCAGAATCATTGTCTATATACTTCTGAAAAATTTCTCAATTCATACTGTCAAACTCATACTATCCCTATTAAGGGTGAAATGCCAACTTTTATGCATTCCCCTAGGATTCATTTTAAGTTACCCATGTTCTATCCTTAATTCCACCTTTAGAAAAAGTACATGCATCTTTCCATGGATAAATCAAGTCATATATCCCTGATGAAGGTGTCTTATTCAATCATTCCCACCTCGATAGCATATGCCTAATTTTACAATAACATATGTATTCAAAATGAGGTCAACCAATATGGCCTCCAAAAGATAACAACGGTTATCCGCTTTTCTTTCCTAATTTGGTAATGACAACAGGGATGTCCTGGAAGATATTGGTCGTGTTCAATGTGAACTTCTTCTTAATAATTCCTTATTTACTCTTGTTATTTATCTCAACAGTCATCTCAATGTTGGGATATCTCTCATACCTGGCGTCTCCCTTTCTGGCTATCATGCCACCGGTCTTACACTTCACATTCTTGAAGGTCACTTCCTTCATCCAATTTTCCTAATTTCTTACTTTCTTGTCTCCTCGGTCTATCCGTGTCTCATTATTTATCCTTCGAACTATCTCAAGGTTTCCTCGAATTCTCCCAACTTAAAGGGGGTACAATATGTACATCTCTTATGCCTTCAACCATCAACTTCAACTCATAGTGAATCATCCTCATCCTGACTGTAATATCCAGGATATATCGTGTAATTATTTTTGATATTATTATGTCTGCCCAGTATCTATTCTGTGAGTTAATTGTTAAGTGTTATCTGTACTTGAATATTTAAAAATAAATATTAATTGAGTATTTTAATTTTTATATGTCCAAAATAAAATATAGATAATTGTTATATCTTCCTAATTATTTTTATGTTGATTTATGGATTTATAAGAATCATATGAAATTTCTAAAATCTTTTTCCGGGTAATTAAAATCTATTTTATAAAAACGGGAACCAACCGACGTCAACCGTTGTTACGTTTTTGGAACCCCAAACTCTTCCGAGAACTCCTTCCTAACCTAATTGTAATATTCCGAGCATTTTCCATGTTTCGACTTTTTCGATCCGGCGTACGGTTTGTCCTGCGCGGGTCTCGGCGCAACATTTTCGATACAATATTCGTTTCGGTAAATCAATAAAACCCGTATTCTCAATAAACGGGAGCTTTTTATTAAACTATCACAATTATCACTTCGTAATACGTAACCAGGCGCTGAGACCAAGACCGCAGTACAAATTGTACTGATTTGGATAATTATCCCGAAAACCGATACCGTTTGGATCAGTTTTTACAATTAAACGTACCGTTTTATATCCGGAATGATCCAACGGGATACTAATTTTCCATAATTATAAATAGTCTTTTACCGTATTTTATTTCGTATCAAAATCATTTGCAGACAGATAATTATATAATTTTCAGAGAAAAACCCTAATTTCCTAAAACTGTTCTAAGAATCAAACAAGCAATTGGAGGTGTTATTGAATTCGGTTTGGAAAGCTCGAGTAACCAATCTGAAGGTCTTGAAGAGCTCTACCAGATTCTGTAATCCATACACCTGCAGAAATCAAGGTTATTTTTCCAAAAATTTATTTATTTTCGAATTTATTTTATTAAAAATATGAATTTTTGTTCGGATGATTGTTTGTATGATTTGATGATTGCATGTTGTAGAGCTTGTTTTCCTGATGATTTTCATATGTCATACGTCTGATTTGGAGTTCAATAACATGTTCAAATTTGAGTTTGATTTTCGAATTTTAAAATTAGGGTTTATAACCCGTATGAATGTTCTTAATTGAAATTTGAGGGTTTCTTATTCTGTGATAGATTGATGTTGTGTTATAGTGGGTTGTGTTCTCTGTGAAATTTGCAATCTAGTCGTATAAGTCTCATGAACCAACGAGGTCTGTAGATAAAGGGAGTTGTGTTTTGAAGTTTTCCGATGTTCGCCGGAAACTGGAAAATTTCACGGCCAAATTCCGGCCAACTCAGGGATTGTTAGGTTGTTTTGATTGCATGGTTGTGTTCCTGGTAACCTGTAGATGTGATCTGGAGGTGTTGGTGGGGTGAGGACGTCGGGAACGTGTTCTCCGGCCACCCCCGACTTTTTCCAGCGACTGGACTGCAAAATTGCAGTTTGGTCCCTGCAGTTTTGAAAACGATGCAGTTTGGTCCTTGTAGTTTCCAGACTTTGCAAAAATTGGATTTCTGTTTTAAAAATGTTTAAAAATCATATTTCCTATTTATTTTTATTATAAAAATTCGTTTTTAATTTCTGAAAATTCTAAAAAATTATTATTTTAATTCCGAAAATTATTTTTTATTCACAAATAAATCTGAATTAATTAGTTAATTAATTTCAGTTAATTTTTAATTGATTAATTAGTCAATTAATTAGTCAATTAATTGATTAATTGATTTAATTAATTATTAATTGATTTTTAATTAATTATTTAATCAGATTTAATTATTTAATAAAAATTCCGAAAAATAGTTTCGAGCTTTAAAATATTATTCTAAATTATTTCCAAGGCTCGATAATTATTCTAAAATTGTTTCGGAGCCAGAATTGGCCAACCGAACCCTGTTTATTATTCCGAAATTGATCCAACGACCCGTTTTAATTCCGAAAAATGTTTTAAAAATCATTTTAAATACCCGAAAGCATATTTATGACCCGATACTTCTTTATAAATGATATGTCATTGATTACGTGATGTATTATGTGTTATACGTGACCTGTTGTTTGACTATCGGTCTATATATTCGGTGTTTACTTGGTTATTGCATAGATTTCAATCCGTTAATCGGATTTGGGTAAAACTAAGGGTAGATAGAAGTATGTGTTGAATAGAATCCTGTGAGTTGATGATTGATAGATGCTTATGATATGTGAGCAGAAGAGGCAAGGCGTAGGAAAGGGAAACAGGTAGTTGAGGAGTAAGACGATTGTGATTGAAAGCAAGTGCAGGATAGTAAGCTAATATCAGGCAAGTGTTCTGAACTTTCTCGAGATATTGTAAATCTTGATAGTCTTGTTGACATTGCAAGTGCTTTGAAGCACGGAAACCTAAATCCTGATTTCAGTTATTGTTCTTGAGCTATGAACCATATTCTTTCTAAGCCATTG
Organism: Apium graveolens; assembly: GCF_009905375.1. Lineage (NCBI taxonomy): Eukaryota > Viridiplantae > Streptophyta > Magnoliopsida > Apiales > Apiaceae > Apium > Apium graveolens. The sequence continues at coordinate 173,386,411 of NC_133657.1, forward strand.
ATTATTGTATACCCAAACACGAACCACAAATCTATGATACTACTCCACAAATACATACAAACTAAATACCAGACACTGAACTGAATTATTATATACTCAATCCATGATATCTTATGCTTTGAAAGACCAAATCCTTGAAACCCTGAAACGTTGTTTCCTTTGTTATCCAATTCTTTCATTACCCAGCATTCAAGCTTTGAAAGTACCTTGTTGATCCTAACAAGGATTTAAACCCTTTCATTGTTAAACATTTATTGTTGTTAATGATTACAGTTATTGTTTATTATTGCATATTCTGTTATTATGTTAGAATTGGATTGTTTTTATAAAATTGTGGACAAGATTCGTGGTCAGACCATATAATGGTCAAGTTAGGCCAATGTGTGCCTTGGATCCAGTAGTTAGAGCAATGCTGTGTGCCTTGCTCGAGGTTAGTGCGTGACTGATCAGCACCCTAACCTTGGTTTTTAAATTAAAAGTATAATATCCAATTCTAAATCATAATCCATTATTCACTTGATATCATAAACATATTCACCTGATGATCATTATTCTCAGTTTTGTCATTGTGACTTGCTGAGCTAGTTAGCTCATTTGTGCGATGTTGTTTATATTCTTTCCAGTTAAAAAGGAACCAGTTGGTAAAGAGGATCCCCAGTCCAGCGCGAGAGCTAGGGGTTCAGGTTGAGAAAGCTGAGCTAGTAGGCTTCTTTTGGAATAATTTAAGGTTGTAAAAGTTTGTAATAATGTTTAATACTCAGTTTGAATTTGAAATAGTTGGGATTTGAACGGTTTGTAATATATTAGTGTGTTTGGCTTGTGTGCATACTTTAACCTGTTGCGGTCCGTGGTAGTTGGTAAGTAGGGTCATTGCATATATTATTATTATCTTTATTATTGTTATAAGCAGGTTATAATTAGGGTGTTTGTGTGGACCCCAAACTTCTGACCCGGGTTTGGAGGGCGTCACAGGTTTGGTATCAGAGCTACAGGTTATAAGTCACTGACACAAGCCTAGATTAACGGGAATGGGTAGAGGGTTAGGATTAGAAGTAAGGCATAGGATGATAGAACGTTGAGAGGTTGAGTGTTTCTGTATATCAGGTATTAGTGTAATTTGCGTTATGGTACGAGATTCTTATATTACGATATAATTTCAGATAACAGAGATGGCCGACTCTTTTATTCCCGTATCAGCTGATCACTCAGAGCCTTCAGTTGGAGTGCCGTTTTCGGATCCACGTCCTGTTGTTCCACCAACATTGGCTATTCTACCTCCACCTGTGTTGCAGCCCGTACCATTGCAGGCTATTCCACCTCCAGGCATGAGGCCACCTATTAGAGGACCCCCACCAGCTGATTCAGATTCCACTGGGCATTCAGTTGCGAGTGCTCCATTCCAGTCTACATTGCCCCCAATTCCTTATTACCGGTATGAGGCTCTTCTATTGGAGCGTGATTCCTTGTTGGCTCAGATCAGAGAGTTACAGCATATCATCAGGACTACAGATGTTGATCGTGGTGTGAGGGAGCTTCGAGAGGAGATTCATGTGACACGGAGGGTTCTTGAGGCTAGGCTACATGGAGCTACACTACCCGGCAGAGGCCCTGATGCACTGATGGGCTGGGCTACTGAGGTGATGGAGGACTTTGAAAGGCTGGCAGGACCAGAGTTTCCTTGGAGCTGAGTTAGAGATTCAGAGATGGAGATACTGAGCAGTGTTGTATGGTTATATAGTATGTACAGTAGTGTGTAGTGTGTATCAGTAGACTTTTGAGTTGTATTTATAGACTAGCTATGCTGACTAGTGAGTAGGTTGTTGTACCCTTTTTGCTTTTACTTCCGAAGCGTCTTTACGCTTGTACTACCCTAAAACTTTTGATCTATATATATCAGTACCTTTTTCCTTTCCAACACTGTCATTTATTTTATTGCACCTGTTTTACTTTACCTTAGTTATTGCACCAGTATATCCTGTGATACCATGTACCCTGTTTTCCATAACTGTTTATATTCTGTAAAGAAGCATGCAATTTACTTAGTTACAACTGTTTTCAAAAAGAGATATTTCTATTTCACAAAATTTTTCTTTTATACAAAGATTTGATTCAAAAGCTAAATAAATTGATTGATTCTTTACAGAAAATGCCTCCCAGAAGAAATACCCGCACCAACACCCAGAATGAAGAAACCAACAACAACAACAATAACAACCAAAATGATATAAACCAGAATGTGAACCCAGGACCCATGGACCCAACAATAGCCCAGATTCTTCAAATCTTGGCCCAACAAACAGTTCACCTGGCACAACAACAACAAAGACAGACCAATCCCCAGATAACTTTCAAAACTTTTCAGGCAATAAATCCACCAGAATTCAAGGGTTCCTTAGAGCCAATTGAAGCAAATGTGTGGTTAAAGGAAATAGAGAAGGCTTTTGCCTTAGTGAAAGTGAAAGAGGAACAGAAGGTTGAGTTTGCAAGTTACTATCTGAAGAATGAGGCCACCTATTGGTGGGAAATGGTGAAGACATTGGAAGGCACATATGTTATTAGTTGGGAAAGGTTCAAGGAATTGTTTTTAGAAAAGTATTTTCCTCAGTTTGTTCAGGATCAAATGGATCTGAAGTTTTTAGAATTAAAGCAAGGGAATATGTCGGTAACAGATTATGAGAGTAAATTTGAGGAATTGTCAAGGTATGTGCCGTCGTATGTTGATATTGATAGGAAGAAAGCTAAAAGATTCCAGCAAGGTTTGAAACCATGGATCAGAGGGAAGGTAGCCATTTTTGAATTGGATACCTATGCAGGAGTGGTACAGAAGGCTATGATCGCAGAGACGGAGAGTGAGATGTTCCAGAAGGAAAAGGAAATCAAGAAAAGGAAAGTTGAAGGAAGTGAGGGTCAGTCACAAACAGGGAAGTTTTCAAACTTTAAGAAGGGCAAGTTCCATCCAGGGAGAAATTTTAATTTCAGAAGACAAAATGCAGGAGACGGAGGCCAGGGCAACCGTCCAGCTAATGTGAATCAGCCGAATCAGTTGAGATTAACTTTTCCAGATTGTCAAGTTTGTGGAAAGAAGCATGGAGGAGTTTGTAACAAGTTGAATGTGGTATGTTTTAAATGCAACCAGAAAGGGCACTATTCAAGGGAGTGCCGAAATCAGCCAGCAAGAGAGCCAGCAAATAAGGATCAGCCTATCCGGAATCCAGCAGTGAAGGTTCCAGTCATTGGATTTACATGGTTTAAATGTGGGAAGCCAGGACATATGGCCAGGGATTGCAAGACACCAGCCCCAGTTAGTAATTCATTGAGAATTATGGGATCTACCCCAGCAGTAAATGAGACTCCAAGGGCTAGAGTTTTCGACATGTCAGTGAAGGATGCTATCCAGGATACGGATGTCGTGGCAGGTACGCTTAATATGAATTCTTTATGTGCCAAAGTGTTAATAGATTCGGGAGCAACTCGATCGTTTATTTCACAAGATTTTGTTAGTAAATTAAATTGTCCAGTTGAGTGCTTAAATGAAATAATGACTGTGGAGTTAGCAAATCAAGAACGTGTAACTGTGAATCAAGTTTGTGAGAATTGTGAGGTTGAGATTTCTGGTAGTAAGTTTTGTGTAGATTTGATACCATTTAAGTTAGGAGAATTTGATGTGATATTAGGGATGGATTGGTTATCTAAGCATGATGCTCAGATAGATTGTCGAAATAAGAAAGTAATGGTGAAAATGCCAGATGAAAGAATAGTAATGTTCAAGGGACAGAAGCAGGTAAAGAAGTTCTTAATGATGATTCAAGCCAAGAAGTTACTACGGCAAGGATGCGAGCATTTCGTAGCATACGTGATTGACAAAAGTCAGGAGCCAGCAAAACTTGAAGATATCCCAGCAGTGAATGAATTTCCAGACGTATTTCCCGACAAATTGCCAGGACTTCCTCCAGATAGAGAAATTGAATTTGCGATCGACTTAGCACCTGGAACAGAACCAGTATCCAAGGCCCCGTACAGAATGGCGCCTGTTGAGATGAAAGAGCTAGCAAAGCAATTGCAGGAATTGTTAGAGAAAGGAGTAATCAGACCCAGCGTATCCCCGTGGGGAGCCCCGGTATTATTTAATAAGAAGAAAGATGGAAGCATGAGACTGTGCATCGACTATAGGGAGCTCAACAAGCTGACAATCAAGAACAAGTATCCGTTACCCAGAATTGATGATCTGTTTGACCAATTGAAGGGAGCCAAGTACTTCTTTAAAATTGATTTAAGATCGGGATATCATCAACTAAAGATCAAGCTAGAAGATATACCAAAGACAGCTTTCAGAACAAGGTATGGACATTACGAGTTTTTAGTGATGTCTTTTGGATTGACCAATGCCCCGGCAACGTTTATGGACCTGATGAATAGAATTTTCAAAGAGTATTTGGATAAGTTTGTTATTGTGTTTATAGACGATATTTTAATCTATTCAAAGACGGAAGAGGATCATGTGGCATATGTGAGAACGGCTTTGGAGATTTTAAGGAAAAAGAAGTTATATGCTAAATTCTCGAAGTGTGAGTTTTGGCTACAAGAAGTTCAGTTCTTAGGACACATAGTCAGTAACATAGGAATCAAAGTGGACCCGGCAAAGATCCAAGCAATTACGAATTGGGAGAGACCGAGAACACCCACTGAGGTAAGAAGTTTCTTGGGATTGGCAGGATATTATCGATGATTCATTCAGAATTTCTCAAGGATTGCCACACCATTAACAAAGCTTACACGAAAGAATGAAAAGTTTATATGGAACGACAAGTGCGAAGAAAGTTTCCAGGAGTTGAAGCGGAGATTAATCACGGCACCTGTTTTGTCACTTCCAGACGATCAAGGGAATTTCGTAATTTATAGCGATGCTTCTCATAAAGGATTAGGATGTGTTCTAATGCAGCATGAAAAGGTGATTGCGTATGCGTCAAGATAATTGAAACCACACGAACAAAAGTATCCTACTCATGACTTGGAGCTAGCAGCTATAGTTTTTGCTTTGAAGATTTGGAGACATTATTTGTATGGAGAAAAGTGTGAGATTTTCACGGATCACAAAAGTTTGAAATATATATTTACCCAGAAGGAACTTAATATGAGGCAAAGGAGATGGTTAGAATTGATCAAGGATTATGATTGCTCGATTAATTATCATCCCGGTAAGGCGAACGTGGTGGCAGACGCGTTAAGTCGGAAGGAAAAGTTAAATGAGTTATCAGTACCTGAAGATATATATAAGGAATTTCAGAAATTGGAATTAGAAATTAGAGTTTGCGAACCTGAGGAAGCGAAAGTGTATAGTATGACTTTCCAGCCGGAGTTGTTGGAGAAAATAAAGAAATGTCAGAAAGATGTAATGGATCAAGATATAAATCGTTTGGTAGGTGAAGAATTATGCACGCAGAAGGATGATCAAGGCATTTTGAGATTTTCATCTAGAATCTGGATTCCACCAGTGACGGAGTTAAAGAATGAAATTTTACAAGAAGCACATAGTTCAAGATATTCCATCCATCCAGGGAGTACCAAAATGTACAGAGATTTAAAGAAGAATTATTGGTGGCCAGATATGAAGAGGGAAATTGCGGAATGGGTTAGCAAATGTTATACCTGTCAGAGAGTTAAAGCAGAGCATCAAAGACCAAGCGGATTGCTACAGCCATTGGAGATTCCAGAGTGGAAGTGGGAACATATTACCATGGATTTCATAGTTGGATTACCAAGGACAAGGGCTAATCATGATGCCATTTGGGTTATAATGGATAGGCTTACCAAGTCAGCTTATTTTCTGCCTATAAATGAAAGATTTTTGCTCGACAAGTTGGTCCATATGTACCTAAAAGAAATTGTAGTTCGTCATGGAGTTCCAGTGTCTATCGTATCTGATCGAGATCCAAGGTTTAATTCAAGATTCTGGAAGAGTTTTCAAGAATGTTTGGGAACAAGACTGAATATGAGTACAGCTTATCACCCCCAAACGGATGGCCAAAGTGAAAGAACGATCCAGACAATCGAGGATATGTTACGTGTTTGTGCTATTGATTTCAAAGGAAGTTGGGACGAACATTTACCCCTGGTAGAGTTTGCTTACAACAACAGTTATCATGCCAGCATTGGAATGCCACCCTATGAAGCCCTTTATGGACGCAAATGTAGATCTCCAATATATTGGGACGAAGTAGGAGAACGCAAGATACTTGGACCTGAACTGGTACAACAGACAAAGGAAGTTGTTGAAATTATCCAGAAAAGATTAATAGCTGCACAAGATCGTCAAAGGAAATATGCAGACCAGTCAAGAAAAGACATGGAATTTGAAGAAGGAAGCTTGGTATTATTGAAAGTATCACCGTGGAAAGGACTAACGAGGTTTGGGAAGAAAGGGAAGCTAAACCCAAGATATGTCGGACCTTTTGAGATCCTAAAGCGCGTTGGCAAAGTAGCTTACAAATTGGTGTTACCTCCGCACATGGAGCACATTCACAATGTTTTTCACATATCAATGCTTAAGAAATATAATCCAGACTCCAGGCAAATAATAGAATATGAGCCAATAGAACTTCAAGCAGATTTATCATATGTAGAGAGTCCGATAGAGATTCTAGAGGCAAGAGAGAAAATATTGAGAAATAAAGTGGTAAAGTTAGTAAGAGTATTGTGGAGAAACCCAAAGGTTGAAGAGTCAACCTGGGAATTAGAAAGTGATATGAGAGAAAAGTACCCTCATTTGTTTTCTTAGGAGATTCTGAGGACAGAATCCTTTTAAGGGGGGAAGGATGTAATATCCGGGATATATCGTGTAATTATTTTTGATATTATTATGTGTGCCCAGTATCTATTCTGTGAGTTAATTGTTAAGTGTTATCTGTACTTGAATATTCAAAAATAAATATTAATTGAGTATTTTAATTTTTATATGTCCAAAATAAAATATAGATAATTGTTATATCTTCCTAATTATTTTTATGTTGATTTATGGATTTATAAGAATCATATGAAATTTCTAAAATCTTTTTCCGGGTAATTAAAATCTATTTTATAAAAACGGGAACCAACCGACGTCAACCGTTGTTACGTTTTTGGAACCCGAAACTCTTCCGAGAACTCCTTTCTAACCTAATTGTAATATTCCGAGCATTTTCCATGTTTCGACTTTTTCGATCCGGCGTATGGTTTGTCCTGCGCGGGTCTCGGCGCAACATTTTCGATACAATATTCATTTCGGTAAATCAATAAAACCCGTATTCTCGATAAACGGGAGCTTTTTATTAAACTATCACAATTATCACTTCGTAATACGTAACCAGGCGCTGAGACCAAGACCGCAGTACAAATTGTACTGATTTGGATAATTATCCCGAAAACCGATACCGTTTGGATCAGTTTTTACAAATAAACGTACCGTTTTATATCCGGAATGATCCAACGGGATACTAATTTTCCATAATTATAAATAGCCTTTTACCGTATTTTATTTCGTATCAAAATCATTTGCAGACAGATAATTATATAATTTTCAGAGAAAAACCCTAATTTCCTAAAACTGTTCTAAGAATCAAACAAGCAATTGGAGGTGTTATTAAATTCGGTTTGGAAAGCTCGAGTAACCAATCTGAAGGTCTTGAAGAGCTCTACCAGATTCTATAATCCATACACCTGCAGAAATCAAAGTTATTTTTCTAAAAATTTATTTATTTTCGAATTTATTTTATTAAAAATATGAATTTTTGTTCGGATGATTGTTTGTATGATTTGATGATTGCATGTTGTAGAGCTTTTTTTCCTGATGATTTTCATATGTCATACGTCTGATTTGCAGTTCAATAACATGTTCAAATTTGAGTTTGATTTTCGAATTTTAAAATTAGGGTTTATAACCCGTATGAATGTTCTTAATTGAAATTTGGGGGTTTCTTATTCTGTGATAGATTGATGTTGTGTTATAGTGGGTTGTGTTCTCTGTGAAATTTGCAATCTAGTCGTATAAGTCTCATGAACCAGCGAGGTCTGTAGAGAAGGGAGTTGTGTTTTGAAGTTTTCCGATGTTCGCCGGAAACTGGAAAATTTCACGGCCAAATTCCGGCCAACTCAGGGATTGTTAGGTTGTTTTGATTGCATGGTTGTGTTCCTGGTAACCTGTAGATGTGATCTGGAGGTGTTGGTGGGGTGAGGACGTCAGGAACGTGTTCTCCGGCCACCCCCGACTTTTTCCGGCGACTGGATTGCAAAATTGCAGTTTGGTCCCTGCAGTTTTGAAAACGATGCAGTTTGGTCCCTGTAGTTTCCAGACTTTGCAAAAATTGGATTTCTGTTTTAAAAATATTTAAAAATCATATTTTCTATTTATTTTTATTATAAAAATTCGTTTTTAATTTCTGAAAATTCTAAAAAATTATTATTTTAATTCCGAAAATTATTTTTTATTCACAAATAAATCTGAATTAATTAGTTAATTAATTTCAGTTAATTTTTAATTGATTAATTAGTCAATTAATTAGTCAATTAATTGATTAATTGATTTAATTAATTATTAATTGATTTTTAATTAATTATTTAATCAGATTTAATTATTTAAAAATGATTTAAAAATTCCGAAAAATTGTTTCGAGCTTTAAAATATTATTCTAAATTATTTCCAAGGCTCGATAATTATTCTAAAATTGTTCCGGAGCCAGAATTGGCCAACCGAACCCTGTTTATTATTCCGAAATTGATCCAACGACCCGTTTTAATTCCGAAAAATGTTTTAAAAATCATTTTAAATACCCGAAAGCATATTTATGACCCGAGACTTCTTTATAAATGATATGTCATTAATTACGTGATGTATTATGTGTTATACGTGACCTGTTGTTTGACTATCGGTCTATATATTCGGTGTTTACTTGGTTATTGCATAGATTTCAATCCGTTAATCGGATTTGGGTAAAACTAAGGGTAGATAGAAGTATGTATTGAATAGAATCCTGTGAGTTGATGATTGATAGATGCTTATGATATGTGAGCAGAAGAGGCAAGGCGTAGGAAAGGGAAACAGGTAGTTGAGGAGTAAGACGATTGTGATTGAAAGCAAGTGCAGGATAGTAAGCTAATATCAGGCAAGTGTTCTGAATTTTCTCAAGATATTGTAAATCTTGATAGTCTTGTTGACATTGTAAGTGCTTTGAAGTACGGAAACCTAAATCCTGATTTCAGTTATTGTTCTTGAGCTATGAACCATATTCTTTCTAAGCCATTGATTATTGTATACCCAAACACGAACCACAAATCTACGATACTACTCCACAAATACATACAAACTAAATACCAGACACTGAACTGAATTATTATATACTCAATCCATGATATATTATGCTTTGAAAGACCAAATCCTTGAAACCCTGAAACGTTTTTTCCTTTGTTATCCAATTCTTTCATTACCCAGCATTCAAGCTTTGAAAGTACCTTGTTGATCCTTACAAGGATTTAAACCCTTTCATTGTTAAACATTTATTGTTGTTAATGATTTCGGTTATTGTTTATTATTGCATATTCTGTTATTATGTTAGAATTGGATTGTTTTTATAAAATTGTGGACCAGATTCGTGGTCAGACCATATAATGGTCAAGTTAGGCCAATGTGTGCCTTGGATCCAGTAGTTAGAGCAATGCTGTGTGCCTTGCTCGAGGTTAGTGCGTGACTGATCAGCAGCCTAACCTTGGTTTTTAAATTAAAAGTATAATATCCAATTCTAAATCATAATCCATTGTTCACTTGATATCATAAACATATTCACCTGATGATCATTATTCTCAGTTTTGTCATTGTGACTTGCTGAGCTAGTTAGCTCATTTGTGCGATGTTGTTTATATTCTTTCCAGTTAAAAAGGAACCAGTTGGTAAAGAGGATCCCCAGTCCAGCGCGAGAGCTAGGGATTCAGGTTGAGAAAGCTGAGCTAGTAGGCTTCTTTTGGAATAATTTAAGGTTGTAAAAGTTTGTAATAATGTTTAATACTCAGTTTAAATTTGAAATAGTTGGGATTTGAACAGTTTGTAATATATTAGTGTGTTTGGCTTGTGTGCATACTTTAACCTGTTGCGGTCCGTGGTAGTTGGTAAGTAGGGTCATTGCATATATTATTATTATCTTTATTATTGTTATAAGCAGGTTATAATTAGGGTGTTTGTGTGGACCCCAAACTTCTGACCCGGGTTTGGAGGGCGCCACACTGACGATCACATACTTTTCTATTTCTATTACTATGTTTCTTTAGGGTTTCCTCATACCCAACTCCATTATCATTCCTCAAACTCTATTGCCTTTATATTCCCTTCCACTTCAGTTTCTTTTTATTTTCCTTTCTCTTACAATCATTTCATGAACCCACTAATTATTTACTTCAAACATCACGTCGTTCTGGGATTCTTGTCCTCCGAACGAATCTTTACAACTTTTATAATCTTAGATTCATAATTTATCATACTCGTCTGCCTTTGTTCTGGCTCTAAAGCTTTTATACTATCTCCATAACCTTGGGAAGTACTTTCCTGAAAATAATTGACTGAACTTAAATCAGTTTATTATAACCTCTTGCTCCGTACCTTCCTTGGCCTTTCACCAGCGGGTGGCCTCTCTCTTAGGAGGGTAAGTGACAAAAACAGTCTTTTGTGATTTGTCAATCATTTAGAATCTCAAATGATTCCTATATTTCCTTTAGCCAGGCTCTTGCCCCGACTGGGTCAACCTGTTCCTTGGAACTCTGAGAGCTTAGCGATTTAAAGGTCATGAAAGAATTTCCTACCGCATTGTTTCCTCAAGGTGGTGGTTGGGGATAATAGTCTAAGTTCTTTTTAGACAGGTCCATGAATTGCTGTATAGGAGTACCGTCTCGGGTCTCCTTTCCTTACTCGACTTTCTATTTCCTTAGTATGAAATGTTTCATCCTTCTCCCATACTTGGGGTTATCTTATACGTTTTAAATCCTCATTTTCCACTTCATTATGTTATGGGCTCCTTCTTTATTAATGACAACCTCCCTGACTATCACATTGTGGGTTTACCCTAAATCTTATTCCTCGAGCTATGGATTTCATCTAAGATCCAGTCCTTAAGCTCTTAAACGTTTGGAACCCAAATTCTGTAGGAATACCTCGTTATTCCCTTATCATATTTCTTGGTATTAATCTTTTCTCCAATCATTGACTCTCTACCTTCATTCATCACTTTTTCTTGGCACAATATGATCTTTTTCGATAATTCGGGCTGTATTGCAATCTCAAACAACTTTTCGGTACCGGCTCCGGTTACCTTTACTTCTATTTCCATTTTCTCAAAACCTCTTATCAACTCTCCCAAAGATATTTTCATCTTGAGACTCTCTTTTATACTAAGGGCATTAGCCACCATTTTGGCTTTCCCTGGATGATAAAGAATCTCATAATCGTAACCCTTGATTAGCTCTAACCACCTCCTCTAGCGCATATTGAGCTCTTTCTGCGTGAAAATGCACTAGAGCACTTATGGCTTGTGTAAATCTCGTACTTCTCTCCATACAAGTAGTGCCTCCAATCTTTAGGGCACAACTATTGCCACGAGCCCAAGCTCATGGGTGGGGATATCAAATTTTATATTCCCTTAATTGTCTTGACGCGTACGCGATTACCTTGTTGTGCTGTATAAGAAGCATCCTAGTTCCTTATGCGAAGCGTCACTACACATCACAAAATCTCCTTTTCCATCGGGCAATGCCATCATAGGGGCCGTCACCAATCTTTGCTTCAGTTCTTTGAAAGTTGTTCACGTATTTCTCTGTCCATTCGAACTTCTCAGTCTTACGAGTAAGCGCGTTAAAGGGGCTACTATCTTTACGAACTTGAACGAACCTCCGGTAATAACCGGCCAATCCTACCTCTGGTAGTCGCCCTAACCATAGTCATCAATTCCTCGGTGGTCCTTTATTCCTTCTTGTCAGGATCCTCCACGGGATTCTTCTCAGCAACAATCCCTTCTAGGACAACATCCTCAACCGCTACATCCTCAATATGAACATCATCCGGTCCCGCGTTAGGACGCTCTATCGGATCCATAATCTTATCTCCAATAAGTAATAAAACATCATCGCGTTGTTGCTCCTCAACCTCAGGGTTCAGAGTCTCGCTACCATATACGATAACGAACTACGCTTCTATCACGATATTTATAAGGGTTCCCATAAGGGTTTTAACTGTCAGTACTACGTTAGGTAGCCCGACTATGAACTTGGCAAGAGTTCTTATTATCTTTGTGAACTTATTATCTTAACGCCACATCATCTCTGAGGTTTATAACGCTTAGCTCTGATACCATTTCTGTAACACCCCCAAATTCGGGGTCAGGGATCCGGGTTGTCACGAGTTCCATTTTCCTTAATAACACCCAATCTTAATAAACAATCAACTACTCTATACTGTGACCCCACAATAAACACACACACCACAAGTTATAGTCTCAGAGATGAATATCCAAAAGTAACACGAGTCATTTTATTCCAAAATTATATGCCATTACACCTTAAAAGGGTTTCTGAATAGATTTACATTTCTTTGCCATTATTATAATTGATAAAGATACATAAGTCTGGTACATCAAAAGTTGAAAGCCTAGCCTATTGGCAGTTCCTACCTCAGCTACAGCGACATCAACGCCTATAGGAAACTGCGGAACATTTTCTATCCGCTTGCGAATTGGGAGCTTGGACCTGTTCATCTTTTCTATCTGTTGTTGTGTGATGAAAGAAGAAAGCAAGGTTGAGCAGCAAGTCCACCAAAATAATATGTATAATGATTAACAATATATGAGCCTTCTCATAGTACTCATGAAAGTCTTGGTCAAAAGAAATGGACCAAGTTTGATATCTTAATGCGATGAAGTCGCAAAATATTCAGTATATATACATATATACTTTTCAAAATCTTGGAAGTCCTCTTCCATGCATAATATACACAGAGTTCCAGTTTATAACTGTATAAAACTATCGTTGCAAGGTGATCTCATATATCTAACCTTGTCTCAACATTTTTCTGAAAATCTTTGACATGCATAAGATAATCATTTGCTAGATATAAGTTTAAAAGATGAAGTTACAAGATACTCCAATATACTTATATCTTTTCCAAATACTACTTGTACTACCACCGTTCAAGTTATAATTAGTTTCAAAAGTTCATCACATAAATGAGACTACAAGACAAGATTTGAATAGATTCAATCTTTGAACATCATTATAAATAATGAAGTTACGAGATACTTCATTAAGTCCTGATATATATATACACCTATATATATATACATTTCATACACTCCTTGAAAACCTCTGTTATGAAAATTATAAACAGAGTTGCAATATCCAATGAATTTGAAAAGGAGAAAACCTTGGCATAAACCTGATATCTTGCTGATCAGGCAAAGATACCAATAAGTAACCTTTTCTACTAGTAGATGGATGAATCCCCCACCGGTCATCACCCTGGCCACATAAGGACCTTGTGCTGGACCGCCACCCGGCCTCTTACGCGTTGATGGACTGCCACCCAGCCACTTACACTTTGATAGACCGTACCCCGGCCTGTCGCTTATGCCGACTCAATTAGATGGACTTACTTCCTGAACGTTGGGCAAGTAATCAAATTGTTTTCTCAAAACAGCAACCACGTTGCGAATATAAAATACACCACAGAGCCGGATCCCTCAGGTTTTGAGCGAGTATTTAAATCCCCTTGAAAGGAAGATCTTAAATATAAAAATGAGTTTTGGGATCCGCTCTAACCTTTAAAAATCATTTTGAAGACTCGAAAACATTTTTAAGAATATTTGGAGTAATGCCGATTTAATAAAATAAATCAGTCCCAATATATTAGAAAATATCTGAATATTATTATTTAAATAATATTCCTATAAGGATAATCCTATAAAAATAATCGAAGTAGAAGTTTTAAAACTCATACTTGAAATGGATATTAAATAACCAAAGATATACTTATATGAAAGTACTATCTTTATTTGAATAATCGAAAATAAGTTTGATTATCGAAATATTATTCTTTAATAAAATAAGGGATATTATTAAATAATAAGCGGAGTCATAATACCTCGAATGAATATTATAAATAATATTCATTAAATAGAATAAACGGAGTCATACATCCTCAAATGAATATTCAAATAATAATCATTAAATAGAATAAACAGAGTCATAAGTCCTCGAATGAATATTCAACTAATATTCAATATTTAAAATAAAGTTATCGAATAAACCTTATTCGATTAATATTTTTTGAAAACTATATCTATATCTATATAAATATATATATAATATACTCGGGAACATCGACTCCCGGTTTAGAAAATGTTCACCTTTGGGTCCCCTATACTAAGGGTATACGCAACTACTGCTTATCTCTAGCATAGGTATTATGCAACTTATAAGCTTTTGAACCAACAATTAGATATCAAGATTACAAAACATGCATGCATATAAATATCATATCACATGCTCCAATATATCGCAAGACTTTGCTAATAATAATCATGCACTTATCACAAGATAATGCATATACATATATACATCACAACAATAGTATAACGGGTAGAAAACTTGCCTGAGTGCTCCCGGATAGACTTAAGCTTAGAGTGGGTCCGATAACCTATGAATAACAACATAAGTCGGAATTAAACCCCGGTCGCTTAAGAAACTAGACTTTAACCATTTAGAGTCCTAACGTTCGCTTTCGCGCTTAACGATTCACTTAAGTTGCTCGAGTACTCTCGGCTCCACCATTTTTAATAAATTAACCATTAAGGGTTTTAAGGCGATTCTTTCGTGAGTACCTTACCAACTGCCTAATCCACTTAACATAATTATTTCATACCCCAATTAGTCATTTAAAGTCTTTAACTTATGTTTCAAAGTAAGGCGAGGGGTAATGGTTCGTTCGCGAAACGTCGTTACTTAAAACGGCCGTTTATCCTAAACCGTACATCGGAATCAAACGAACTACATATCAAAACGAAGCTCATAACATGAACTATCTAAAAATGGCAATGGTCAAAACCTAACAGTGAGTTCAAGGGTTCTGATGTTAAGAATAAAAACAGTCTACGGTAAATCAGGCATTACGACGGCTATGTTTACGCGATTTCCCAAAATTTTACCAAACCAATTCAACACCAAACTATCACCAATCAATCACAATACAACCATATGACAATATCACTCATCAACCACTTTAAACCATTTAAACCAAACCTAAATCATACCATGAATCATCAAGAACAACTAGTGCTAATCTTAACTCCCAAAATCAACAAAAACACTTAACAACTAAGATCTCAACATGACAAAACAACTACTACACTTAATCTCTCATTCCATCATCATAATCATTTATACCAAACAACTAAATACTAAGATAATGAGGAGTTATACCTTCCTTGAAGCTTTTAATCCATGAAAGATCCTTGGAATGCCCATGGAAGCCTTATACTAACCTCCTACAAGCTTGATCTTTCAAAGAAATCAAGAACACAAAAAATTAATTTCAAGAAAGTACTATTCACCATCTTCTTGAATGATTTATAGGAAATGCTAGGAAAGGATTTTGAAGTTAAGATTCCTAGGAAGTATGTAACTTAACTAGGAGAAGCTAGGATAATTACCTTATAAATTAGCAAGTGGAGGAGCTTGGACTTCCCTTTTTCTAAGAAAGAAGTTGAGAGCTTCAATGGAGAAAAAGAGGTGAAGTTGTGTTTTTGGTGAAATGAATGGTTGGTGGGTTGTTTTTGGTGTTTTTGTTTTGTTTTATTACTTTTTACCATGGTAAAGAATGAATGGTTCACAATCAACCAACCAATCCCTCCTTTTTGTCATGCTTAAGTCACCATGCTTATGTCATCTTCCGCACTTGTCTTCTTCTTGTTGGTTTGATGACATCATCCTCACTAACCTCTTTGATTAGCTTCTAATTACTTGGCTAATGACCGCTGATCTGTTATACGGTTCGCTTAACTTTTGTTTTTGTTTATCGTTTGAGGGATCATACCCGGGATCTTATTACTTGGGTTTCCTTAACCTTTCTCAATACATTATATTCCTTTTATGATCCTCTCTTATAATCCTTGAATTTAAATCCTTTTTATCCTGTTACCTTATACTCAATTCTTTCCGTATCTAGTGGATTTCCGGTAAAAATCAAAGTGTTCGGAATTGGATTCTGACGATCTTTACATACACTTATATACCATATAGAGTACTAATAAAATCTCAGAATATCAATAACAGAACCCCTACATAGTGTGGCATGACAAGTTTTCTCATTCAGCATAATCTGCAAAATCACTATTCATAATGGTTTCAAAAATTTCCAAAAATTGGGGTTATTACAGAATATGTGCTTGACTCACCTAAGCCTACTGAACCTGCTAGCGATGCACATAATGATGAACATGTTGTGTATCGTAAGTGGATAGATGATGCAAATGTTGCTCAATACATCATGCTAGCTTCCATGAACATTGAGCTACAGAAGCAGCATGAGCATATGGATGCTCACACTATCCTTATACATCTACAAGAGTTGTATGATGTGGCAGGGAAGACAGCTCGATATGAGATATCGAAGGAGCTGTTCGGTTGTAGGATGTCTGAGGGATCATCTGTGAATGACCATGTAGTTAAGATGATCAATTTGATTGAATGTCTTGGACAACTTGGTTTTGCCATGGATGGGGAGCTGAGCCAAGACTTGGTCTTGCAATCACTTCCGAGTTCGTTCTCACAGTTTGTTGTGAACTTTCACATGAATAAGCTGGATGTCAGCCTGCCTGAACTCCACAACATGTTGAAGACCGCGGAATCGAATTTTCCCCCTAAGAAGAGTTCTGTTCTTCTAATTAGTGAAGGTTCCAATCCTAAGAGTTCTGCCTGAACTAACTACAACTTAAAGTCCTTGTAGCTTTTACCAATCTCACTGAGTCAATCTGAATCCATAATAATTCTTGACAAAGCTTGATATCAGCTTTTCTTCTTTACTCCTCAGGACTTGAGACATTGTAGCTTTAACTTGCTTCATCTTGACTCCCAATCTGGTAGATTGCAGTCCTTAAAGCAGAGATATGGTTTCTTTCTAAACCATCATTTAGTCTTATTACCCTAGGATGAGAAGAATCTTCATTGTAGCACATACATTTCTCATTCAGTAACACTTCAAGCTTAGCAGAATCCTTCTTCATTGAAGTTTCACTTCCATCTTCTTCAATAATATTAGGAATGAATTCTGTAACTCTTGAACCAGAAATTCTTGCTTTATCTCTGATGGTCTTCAATATGAAATTTGACCATCTCCTGGTAATATCAGACTTTACCTCTAAAAGGTAATGAAAGAATTGAAGTTCTTTCAGTGATTTGTTTAGCACATCTGACTCTGACATCTGATATGTCCTTCCATCTTCAAGAAATAGAATCAGATTTTCCTTGACATTGTGCTTGTCATGAGCATCCAGTACCACTTGAACAGAGATAACCTTATCAAGGTGTTTCTGTGTAACATCTTTAAGAGGTCTGTCAGTCAATAGAAATGGATCTCTAGTCAGCACTTCAACTCCTGTCTTGATCTTAGCTTCATCAGAACCTAGTCCACCTCTGTCTCTTGCTTCTCTGGCTTTCAATCCAACAGTCATGAAATCAGATAACAATTGGCTTTTTTTTGGATCTGATGGTTTGACATTTTTCCCTAGAAGTTTCTTTTTGTCAGCTACTTCCATCTTGTCTAAATCAACTTGAGCACTGTCAGAGGTTGATGTCTTGATGATTTTATCAGAACTTGCTATTTCTGTTGTAGCTTGCAGTTCTTCACTCTGAACAACTTGAGCCTTGTCAGAGGTTGTCTTTGATTCTTCAGAAATCTTCTTTCTTTTCAGAGTTTGAATGTCTTTATCTTCAGCAAGAGTATCATCAGTAACTTGAACCATTTTGCACAAATGTTTTATCAGGATTTGAGAAATTTTCATCTCCTGTGGCTTGATTGGTTCTTCAACTTTTCCTTTCCCTTTGTCTTTGGGATCAATCTCAGATTGTGATCTTGTTTTGGGCTTTGATGCCTCAGTATTTGACTTCTCCTTGATCACAAT
The DNA here is from genome assembly GCF_009905375.1 of Apium graveolens. Classification (NCBI taxonomy): domain Eukaryota; kingdom Viridiplantae; phylum Streptophyta; class Magnoliopsida; order Apiales; family Apiaceae; genus Apium; species Apium graveolens. The sequence continues at coordinate 173,404,590 of NC_133657.1, forward strand.
GCCTTTTACCTTAGGCCTTGGAGGTTTCTTTGTAACAGAAGCTTTTGGCTTTAGATTTGTCTTTTCAGCTTTAAATCTAGCTTCTTTCTCCTTGAGATTTTCTAAATCCATTCCTGGATTATGCTTCAGAAACAATCTTCTAGCAATTTCCTCATCAAGTGTCTGGATCTTGGGATCTTTATAGTAGACAGTATTCTGCTTTCCCTTGAGCTTCAGAGTTTCCATGAACTTCTGAGAATCTTGACTTCCACCTTGTATCAGAACATCAGGCTTTGTCATCAGACTTTGCTCATCAGAACTTGATATCAGATTTTGAGTTTCAGTATTTGCTATCAGATTTTGAGTTTTAGCAGTTTCATAACTTGTCTTCTTTTGAATAGAAGATTTGCTTGCATCAGTAACTAGTTTCCTTGAAGAAACCTTGTTGTTGTGCTCTTTACTTTGAACTTGACCTCTACCCTTGCTAGGGTTTCCCTGGTCATCAGCTTCATCATCTTTCTTCTTCAGTATTTGATCAGTTGAGCATTTGAACTTAACTATCTTCTCCCCCTTTTTGGCATCATCTGATAGTAGGAGTGAGAGAAGAAGTTCAACTGAAGATTGGATTTCATCCAATTGAGCCTGTTGAGAAGCTTGATTAGCCAGGACCTCAGAGATTTGGGCTTGTTGCTTCTCTTGAGCTTTCTCAATTGCTTCTACTTTCTCAAGTGTAGGTCTGATAATCCTTGTCTTGTCAAGCTTGATTTGCATATCTTTCTTGTTAAATGATTCTCGTAGTGTATCAGCCTTTATTGGAGTTTAAGAGTGAAGACCTTGAAGGTTCTTGGTAGATAGAGCAGTGATCTTGAGTTGTGTCTTTATATCAGAATTTAACACAAACTCATCAGCTTTAGCAATGTGCTCTTTCAGAACTTTAGAACTTGGAATGAAATCAGAATCATTCCACTTCTTGGTCCACTCTATTCCTCTATGAGTTTCATCCCAAGGTACAGGAGCATCCTGTTCAACAAATTTCTTGACCAATGCTTCCTTTCCAAGTACAGGAGCTGGAGTATGAACAGAAACACTGTCTTCAAAACTTGAAGAAGACTCAATATGTTCTAAAAACACTAGAGTGTGTGAAGTAACTGGAGATTCAGGAATAACTTCATCTGGATTCTAAGCATCAGAATTTATCTCCAGAATAGGCGTTGTTGGAGTAGATGGTATCTCAGCATCAATATTTAAAATTAGAGAATGAGTTGGAGATGTCTGAGCTGCTATAGGAGCTTCCAAATACAGAATAGTAGGAGTGTGCAGCTTGTTAATGTCAATTTCAGGACTTAAGCCTGAATCTTCAACTGTAATATCTTCATGAAGAGGAGAGACTGGAAGTGTAACCCCTGTATCAGGAACAGTGTCTTGGGCTATAGCTGGAGGTGGTAGAGATTCAATCACAATTGGATTTGAGATCTGAGATTCCTGATCCCTTTCCCCAACTTCTTCAGTATTCTCTGATGGAGTCTTAGCCAAATGCCTCTTAGCCCTCATTTTCTTTAATCTCCTTGCAAATGAAGGAGTTGATTAATCATCAGAGTTTACAGTTTTCTTTCTCTTTAAGGTATTAGAACCTTCAGCTGCAGTTGCTTTCTGAAAATCCACAGTTTCAGCTTCAACTGTCACAGGTTCTGATGCATGAACCTGTGCTTCCTTATCATCATCAGACTCATCCCTTAGAAGCATCCTTCTTCTCTTTATTGGAGATTTAGGAACAGATTGAGCCCTTTTTGGCCTGGAAGATGAAGGTCTGATGGTATGTGCTGATGGTTGAGGTTGAGATGATTGTGTTGGTTTGAAATATGTCATGATGGAGGGTTGAGTTGGTTGAGGTTGAGAAGTTTGAGGTGTATGTGTAGTGGTGGCAGGTGCTGATGGAGGTTGGGTTAGTTGTACATCAGTATATATGAAGGTGTATGTGGCTGGATCAGAGTTTACTAAAAACTGTTTCACTGAAATTGGAATTTGGAGGGGTCTCAAAAATAGTTTTATTATTATCAGTGGATAATAAGTCAGTGAAAGCTCTCTTAGCTAGCTTAAATGGTGAGATCAACTCACTGGTAAGTTGTGGTGCATCAGAGCAACAAAAACTGTATAATAGCTGACAAAATCTAGCAAAATAGACTGTGTTTCTGTCTTCTGTCATTTTATCACCAATAAAACCTAGTACAACACTAACATAGTCAAAATGAGATTGAGTAATTAGAGCATACCCAATTTGCTGACTGAGGATAGGAATGGCATCAAAATTTGAACACTTGTTTGCAAAGGTTCTTGTGATGCAGTCGAAGAAGAAACTCCATTCCCTCCTTATGTTCGGTCTCTTCAACTGGCCCAGCTTTGCCAATGTCTTTTCATACCCCAGACTGGCCATCATTTGTTGAAGAGCTGGCTCCTCAACTGTTGAATAATTGTAGTTTTCTGGCAGGTGCAGTGCTTGTTGAACTGTGGCCACAGTCACCACATGTTCATCCTCCCTAGTTGTGAAAATCAGACTAGGGGACCCATTTTCTCCACCACCATCATACATACCTGACCTCCAGAACTCCAGCACTTGAGTCCCTGAGATAGCTTCAAGTTGAGTCAAATCATATCCTATCTTACTGTGAGCAAGGAAATCCTGGATGAAATGAAGATCTGTTGGGGCTTCATCCTTGCTCAGAATAACTAAGTAATTGTTAGGAACAAACTTAGCTCCATTGAAAATTAAATCTTTTGGTGCCATTTCTGTTAAAAATCAGATGAGAAAAAAAGTGTTTGCATGGTATTTGATAAAATGCCTGGATGAAAAAGAGCTTCAGAGAATATTAGTGGGTGAGAGAAAATAAGAGAGATAAGAGAATGAGAGAAGTAAGTAAAAGATTGTAAAATCTTTTAACTTTCTTATTTATACAACCCACATGAAGTATGGCAGACAGTTTACACCTGGAAATATGTGAACAATCAATAGTTAAAGCAGGAGTTAGTGGGCACGAGAAATAAGTAATAATTACTGTGCACATGCAGTTTTTCAAGACAAGCACGTTTATCACTAACCCAAATGATATGGCTGTTTTTATCTCACCTAATTATATTCTGATTAAATATGACCGTTACAGTATTTGTCACAAATAAGTCAAGTAAATAAATAATGCCACGTAAGCATCAGAGTTTCCATCAGGATTTAATATCAGAATTTGACTATTATCAGATTTTGACAGTCATCAGAACATGGCTTCTGTACTCAAAAAGTGAATCTCTGTTTATGTGATACTTCAGACAAATACTGACTTATTTCTTCAGAGTTTAATCATCAAAACTTCCATCAGAACTTGTCCTCAGAATTTATGCATATGACACTTAACTGTTTATCTGAAACAACTTGATCACCACGGTAATTTTCGTCATTCATATGGAGTGATAGTGTGTGCATTAACAAAATATCAGATAAAGATTAAAGTCTGATAAACTTCAGTACATCTTAGAAATAAGCCATAACTAAGAAAAGTGCTTCAAATCTGTCATTAATAATGAAGTCTACTATAAAATGAATTTATGCAAAAGTCCTCCCAACTTTTATGCTCATTTTATGCATCTTTTGAAATTTCTTTTTACAGTGGCTTCTCAGTGTAAGTGAGTCACAACTGCTATAAGAATTTATGCTATTATCAGAGTATTTCTCTAGTAATCAGAGAATGTGAAAAGTCAGCAAGGAAAATTTATTTGCTTTTTCTAATGCATATTACTTAATACCAGCAATGCACTTGGGTATTCCCTTCCACATATTTACTCTAGATCTCAAAGGAATACCTGACTTTAATTTTCTTTTCTTTTCTTTAGATAAGTGAGGCTTATCAGCATTTAGTTTATCCTTAAGATTTACTGACATCAGAATTTGATAGATAAGAAGCAAGAATCTAGTTTGTGACTTAGTAATAAGATACACAGAGTAAATTTGACTAAGCTCAAAATCAGAATTTGTTGTGTTAGTGAATTTCCACATAAACAACTAACTCAAACATGGGATTTCTAGTATGTTAAAGACTACCAGGTCAGCATCTAGCACAGTAATCCTCATTGGATTGAATAGTCACAAAACATTCAAAACACTATCAGAGTTTATAGAATCACATCAGATAACAATCAGTATTTAATATATTAACAGTTTAAGCACATATTACATGAAGATAAGATAATATGTAAATACTGATCATAAAGCCTGATGCATGAGAACAAAAACTAAGCAGGTTTAGAGAAAGAACCTGAAACCATTCCAAGTTCATTTACCATTCTTGTAAAAGTAGCTTAACATAGTGGTTTTGTGAAGATATCTGCTAGTTGTTGATCTGTTGGAACAAAATGTAATTCCACTATACCTTCCATCACATGTTCCCTTATGAACTGGTACCTAATGCTGATGTGCTTTGTCATTGAGTGTTGAACTGGATTACATGTCATAGCAATAGCACTTTGATTATCACAGTAAATAGGTATTTTAGAAAATTCTAACCCATAATCCAGTAATTGATTCTTCATCCAAAGAATCTGTGCACAACAGCTTCTTGCAACAATATATTCTGCTTCTGCAGTTGATGTGGAAATTGATATATGTTTCTTGCTAAACCAAGAAACCAATCTGCCTCCAAGAAATTGGCAGCTTCCACTACTGTTTTTCCTGTCTATTTTACATCCTGCAAAATCTGCATCTGAGTAACCTATTAGCTTAAAATCTGATTCTCTAGGATACCACAATCCTAGATCAGTTGTACCCTTGAGGTACTTGAAAATTCTTTTCATAGCTATTAGATGAGGTTCTCTTTGATCAGCCTGAAATCTTGCACAAAGACAGGTATCATACATGATATCAGGTCTACTTGCGGTTAAATAGAGTAACAAGAATCACAAGAAAACTAGCATCCAACGTTACAACGAAACAAGAATCACAAGAAGATATGCTTCCTCTTCGTTGCGGTGTGCTAAATCGGTCTTCTTCCTTATCTCCTTCGCTCCTTGCGTAAAAACACGATCTTCTTCAATCCCCCCTTATGAAAACGTCTCAAATCTACTTATATAATAGTCCCATAAAACTCAGATTACATAGAAGTGGAAACCAAACAGAAGTAGAAGTCCTGAAATAATATATTTTTTTCCCCGACCCTGCGCGGCCGCTCAGCATAGCTGAGCGGGCGCTCAGACCTCTACTGGAAAAAATCTGATTTTGCTCCGTTTCTTCGCCATAATCTGCCCGTTTCTTTCCTTTCGCAATGGTGAACACATGCCAAGGCTTATTCTTGATGATTCCTCCCCCGAAATGTAACTAATACCCTGAAATGCATAAACACTAGAAAAACGCATCAAATACACAAAATACTTGATTTCAAGACACCAAATTAAGCCATTTTAAGACGTTCTAAGTGGTATAAAATGCCACTTATCAGAGGACTAAAGATTTATTTTTGGTATATGGAGAAGATATGGAACTGGTTGTAAAGGGTTACACTGATACTAGTTTCTTAACCTAATTTCTAGATAGACAAGGATGATTATGTGTCTATGTCTGGTTTGTGTTTTGTCTAAATATAAGTTATGTTAGCTGGAATGGCTCACAGTAAGAATATTGATGATTCTATAATGGAAGCCGAATATATTAATACTTTTTGAAACAGCCAAGGACACTGTTTAGGCATGTCCTTAGGCGATATCACCTTATTAATGAGATTAATGATCAAGGAGATATATATGTAAAGTGCATAGTAATGATAATGTTGCAGACCCACTGACTAAGGATTTATCGCAGTAGAAGCATGATGGTCATACTAGTTCCATGAGTATTAGATACATGGGTGAGTGACTCTAGTGCAAGTGAGAGATTGTTAGTGTTTGTGCCCTAGAGACAACACTATAATATTTTAGTTAAAGACATTTGGATTATTAATATTTATGTTCTATCGATTATTCCCTTTATAATTTATTAATTCTTAATTTACTACGATATAAATGTTAGATTAATAAATGTCCTTGGAATATGATATGCAATTCTATATCTCTAAGTAAATGTCCTTGGAATATGATATGCAATTCTATATCTCTAAGTACGTGACTTAGAAATGAGATTACGGAAATAGTATCAATATTCCTAAAGGTCCTATAATAACTCGAATTTTTGAGACCTTGTAAAACGTTTAATGAATAGTAACCCTGACGGACGGGGAATAACTTTTTAGCCCACACTATGTAGTGCATGAGAAAATGAGTTTCGGAGTTGATATTTTGATTATACGTACCAAATGAGTGTATGTAAACGCTATTAGTTTTTGAAGAAAACGAACTTTGAAAAACGACCATATTTACGAATCATCGAGGATTACGAGAATCACAATATAATTACAAAATTAAAACCCTACAGATTTATATCCAAGTATGATAATTTAAAACATAAGGAATAAATATGAAAGGAATTACGTCGCGAACCATTTACGAGAAAGTATTACGAAAACGTTTAAGCGGCCGAGCGAACGCGTAAACGATTAAATAAACGTAACGCACTAACTAAGCATGGTAAAAAAGTAATCATGGGTAATTTATCAAATAGTGAGCTAAGGTGTAGGATGATCAACCAAGGCTATCAAATAGTAAGCTAAAGAGCTAAACAAGTGGCTTAGCTTGTTAACTAGGAAGCTAGTTGGATTTGTCCCCAAGATTTACAACAAGAATAAAATCCTAGGATCTAAAGTAGAGAATATCAATTAAATAAAAAGATATCACAACTTCATTTCCAAGAAGCAACCAAGGAAGCAAGCATAAAAACACTTCTTCTCTCCCAAAACCTCTTCCATTCGGCTTTTCTTCTTCAACCAAGAAATCAAAATCAAAACTTCAAGCTCTAGCCATGGATAAATCCTCCCATTAATTATAAAGCTTCCTAAAAACTAAACTAAGGTAAGATAAATCTTTGAGCTCTTTTTATCAAGGTTTGATGGGTGAAATAAAATCAAGAAAGTTGATAATGAATAGTATGAATAGTAACTCTTCTTTGGTTTTTTGAAACGTAACTTTAAGTTTCTGCAGAAAGTCCCGAGGATGTAAATTATATTTTCCTGAAACATAACCATTTATTACGATAGACAATATTATAAGATTCGTTTAGGCGCTTGAATCGCTTGATTCTGATTTACGGATCAAAAGTTATGGCCATTTTACTAAAAGTGATTTACGCGACAAAAACTGCTACGAATTACGAACTTTGAAAATATAAAGGATCGACTTAACAAGGTTCATAAATCTTGAAATTTTTACAGAGAGTATCATATTGAGTTTCCTAAATGCCATAAAAATTTCAAGTGAGAATAATAATTTTTCAATTTTATAAAAATATCGAAGCCGAGACCGCGCGATTAGAAACCGTAGAATACATAAGCGGAGCCGACGATAAAAATAAGAATGGACTTAAGATACTTTGAAAAAGGAAGCGACCATAATGAGAATAAGGACTTAAATAAATAATAAGGGTAATATAAGTTGAGAGGGTGCATAATAAGTAGCGCATGAGTGCGAGTCGCCGTAAATAAGAACGAGACCTAACGAAACGAATTGTGTTTATGATATTAGATTTCCGAGCGGAACCTAGAGCATCCTCCACCTCGAGATACCCAGGAAAGTTTACGAACCCAACTCCATTTACTGTTGTATTCTGAAAGAATTATTTTATTATCATTGCATAAATACCATGTTTGCCATGATACGTTGTAATTGAATTTTCGCATAATGTAGCGATGTTGTACGATAAGTATATATCGTAAAATATTTAATTCCGCTTTAAGCGTGACGTATAATTATAAGACCGAGAGTCGGTCGGGATTTTAAGATGAAAACCCGGGAATCATTCCGGTGATATTATTAGGACAATTAAAAGTCCATAGTAGTACGATTTGAAGGACTCAACATCCACTTACGAAATATTAAATACCTCGAACTTTTATTAAAATGATTTCCAAAGATCGTATTCCCTCAACTATACTTTATCGTTCGATTAAGAAATATTTATTAACTATTTACTTATCATGGAGGAAGTATTCTCCAGTGAATATTTATTTCAAACTCGATTAAATAGAAAAGATTATTATATTACGTAAACATAAATTAGTTAAGGAATATTATTTAAATATTCTTTTCAAGTAAACTCATTCGAGGTTTAATTATTTATCGATTAATATTTAATTATTTATTATTTATTAAAGGGTTTATTTATGATTTAAAAATCATAAAGCCTGATGTAAAATATTTTCTGATTTTCGAAAAATCATTTGAATAATTTCAGATAGTCGGAGAATATTATCTCGACTTATTTTAAATATTTTGAATATAGTTTCAAAAGGAACTCCTCCTTTATTTACTTATTTGTTGACAACGGTCAACTCACATCCTTAGTACTTCCTTTGAAAACTTTCGGAAGCACACACACATATATATATATATATATCTGAGGTAAAGTTGTGCCTATCAACAAGCAAAACGCTTGGGGAACTTCGATATTGTTCGATGATTCCAAGTATATGATAGGATTTCCTAAAGGACAAGGGAGGGGTAGGATCCAAGTACTTCGTGTATTGGATAGACTACCGGTACCGTAGGAGAGGGTACTATACGTACCTAAGGACCTGCGAAGTGTGTGTATACCCGAAATGAGGACACATAGCCCGTATGCGGCAAGGGTGATAATCGGGATACGAAGGTGTCGTCCTTCTACTAGTAGAAAAGGTTAGTATTATTGTAGTACGACTGATCATCGTATGCGGTGGATCCAACGAGTGTCCTATTCTTCCAATTGGAATTGTTATGCAATACCGTAACCCAAGCCTTGGTACTGGGTTTACTATTAAGGTATTAGCAGGGTAATAAAATCCACTAAAGAATTATTTTCATAAGAAGGTGTGTATCACCAAGGAAAACTAATTTTGAATAAAAGATAATTATCATATATGATGTTTTATGTAAGTTTATCATACAGTCATTTTCATACTGTACATTATTATGCCGGGCATCATAGCTCACACTTGTTTTCTTAAATTGACACAACATAACAGTGAATTAAGATGCCTACCATGAGAACCACAGCCAGGAAATGGGTAGGAAATGGCCAGCTGTTCCGTAGGTTGTTTGGTGTTGTACCACAGGTAGTCCGAATAAGCTGGATTGGTTTCCAGTTGTTTTTAGTACGGCTTATTTATAATTATGACTTATGTAAAGTAATAAATAAGAAACGTATATTTGACCGACGGACTAGCCTTACTTAAAGGTTACTCCCCGGTAAGACTTAATTACTTTTGGGTTGTAATAATTATCACTTTGTGGTTTGAATTACTCTAGTTATGAATGGTTCGTTTCCAAGACAATAACCTGTAAGTGTGTGTGTGTGTGATAAGTGTGGGGTCGTAAAGTATGAGTATTTATATATTGTGATGTGAGGTATGTGGTTTATAATGGTTTAGATGGCGTGGCCTCCGAGATTCCTGACCCCGGATTTTGGGGCGCCACAGAAATGGTATCAGAGCCTTAGGTTATCAAATCTTGGAAACGATAGGATATAAAATACGTAGACATAAGAATAATAAATAATCAATTAGAGCTCAAGTCGAGTTCGTCATTAGGCTACACGGGTAGTCTTGACAGTTTTATCCTCAGGGGAATTCCGACTCTAAGTTAGTAACACCTTGCCTATCGTGTCAGGTACCAGTGGAGCGTATGAGAGAGGTTGACCCTATTGATGATGTTATGGTTCCTGAGCGAGACCCTACTCCCGAGCCGGAGGACCCACCCATTGATGACTCTGACGATGACCCTACTGAGGATGCCCCGGAGGAGGAGACTGACCTTCTTATCCCCATAGCTGATGATGTTGAGATGCCCCAGGGAGATGACTTAGGATGGAGGGATGGAGAGATGTACCCTCTTCCGACTATTCGCTCTCCTACACTACACCCAGGGATGCAGAGCCCTTTACCCTGTACTGATGATGATGAGGAGGATAGGATGGATGCACAGATCTACAAGGCTTATGCCATATCCTCTAGCGACCCAGACTCACCTCTACCACCCCCGACGACCATACATGTAGCTATACACGACTGGATGGTGGCTCAGCTTAACGATAAGATCACTGCGGCATCTGCCCGTATTGTGGAGGTACGCCAGGCACTGACAGCTGAGAGAGCCATCAGACTAGGATACCCAGGGGACTTTAGAGCTGCTTCCCCCGCCATAGCCCCAGAGAGATTGATGGGATCGAGCTCCGTACCCGGGTTCAGATGAGGATGACAGCGATTAGAGGATACATCCCGGTAATTGACGCAGAGCTGATGTTGGCAGGAGCGATGAGGAGGGTGCGTGACCTCACGCACAGTGACAGTGACTGAGGGACTAGTGACTAATTATGGACCTTAAGAAGGCTGGGTGACTTGTCACCAATTTTGATAGGATAGCTAGTAATAGATAGCGTTCCTAGCCCTTCAGGGTACACGGCTTATGTATTTGCATTCCAGTATTCAGGACAAGTAATGATGTATTATAATCAGACCATGTATGAACTCGGTTAGTTGTTTTGTCCCCAAGATATAATTGGGAGACCCTATGGTATATATATCTAGCAGTTATTTAGAAATGGATTTCCATATTATTGCACTTAATAAAAAAACATGCTAGATAATAGATGACATGCTTACATATGAATAAATTAATCTAACTGTAAATAATTGCAACTATATCGACAATTTTTCATAATCAGAACAATACAACCCCGTAGAAGAGGAACCAGGGCACCGCCCGTAGAATCTATTAACCAACAACGGAATGAACCTGACCCTGTGGTGAATGAAGAAAGTGAAGAGGACCTAGACTATAATGAATATGATGAGGAAGAATATGTAGAAGAAGAGGCTGAGGGTACTCATCAGGGAGGGAACCCCATAAATGAGTTTATGGAACTTTTAAGAGCAAATCTGAACCAACAGCCCATTCCACCACAGCCGCATGCTGCCCAACAGACTGCAGCCATTGCCTTCAGGGTATTCAAATCTCTTAAACCCCCAGAGTTCCTAGGATCTGCCAACCCCATTGAAGCACGGGCCTGGCTCAAAAATATAGAAAAATCCTTCGAGATACTAGGTGTAGAGGAACGACACAAGACCATTTTCGCTTCTTACATGCTGAAGGGAAAAGCTAATTACTGGTGGAAGTCCAAACGAAATCTAGAGACTGATGCTATGAATCCATGGGATAGGTTTACCCAACTGTTCTTAGAAAAGTATTCCCCTAGGTTTATGGAGACCCGGATGGAGATTAAGTTTCTGGAGTTGAAACAGGATAAGATGACTGTGGCAGAGTATGAGGCCAAGTTTACTGAGCTGTTAAGATTTGTACCTGAGTTTGTGAATACCGAAGAGAAGAAAGCGCGAAGGTTTCAGCTTGGTCTGAAACAGTGGATCCAAAACCGAGTGGCGGTACTAGAGCTGACAGATTATGCTACCTTGGTGCAGAAAGCCTCGATTGTTGAAGCTGGTAGTGAGCAGAGTGTGAAGGAAAAGGAAAATAGGAAGAGGAAGATAGGAAGCCAAGGCGGAGGAGGAGGAGTAGGAACCAGGAACAGGAGCCTTCCAAGCAGGTTCGTCAGGGGAGTGGTGTCCCAACCTGCACGAGGCCCCGGATTCAGAAAGGCCCCAAGTGAGAGTGTTGGTCAGGGCGGCCGATAATCTAGGGCAACATTTCATAGCCAATCCCGTACCCCAATACCCGAATGTTAGACATGTGGATAAAGACACCTTGGAGTGTGAACCCAGGTGAGAGCCCCTCTGAAATGTTACAGGTGCGACCAACCCGGACACCTTGCCAACAACTGTCCCCAATACAACAAGATATGTTTCCAATATGGAAAAGTAGGGCACATGAGGAAGGATTGCCCGACATTGAAGCCCCCAGCCTCAGGAATGAGCTGAGCTGCATCCAACCGGCCCCCATCTGCTAGGACCTTCAACATGACCATTCAGGATGCTGTCTGAAACACTAACATGATAGCGGGTACCCTTCTGTTAAATTCCGAACATGCAAATGTCCTATTTGATTCTGGAGCAACCAAGGCATTTATATCTCAAGATTTTGCTAAAAAGTTAAAACTTAACGCCATACCCTTATGTGAGATATTACAAGTGGAAATAGCAAATAAAGAAATAATTTATGTGAATTAAGTACACCCTAAGTGCAAGTTGAAATTAAAAGGGAAGGTCTTCGAGGTTGACCTAATCCCATTTATGTTAGGAGAATTCGATATAATCTTAGGAATGGATTGGTTATCCAATAATGGAGCGCAAATAGATAGTGAGCGGAAGAGGGTAAAGATAAGAGTGCACAATGGAAAAGAAGTAGTGTTTAGAGGTCAATGACAGAACCAAAAATTTCTGACCAGGCTACAGGAAAAAAGATTGTTAAGGAAAGGTAACGAGGCCTATTTGGCTTATGTGGTAGATACCAAGAAGGAAGTTCATAATATACATGACATACCCATAGTGAACGAATTTGAGGATGTATTTACAGAGAACTTACCAGGGTTGCCACCCGATAGGGAAATAGAGTTCGCTATAGAATTAACACCAGGAACGACACCAGTATCCAAGGCCCCCTATAGGCTAGCCCCAGTTGAGATGAAGGAACTAGCTTCTCAACTGTAAGAATTATTAGATAATGGAATGATAAGACCCAGTATATCGCCATGGGGAGCGCCAGTACTGTTCGTAAAGAAAAAGGACGACAGTATGAGATTATGCATAGACTATCGAGAATTGAATAAGCTGACTATTAAGAATAGGTACCCTCTCCCCAGGATTGATGACCTATTCGACCAACTCAAGGGAGCTGTACATTTTTCCAAAATAGATTTGAGGACAGGATATCACCAGTTGAAAATCAAACCTGAGGATATACCGAAGACTACCTTTCGCACTAGGTATGGACACTATGAGTTCTTAGTCATGTCATTGCCTTTATGGATTTGATGAAAAGAGTGTTCAAAAGGTACCTAGATATATGTGTGATAGTTTTTATAAATGATATTTTAATCTACTCAAAGATAGAGCAAGAACATGCAGAACATTTGTGGATAGTCTTAGAATTCTTGAGGAATGAGAAATTATATGCCAAGTTCTCGAAATGCGAGTTTTGGTTAAGGGAAGTACATTTCTTAGGACATGTGGTGAGTGCCAAAGGAGTTTTAGTTGACCCCACCAAATAGAAGCGGTATCCAACTGGGAAAGACCAACTACCCCAACTGAGGTTAGGACTTTTGTAGGTTTAGCAGGGTATTACCGGAGGTTCGTGCAGGACTTTGCTAAGATAGTCGGTCCACTGACTAGACTTACCCGGAAGTCAGAAAAGTTTGTATGGACAGAGAAATATGAGGAAAGCTTTCAGGAACTGAAAAGGAGGCTGGTGTCCACCAGTGCTCACTCTTCCCGATGGAAAGGGAGAGTTTGTGATATACAGCAACGCATCACTTAAGGGATTATGATGTGTACTGATGCAGCACGACAAAGTTATAGCGTATGCCTCTCGACAATTGAAGGAGTATGAGAGCAGATTCTCGACGCATGATCTAGAATTAGCAGCCATAGTGTTTGCCCTAAAAATTTAGAGACACTACCTGTACGGTGAGAAATGCGAGAGTTATACAGACCATAAAAGCCTCATATATATTTTACTCAGAAGGAACTGAACATGAGACAGGGGAGATGGTTAGAGTTGATTAAGGACTACGACTGTGAAATTTTGTATCACCCGGTTAAAGCCAATGTGGTGGCTGATGCTCTTAGTAGGAAGGAAATTCTCAAAATGATAATAACATCTGAGGAATTAATTAAAGAATTTGAGAAGATGGAAATTGACGTGAGGATGACCGGTAAAGGAACAAAAGGATTATTTGAGATCAAGCTAGTGCCGGAACTGACTGAAAAGATACGAGTATGTCAGGAAAAGAAGATGAGTAAAGAAAGAGGAACATTGACCGGTGAGGAAGTGAGATGCGAGAATGACGAGAGAGGGATCATGAGGTATGCGTCCCGAATTTGGATTTCCAATGTGCAAGAGTTAAAGGACGAGCTGCTGCACGAAGGGCACAACTCCAGATATTCAATCCACCCAGGAAGTACGAAGATGTACTGTGACCTTAAGGAATATTATTGGTGGCCTAACATGAAGAGCGAAGTAGCAGAGTGGGTCAGCAAGTGCTTGACATGCCAGAGAATGAAGGCTGAACATCAGCGACCCAGTGGACTATTACGGCCCCTGGAAATTCCTGAATGGAAATGGGAGCATATAGCCATGGATTTTGTGATAGGCCTACCAAGGACAAAGACCAATCACGACGCCATATGGATTATCATAGATAGATTGACCAAGTCCGCACACTTCCTACCAATCAACGAAAGGTACACCGTAGACAAGCTAGTGGATATTTATTAGAAGCAAATTGTAGTGAGACACGGCGTCCCTGTTACCATAGTATCAGATCGAGACCCAAGGTTTAATTCCCGATTTTGGAGAAGCTTCCAGGAATATGTAGGCACCAGACTAAACATGAGTACCGCTTACCACCCCCAGACTGATGGACAAAGCGAAAGGTCTATTCAGACCCTAGAAGATATGCTACGAGTGTGTGCCATTGATTTTAAAGGAAAATGGAATGACCACTTACCCCTGATCAAATTTGCTTACAACAACAGCTATCACGCTAGCATAGGAATGCCTCCGTATGAAGCTCTTTATGGAAGGAGATGTCGCTCTCCCCTATGTTGGGATGAAGTTGGAGAACACAAGATAATAGAAAAAGAGTTAGTCTAACAGACCAGGGAAATGGTGGAACTCATCAGGAAAAGACTGGTAGCAGCTCAGGACAGACAAAAGAAGTACGCCGACCAGACCAGGAAGGATAGGGAATATGAAGTAGGAGATTTAGTGCTATTGAAGGTATCTTCCTGGAAAGGAGTGATGAGATTTGGGAAGAAAGGGAAGCTGAGTCCCAGATTCATAGGATCCTTTGAAATTTTGAGGAGAATAGGACCTCTAGCTTACGAGCTCGCCTTGCCCTCTAATCTGCAATAAGTGCACAACGTGTTCCATGTGTCCATGTTAAGAAAGTACCATGCAGATGCACAACACATAATAGAATACAAGCAGGTAGATTTACAACCAGACCTGACCTACATCGAGCAACCAGTAAGGATAATGGACCAAAAAGAACAAGTGTTGAGGAACAAGACTGTGAAGCTGGTTAGAATCTTATGGGAAATCAAAATATCGAAGAGTCAACTTGGGAACTTGAAGACACAATGAGGAATAGATACCCCCACTTATTTTCTAATTGATTCCGGGACGGAATCCTTGTTAGAGGGGAAGACTGTAATAACTCGAATTTTTGAGACCTTGTAAAACGTTTAATGAATAGTAACCCTGACGGACGGGGAAAAACTTGTTAGCCCACACTATGTAGTGTATGAGAAAATGAGTTTCGGAGTTGATATTATGATTATATGTACCAAATGATTGTATGTAAACGCTATTAGTTTTCGAAGAAAACGAACTTTGAAAAATGACCATATTTGTGAATCATCGAGGATTACGGGAATCACAATATAATTACAAAATTAAAACCCTACAGATTTATATCCAAGTATGATAATTCAAAATATAAGGAATAAATACGAAAGGAATTACGTCGCGAACCATTTACGAGAAAGTATTACAAAAACGTTTAAGCGACCGAGCGAACGCGTAAATGATTAAATAAATGTAACGCACTAACTAACCATGGTAAGAAAGTAACCATGGTTACTTTATCAAATATTGAGCTAAGGTGTAGGATGATCAACCAAGGCTATCAAATAGTAAGCTAAAGAGCTAAACAAGTGGCTTAGCTTGTAAACTAGGAAGCTAGTTGGATTTGTCCCCAAGATTTGCAACAAGAAAAAAATCCTAGGATCTAAATTAGATAATATCAATCAAATAAAAAAATATCACAACCTTATTTCCAAGAAGCAACAAAGGAAGCAAGCATAAAAACACTTCTTCTCTCCCAAAACCTCTTCCATTCGACTTTTCTTCTTCAACCAAGAAATCAAAATCAAAACTTCAAGCTCTAGCCATGGATAAATCCTCCCATTAATTCTCAAGCTTCCTAACAACCAAACTAAGGTAAGATAAATCTTTGAGCTCTTTTTATCAAGGTTTGATGGGTGAAATAAAATCAAGAAAGTTGATAATGAATATTATGCATAGTAACTCTTCTTTGGTTTCTTGATTTTGATGGTTATTTTAGGTTCCAAAAATCATACTAAGCACTCCCAAGAATTAACCATCATCAAGAACACATCTCAATCTCTCAATAAAGGTAAAAATCTTTGACCGGACTTTATTTAAGATTTAAGTTCAAGATCCTTTTAGTATGTAGTTGTAAACATAGTTTTGGTGGGAGTATTGTTGTAATCTTGATGTTTAGCTAAGTAGATTTAAGGTTGATTGTTGTTGCCTCAAGAACATGATGTTCTTGAGAGGAGTTAGTGTGTTGATGATTATATGTTGGTTTTTGGTGGTAGTATAATGATTTAAGACATAAACGAAACTCTGATCGTAACCGTAATCTCGTTAAAACGAACAAAACGTAACTTTAAGTTTCTGCAGAAAGTCTTGAGGATGTAAACTATAGTTTATTGAAAAATAACCATTGTTTATGATAGAAAATTTTATAAGGATCTTTTAGGCACTTGAATCGCTTGATTCCGATTTACGGATAAAAATTTATGGCCGTTTTACTAAAAGTGATTTACGCGATAAAAACTGCTACGAATTACAAACTTTGAAAATATAAAGGATCGACTTAAGAAGGTTCATAAATCATGAAATATTTACAGAGAGTAGAATATTGAGTTTTATAACGGGCATAAAAATTTCAAGTTAGAATAATGAATTTTCAATTTTATAAAAATATCGGATCTGAAACCGCGCGATTAGAAACCGTAGAATCCATAAGCGGAGCCGACGACAAAAATGAGAATGGACTTAAGATACTTTGAAAAAGGAAGTGACCATAATGAGAATAAGGATTTAAAGAAATAATAAGGGTAATATAAGTTGAGAGGGTGCATAATAAGTAGCGCATGAGTGCGAGTCGCCATAAATTAGAACGGGACCTAACGAAACGAATTGTGTTTATGATTATAGATTTTCGAGCGGAACCTAGTGCATCCTCCACCTCGAGATACCCAGGAAAGTTTACGAACCCAACTCCATTTAATATTTTGTTGTGAAAGGATTGTTTTATTATCATTGCATAAATACTATGCTTTCCATGATACGTAGTAATTGAATTTTCGCATAATGTAGCGATGTTGTACGATAAGTATATATCGTAAAATATTTAATTCCGCTTTAAGCGTGACGTATAATTATAAGACCGAGAGTCGGTCGTGATTTTAAGATGAAAACCCGAGAATCATTCCGGTGATATTATTAGGACAATTAAAAGTCCATAGTAGTACGATTTTAAGGACTCAACATCCACTTACAAAATATTAAATACCTCGAACTTTTATTAAAACGATTTCCAAATATCGTATTCCCTCAACTATACTTTATCGTTCGATTAAGAAATATTTACTAAATATTTACTTATCATGGAGGAAGTATTCTCCAGTGAATATTTATTTCAAACTCGATTAAATATAAAAGATTATTATATTACGTAAACATAAATTAGTTGAGCAATATTATTTAAATATTCTTTTCCAATAAACTCATTTGAGGTTTAATTATTTATCGATTAATATTTAATTATTTATTATTTATTAAAGGGTTTATTTACGATTTAAAAATCATAAAACCTGGTGTAAAATACTTTCTGATTTTCGGAAAATCATTCGAATAATTTCAGATCGTCGGAGAATATTATCTCTACTCATTTTAAATATTTTGAATATAGTTTCAAAGGGAACTCCCCCTTTATTTACTTATCTGTTGACAACGGTCAACTCACATCCTTAGTACTTCCTCCGAAAACTTTCGGAAGTACATATATATATATCTGAGGTAAAGTTGTGCCTATCAACAAGCAAAATGCTTGGGGAACTTCGATATAGTTCGATGATTCCAAGTATATGATAGGATTTCCTAAAGGACAAGGGAGGGGTAGGATCCAAGTACTTCGTGTATTGGATAGACTACCGGTACCGTAGTAGACAGTACAATACGTACCTAAGGACCTGCGAAGTGTGTGTATACCCGAAATGAGGACACATAGCCCGTATACGATGGCTCCAACGAGTGTCCTATTCTTCCAATTGGAATTGTGATGTAATACCGTAACCCAAGCCGAGGCTTGGGTTTACTATTAAGGTATCCGTAGGATAATAAAATCCACTAAAGAATTGTTTTCATAAGAAGGTGTGTATCACCAAGGAAAACTAATTTCGAATAAAACATAATTATCATATATGATGTTTTACATAAGTTTATCATACAGTTACTTTCATACTGTACATTATTATGTTGGGCATCATAGCTCACATTTGTTTTCTTAAATTGACACAACACAACAGTGAATCAAGATTCCTACCATGAGAACCATAATCAGGAAACGGGTAGGAAATGGCCAGTTGTTCCGTAGGTTGTTTGGTGTTGTGCCACAAGTAGTTTGAATAAGCTGGATTGGTTTCCAGTTGTTTTTAGTTCGGCTTATTTATAAGTATGACTTATGTAAGGTAATAAATAAGAAACGTATATTTGACCGAAAGACTAGCATTACTTAAAGGTTACTCCCCGGTAAGACTTAATTACTTTTGGGTTGTAATAATTATCACTTTATGGTTTGAATTACTCTAGTTATGAATGGTCAATTTCCAAGAAAATAACCTGTAAGTGTGTGTGTGTGTGATAAGTGTGGGGTCGTAAAGTGTGAGTATTTATATATTGTGATGTGAGGTATGTGGTTTATAATGGTTTAGATGGCGTGGCCTCCGAGATTCCTGATCCCGGATTTTGGGGTGCCACAGGTCCCTAGTCGAGTATTATTATTAAGTGACAATAATAATGCATTAAGACTAGTGTCTTTATTGACTGATGATCACATCTCATTGATCATAGGTATAGTGATACTAAAGTCAAAGACACAGGCAGATGTACATGTACATGGTGCTGGACAGACCCGATGTGAGATTCTACATGTCTGTTGTGTCATAAGTAATTCTCACAGTGATAATGATGTAATGGTTCTTAGACCTGAAGTCATTATATTTCTATACGAGAATTAATATACATTGATTCCATTAAAAGTTATCCTTGACCGGGTAAAGATAAAAGTGGACATTGGGTATATTATGAATCGTATGAGAAATATGAATGATCTAGAAGGGATTTAACCCTCCTATTTTAGGAGTGATATTATTGGCCTCTTGTGTGAGCTAGACTACGAAATGCGTGGCCACGCTCAAATGTTGATTTGATATGATAGTCTACTCATTGATCAAGGAAACCTGGATTAAATATTGATGAAATAACACATTACATGCCTCTAGTTTAATCTATAATATGTGGTTAAAAGGATGATATTATATTGTACATTATTCACGAAAGGTTTAATCGATCACCGATTCAATTATTATTACTTGGGTAGCAATGATGTATTACTAGATGTCTCTCATTGTTTACGATTTTAAATTAGATTTAAAATTCATTGCCAATGTAATAATAACCTATAGGGTCACAAACTAAGAATGCTTGAAGGATTATTTAATTTAAATTGGATTTAAATTATATTAAAGTAATTCGAATTATTTATAATATTAATTAAGTATGACTTAATTAATTAGATAAATATTGATATTCGAATTTACTAATATTAATTATGAAATTTATTTGTTAAATAATTAAGTGAGACTTAATTATAATACAAATAGGAATTTCAAATTAATAATAACTCCTAATTAGTTAAGAGTTATAATTCATTTTTCTACTCTCTATATAATATCTCTTGTGTGGCTGATTTTGCAAGCAAGACTTTCACTAAAACCTTAGCCACCAAGAGAGAAGATGGAGAGATCAAGAAGAAACGAGTTTGTGCTAGTACACATATAATCCTTGAGTTCAAGTATTCGTGTGGATACCGATAGAGCGTAGATCGCAAGAGCGGGATGTGTGGTGATTGAACAAGCTTTGGATCTCCATTAGTCAACCAATTTGTAAAACTTCTTAAGGTAAACAATTTGATTTACGAATTAAATATCTATTTTTCGCATGGATCATGCGGTGGGTTTTAAAAATTCTAATTTTTCACATTTTTAATTACTGTTTCCATTGCGTTTATGTGCTCGAAACCCAACAGTAACAATTGTTGAAAGTTCAGCTTGTGTAGTGAGTACCGACGGATGAGAAACATCCATCGGGGCAGTAGTTAGGATAGCCGACAGATGACTGCTGTTAGGTACATCCGTCGGGATACAATCACTAGCCGACGGATGAACAATATTCACCGGAATAGAGGAAATGATAGAGTTTGGAGTAGAAACCATTATGGACTCTGTGTAGATTGATGATAATTTGGGCACAGATGTATCAATAGTTTCTGAAAGAAATGGCAAGTGAGCCAACATATTATCTGGAAGATGATGCTCACTTGTTTGGATTTTTGGCTTCTCCATGAGAGTTAAAGATGGAGAATCAGGGATTAATGTATGAATCATATCTACATCCAGTGAATGTGTGGGTGAGTTAGGTGTGTTTGGTGCTTCTATTGTTAAAGATTTTGGCTATGACTCCACATTTTTTGGAGCTACATCAAACTGACTTTGAGAAGGTGCATGTACTGAGTCTTTGACTGCAGTAGGCACTATATGTGATCCCTGTGCATCCCTAAGTTTTTTAGATTTCTTCTCTCTTGTATAAGTTTGGGGTGAGTCTGTGTCCCTAACCATTTTGGCATGTGCTCCTGGTTGGGAGCTTATTTCAATAGTAGCATCCTTTTGGGAGGATGAAACTAGAGATGTGCTAATTTCCTTATTAAGCACCACAGTTTGTTGGGAAACTGTGGTGTGGCTAGGTTTGGGTACACTCACCTCACCATCCTTATTCTTAGGGTTTCTTTTATGTTCACCCCATCCCTCACTAATCTTACCCACATTCACACTCCCTTCTTTGTTTTTGGTAGATTTTTAAACTGGCATCTTTTGAGAGACACCAGAGTGTGGTTTCTTTGATTTGGATTTTGAAGTTTTGAATTTTGTGTTTTGGGTAGGCATATGTTGGGTCATTGTCAGAGATTCCATAGCCACAGTCAATGGAAAAGAAACTTGAGAGGTAGAAGGAGTAGGGATAGAAGTATTTACCTTACTTACGTGGGGGCCCTCAATGATAGGCAAATAAACAAGGGGCACTTCCTTGTGGTGATCAACTCTATTTAAATCTGCAATTACTCTTCTTTCTTGAACCCAACAATCTAATTTGTTGGTTGGATTCTCAATCACAAGATCCTCACAAATATGGTTAGCAATAATTATAAAGAATCTAGCATAATAAACATGCCTAGACCACTTTTTAATCTCCCATAACTTGTAGCCTAACTCAAACATGATAGCATCACTAAAATTATACTCCCTCCGTCCCTCCTAATTGTTATCGTTTCTGGGAGAGTGTCCGACACGCATTTTAAGATGAATAAAAAGTATAGTTATATGACTTTTTAAAAAAAAATCTTTTTCAGAATAAAAATAGAACGTATAAACTTTTATTCAGAAAAATAATTTTTTTTTAAAAGTAAAGAACTATACTTTCTCTTCATTTTAAAATGCGTGTCGGGCACTCTCCCATAAATGATAACAATTGGGAGGGACAGAGGGACGGAGGGAGTAGTAATTATCAGTAAGCAGCATGTAATGCATGTTAAGCATAGCGGTATTGATAGAGTCAAAGTTGCTTATTTTACCAGAAAACACCTTGGTAACTACATCACACAGAAAGCTACACGCTTTCCTAAGACCTAGCCTCCTAATCTCACTTAACTTAGTGGTAGGAAGTGCATAGCCAATAGAATTAAACAAGTTAACTAAATCAGCATCTGTGTATGGTTTAGTAGTAGTGTTTTCAGGAATCTTAAAGCATGCTTGAATAGTATCACTGTTAATGCAAAATTCCTTACCTTTGATGGAGAGAGTTATTGTTTTGTCAGTTGCTTGATACACATCAGTAGTCCACATCTCCTCCACAACTTCACAGTAGATTGTGGGTGATTCCAGCATGGCATAGTTAAGCTTACATCCCTTCACAAAATCCAACATTTTGTGATAATCTTCAAAGGCTGGAATTTCTTTATTCACAAGAGCCATAAAGTTGTTCTTTTCATAAATAAATCCTGTCTGAGACATGATCTTGACCACTGGTGCCATTGTTAAGCAAGGAAAGTTGCAGAAAGAGAAGGGGGTTTGCTTTGAGGAAGAAGAGAGCAGTTATTTGTAATAGAGAAAGATAAAAAGCTAAAATGAACTTGAAGTTAGGCTTTTATCTTTTCTTAGATAAAATGGGATACAAATTAAAGGTAAAAATTAAAGACCCAATGACAATTGCCCAAAATAGCCATTTTAAAAGTAAAAATAAATTGTCAAAATTCTGTCAATTATCTGTCATGATATACTTACAGATTGTAAGTAAATTCGATGGATAATGTTCAGAACTTTAACGGCTAAGATGTAGACAATTCGACGGATGAGAATAAAGCAATTCTTCGTCGGGTTTAAAATAATCCAGAAAATTAATTGATTTTTACCAGGCTATTCTATTTCGACGGATGATCAAACTCGATGGATAATAAACATCCGTCGAGATGTAGATTTTGACTTAGCCAAATTTTCATTCAAAACAGAAAAATCAATTAAGTTTCCGGATGCATTTCAACTTGCAAAATGATTTAAGAATAATTAAGTATACCTAACTCACTTACCAACCTAGTGAAGGTGGATTCATCAAGTGGCTTAGTAAAGATATCTGCAAGTTGCTTCTCACTTGGAATAAAATGAAGTTCCACGGTACCACTCATTATATGTTCCCTAATGAAGTGATACTTGATGTCTATGTGCTTTGTTCTTGAATGCTGTACTGGATTTTCAGTAATGACAATTGCACTTGTGTTATCACAGAAAATAGGAATTTTGTCCACTTGCAGACCATAGTCCAACAATTGGTTTTTCATCCATAGAATCTCTGCACAGCAACTTTCAGCAACAATATATTCAGCCTTAGCTGTAGAAGTAGAGATTGAATTTTGCTTTTTACTGAACCAGGATACTAGCTTATTTCCTAGAAATTGACAGGTTCCTATAGTGATTTTTCTATCAATTTTGCACCCTGCATAGTCTGCATCTGAATAACCAGTTAGATCAAAACCAAAATCTCTAGGGTACCAAATGCCAAGTTTTTGGTAATCTCTTGAGATATCTGAAAATTCTCTTTATAGCTATTAAATGAGACTCTCTTGGATCAGCCTGGAATCTAGAACAAAGACAAGTAGAAAATATTATATCTGGCCTGCTAGCTATTAAATACAAAAGTGAGCCAACCATGCCTCTATAGCTTGAAATTTCCACAGATTTTTCAGTAGTGTTTAATTCAAGTTTAGTTGCAGTGGCCATATGAGTTTATAGTAGCAAGATCTGGCTTTTGGTTTGATGCAGATATGCAATCCATTAGATCAAACTTCTTTAAAAGATCATAAAAATATTTGATTTGACTAATGAAAATTCCATCACTAACTTGCTTAACTTGTAAACCAAGAAAGTAAGTTAGTTCTCCCATCATGCTCATTTCATACTTACTTTGCATCAATTTGGCATACTTTTTGCAAAGTTTTTCATCTGTAGAGCCAAATATAATATCATCTACATAAATTTGAACAAGTATACTAGAGCCATTAACATTTCTAAAGAATAAAGTTTTATCAACAGTACCTCTTGTGAAATAATTTTCCAAAAGAAACTTTGATAAGGTGTCATACCAGGCTCTAGGTGCTTGCTTCAGTCTATAAAGTGCCTTCAAAAGATAGTAGACATATTCTGGAAAGTTTGGGTCTTCAAAACTAGGAGGCTGACTAACATAGACTTCCTCCTCCAAATCTCCATTCAGAAAAGCACTTTTGACATCCATTTTATAGACCTTGAAATTGGCATGGGCTACATAGGCTAAGAAAATTCTAATGGCTTCAAGTCTTGCAACAGGAGCAAAGGTTTCATCAAAATCTATTCCTTCTTGTTGACAGTAGCCCTTAGCAACCAATCTAGCTTTGTTCCTGACAACTATGCCATTTTCATCCATCTTGTTTCTGAATACCCACTTAGTGTCAATAGGATTCTTTCCTTTAGGCTTGGGTACCAGCTTCCATACTTTATTCCTCTCAAATTGGTTTAGCTCCTCTTGCATAGCTAAAATCCAATCAGGATCCAACAGAGCTTCTTCTACCTTCTTTGGTTCTTCCTTTGAGAGAAAGCTGTTATACATACATTCTTCTTGGGTTGCTTTTCTTGTTTGAACTCTAGAAGATGCATCACCAATAATGAGCTCAAAATGGTGATCTCTAGTCCATTTTCTCTGTTGTTGTAGATTAACTCTAGATGAAGAGGCCTTACATTGTTCTGATGTGTGACTGAGTTTTGATTAGAAGAAACTCCCCCTGAGTTTATGGATCTTTGATTTGAAGAATGAGTTCTTTCAGTAAGTGATCTATTTTGACTCTCAGCTTCTCTGATTGTTCTGACGGATGATGCACTTTGTATCCCGACAGATGAAGCTGATTGTCTACCGACGGATGATGCATTATGTAACTCGACTGATGCTAAATTTTGTGCATCATAGGAGATAGTCTTTTCTGCATTATTCTTAGCCACTATTTCTTGAACACTATCATCATCACTGTCATCACAAATCATCTCAATATTGTCAAATTTGAGGCTATCATGGAAACCTTCATATTTTAGTCCTTCAATTTTCTTATCTTCAAACACAACATGTACAGATTCCATAACAATATTTGTTATAAGATTATAGACTCTATATGCTTTTCCAACAACATATCCAACAAAATTTCTTCATCTGCTTTAGCATCAAACTTTCCATGTTGTTTAGATTGATTCCTTAGAATGTAGCATTTGCATCCAAAGACATGAAGAAAATTTAGAGTTGACTTCCTATTCTTGAACGATTGGTAGGGTGTCATGCATTTTGCTTGATTGACCTAGGAAATATTCTGAGTGTAGCATGCAGTATTTACAGCTTTAGCCCAAAAATATGTTGGTAACTTTGATTCTTCTAGCATTGTTCTTGTAACTTCAATAAGAGATCTGTTTTTCCTTTCCACCACTCCATTTTGTTATGGGGTTCTAGCTGCAGAAACCTCATGCATAATCCCATTCTCTTCACAAAATAATCTCATCACAAAATTCTTGAACTCAGTTCCATTGTCACTCCTGATTCTTCTTACTTTGAAATCAGGATGATTGTTGACTTGCCTTATATTATTGATAATGATTTCACTAGCTTCATCTTTGGATTTTAGAAAATATGTCCAAGAGAACTTTGAGAAATCATCCACAATTACTAGGCAATATCTTTTCCTTGATATGGATAACACATTGACTGGTCCAAATAAATATATGTGCAATAGTTGCAAAGGTTCTTCAATTCTTGAATCAAGCTTCTTTTTGAATGATGCTTTAATCTGAAAGTGTTTATCCTAAATCCAATCATGTATGATGAGTTAGGAAGAACTTTCTTGTATTCCTATTTGATTTCATTTGAATTAATAAAAGACTTGTTATGTTTTTATTATGGGCTTTATCTATTTAAAGTGTATTAAATAAGTTGTTCCATAGTTTAGAGTAAAGCTTCTAGAATTATAATGAGATTATAATAGTGAGATCTAGAAGACAACAACTCTGGACTTAAACAGTTCCTGATCATAGGATAACTAATCGGATGTTAGTGGATCCGCAAAGATTGGTACATACTATGCTTGCTCCCTTTAGGAGGATGTCTGTTCTCATAGGCATTTGTGTGGTGACACTACAGCTAGTATGTAAGTGCTTATTAGGGAATAAGTTCACTAAATATGACTCAATAAGTTGAAAAACTAATGGAGATTACTCACGTGTCAATAGTTATTCACTGAGTGATAGTTGTACAAGTGTCCTTAGACTTGAGATCGTTAAAGGTATCTTATATATAATGAACTGTGCTTTGGTTTAGTCCTTAGTCTCAAGGACATCCATTATGTCTATTCTGGGCATAGGAATTTGTGTATAGAGATAGTTAACATCAATAGAGGATCCACCCCTTCCAGTATAGAAAGAGAATATCCTATATTATTCTTAGTATGCGAGTTCTGGAATCTCTGGCCAGAGTGTATGAAATTAGAAAGGAGTTTCTAATTTGCATTAATATGAACTTTGCATTATGAATAAGAAATCATATGATTAAATTTGATAGGCCTGACACGAGATCCATGCCTTGTATTTATTCGGGATATTATAAGGGTAGAAGGAATTCATTGTACGGTAACCAGTCACTGACAGGTTCTTGGTATTCTAAGCAGTGAATTCATATTATCCGGATAGTCGCGATATGTTGAGAAGCATCACTCACGATGTAGAATAAATATAATTAATCAGTTAATTATATTTAGTGAATTTTAGTATTCATGTAAATAATTAATAAAAGTTTATTATTATTTATTTCTACTACCGGCATAATATTGAACCTACAGGGTCACACCATAAAAGAATATTTTCTTTGATGAAATAATGAGAGAGAGAATTATTTTCTAAATAGTTTAGAAAAAGAAATAATGATTAAAATAGTTTTAATTATTATTAAAGTATTTTATAAAGATAAAATGTGGGGGTTAATATATATATATAGATATATTATAAAACCCTAGGAGAGCCCTATAAATAGAATGAGATGGCTTATTCTATTTACATACTTGGTTTTGTGAAAACTCCATCTTCTTCCTCTCTTTCTCTCTCTCCCAAAAACTCCATTTTTTATAAAAGCTCGGTTTTCTAAAAAGGTTCATCGAAGAGGATCGTTCTTGGTGGATACCGGTAGAGTGCTTCACATACTGAGGAGCAACTGCTAGCACTCTATTTTTTTATAAAGCTTCGATTCACAAGGTATGGTTACGATTCCTCAGTTTTTCCTTTTTATACGTTTTTCTATATGTGCGATATATGGTTTTTACGGATTAAATATTATTTCACGCTTCCACTCATCCGTAAATTCCTTCAATGACATCAGAGCTAGGTTCTGCATATAGAGATTCATATAAAAAAATTCAGATTTTATAATGCATGTATGGATTTATTATGATTTTTGCAAGTTTATTTGGATTTAATTATGAATTAATTTGAAATAATTTTTGCATGAGATTTTGACTACTGATCTGGGTTCTACAAGTGTTGTAGATAATCTATGTATTTTTTTCATAATTTTGTGATGTGTAGATGATTTGTTATGAATTTTTTAAAATTATTTTAATTAAAATTCATGGAACAATTAAGCATATGAATAAATTTGATTAAAATTTGCACAAGGACCCATGGCTGATTTGATAATTTTCTGCTACTGCCTGATTTAAGAAATCATATTATTTTGATTTTTATTAATTTATTAATTAAATGTTAATTAATTTATTAATAATAAAATTAAAATAATAATAATAATAAAGAGTTATTAATAATAAGGGAGTAAAGGGAAAGGGGGTTACATCTCCTTTTTTGTAACAGCAGTTAATAAAGGGAAGGGGCAACGGCAGGAAGAAGGAAACAAAAAAAAAAAGAAACTGAAAAACTGAACAGCCGCGGCCTGGGCGCGTGAGACGCACGCGTGGGGGGGTGTCGCGCATTCCCGGAATGCGTTACACTCTGTTGCGCATTTCCGGGATGCATCACAACCTTTAATGGCTTAAAAGGGTTGTAACGCATTACCGTAATGCGTTACAGGTCGTGTAACGCATTCCTGTAATGCGTTACATCCCTTTGTCTTTATTAAAATTGATTTTTTGGGAGTTTCGTAACTCCGTTTTGGGCGTGCAATATATCGTTGGATTCATTTTTCCGAGGAATCTAATGGAATGGTCAAATATTTTTTTATATAAAAGTTCTGAACTGTTTATATTCCCGAAAGTGTTTTAAAGCATGTTTTAATTGCTTTTAATTGCTTTTAAATGCTATAATAAATCCATACATCATTATATCAATGTGTGACATGATATTTCTTGCATGCTTACTTGTTTATTTATTTTTATATATGAGATATATGCCTATGTTTAACATGCGGTGATAGATTTAGGTCAACTTAAATCAAAATAAGGCGTGCTCTAGAAAATCTAGAATAGGAATCGTTTCTTGCCTTAACAATAATATTATGAATACAATCATGAGATTCTTGTGTTTATGAAACACGTAATTAAATATGAATTTTCAATTTTGAGAGAAAGGATGATTCTGTCAAAATCAGATTTCGATCTGTAAGAAAGGGGTATTAAATGACGCCTCTTGACAATGCTCCCCCGATCTGGGAATCATCTGATTATCGATTATTGATTTGAAATATTTAATTTAAAAGGAAATATCTCTTAAAAATAGGATTATGATTGTAACATAATATAATCCCTCTAAAATTATATAATATCAAGTAGTAATTGGCCAATGACACAACGAGCTTGTGTTGGTCATAGCCTTCCAACATGGTAGAAAGTAGTTCTTATTTTTAAATCATTGTCATTTCGTGCTACAGCCGAGGGCTTTGATTTCGAAATAAGAAATACTTGTCTATTACATAGAGATATGTACATTGAATTAGAATCTAAAGGTCGTTACGTGCTGCAGCCGTGGGCCGTTGGAAATTGATTCAATTGTACGAAATGTTGGGTTAGACTTGACTTAGAATATTGAGTCTGTCGTGCTACAGCAGTGACTCAATTATTCAAGAGGCTAAAGTTTTATTAGGGAATAACATAAGATGTAATTGACAAGAGTTGTCTGCCTATTGAACATCACATGACATTTCGTGCTACAGCCGAGGTTGTGTGATGGAATGTAGGATCCCTATTCCCACTAGCATTATGAATGCTTAATTTTTTCACTTAAGGGGGTTGTGTAAATTAGATTAACTAGTGGGAGCCGCTTATGAATAAAGACCCGATTCATATAGTGTTTTGAAATGAAATTGAATATTTGCTAAGTGTTGTTATGTGTTCATCATTTACAGATTTACTATATACGTTATGTCTTCTACACTATCACTCCGGAGTATACTAGATGCTCACAAGTTGACTGGTCATAATTTTGCTGACTAGCTTCGAAACTTGAGAATTGTTCTCAGGGTGGAGAAGCTGGAATATGTGCTTGACTCACCTAAGCCTACTGAACCTGCTAACGATGCACATAATGATGAACATGTTGTGTATCGTAAGTGGATAGATGATGCAAATGTTGCCCAATGCATCATGCTAGCTTCTATGAACATTGAGCTATAGAAGCAACATGGGCATATGGATGCTCACACTATCCTTATGCATCTACAAGAGTTGTATGATGTGGCAGGGATGACAGCTCGATATGAGATATCGAAGGAGTTGTTCAGTTGTAGGATGTCTGAGGGATCATCCGTGAATGACCATGTACTTAAGATGATCAATTTGATTGAACGTCTTGGACAACTTGGTTTTGCCATGGATGGGGAGCTGAGCCAAGACTTGGTCTTGCAATCACTTCCGGGTTCGTTTTCGCAGTTTGTTGTGAATTTTCACATGAATAAGCTGGATGTCATCCTGGCTGAACTTCACAACATGTTGAAGACTGCGGAATCGAATTTCCCCCTAAGAAGAGCTCTTTTCTTCTAATTGGTGAAGGTTTCAATCCTAAGAAAAGGAAGAAGAACCCTTCCAAGAAGAAGAAAGTAGGTGAGAAAAAACCTGTTCCACCAAAAGCTGAAGACCCCAAGAGCAAAGCTATTTACTTTTACTGTAATAAGGTGGGGCACTGGAAGAGGAACTGCAAGGTTTACCTTGCAGAATTAAAGAAGAAGAAGGGTAGTGAGACTACCACTTCTGCTTCAGGTATGTTCATGATTGAAGTGAATATGTCATTAAATCAAATTTCTACTTGGGTATTAGATACCGCATGTGGTTCTCATATTTGCAATTCGTTGCAGGGACTAAGGAGAAGTAGGACTTTTGAGGAAGATGAGGTGATTCTACGGATGGGAAATGGAGCAAGAGTTGCTGCTGAAGCTGTAGGATCATTTCATTTACATATGCCTACGGGCAAGACTATTGTTTTAAATAATTGTTATTTTGTTCCCTCGATTGTGAGGCATATTATTTCTATTCCCATGTGAGACTTAGTGGGATTTTTGTTTGTTATTCAGAATAATAAATGTTCAATTCTTAGAGATAACGTTCTTTATGGAAGTGGTATTTTAAATAATGGTCTGTATGTATGTGATATAGAGCATGATTTACTACAAATTGAACATAGTAATAAAAGAAAAAGGAATGATGAAAATCTCACCTTTTTGTGGCACTGCAGACATGGTCACATTAGTGAAAATAGACTGCGGACATTGCATAAGGAAGGGTTACTTGACCCCTTTGATTTTGAATCATATCCTACATGTGAGTCTTGTATATTGGGTAAAATGACCAAATCCCCATTTAGTGGACATGGAGAGAGGGCAGCAGATTTGCTAGGATTGGTACACACAGATGTATGTGGACCAATGTCTACGCAAGCCATGGGTGGATTTTCATACTTCATTACTTTCATAGATGATCGATCTAGATTCAGATATGTGTATTTGATGAAACACAAGTCCGAAGCCTTTGAAAAGTTCAAAGAATATAAGCATGAAGTGGAGAAACAAACCAAACATAGTATTATAACTCTTCGATCAGATCGAGGTGGTGAATACTTGAATAGAGAGTTTCTAGATTATCTCAAAGAAAATGGTATAGTCTCCCAGTGGACTCCTCCATATACTCCACAGTTGAATGGGGTATTTGAAAGGAGAAATCGAACTTTGTTAGACATGGTTCGGTCCATGATAAGCTATGCGAATCTTCCAGTATTCCTGTGGGTTATGCATTGGAAACCTCAGCATATTTACTGAATAAGGTGCCTTCCAAATCTGTTCCTCAAACTCCATATGAGATATGGAAAGAAAGGAAACCGAGTCTTAAACACGTTAAGATTTGGGGATGTCCAGCTTATGTCAAGAAAGTTGACCCAGATAAGATGGAATCTCGATCCGTAAAATGTAGTTTTGTGGGATATCCTAAAGAGACTTTAGGGTATTACTTTTACACCGATCATAGGGTGTTTGTCTCCAGACATGCTACCTTCTTGGAAAAGCAGTTTATCCTTGAAGGAAACAGTGGGAGTAAAATTGAACTTGATGAAGTTCAAGAAGCGCAAACTACTACGAATCAAGTGGAAACACCTGTTCAGACTGAACAACCTTCTGTGGAACAGCCCATTCATAGGTCAGGGAGAGTGTCTCGCCAACCTGAGAGGTATTATGGCCTTGTCATTGAGAATGACAATGAGTTGTCAATCATTGATGATGATGACCCTATGACCTATAATGAGGCTATAAGTAGTGTTGACTCAGAGAAATGGCAAAGTGCTATAAAATCCGAAATGGAATCTATGTATACCAACCAAGTATAGACTTTGGTTGAAGCACCTGAGGGTGTGAAGCCTATTAGGTGCAAATGGGTATACAAAAGAAAGATTGGAGCAGATGGCCAGGTGGAGACCTATAAGGCCAGGCTCATGGCAAAAGGATTCAAACAAAGGCAAGGGATTGACTTTGATGAAACTTTTTCGCCTGTAGCCCTATTAAAATCAATTCGGATTGTGTTTGCGATTGCTGCTTACTACGACTATGAGATCTGGAAAATGGACGTGAAAACGGCCTTCCTCAATGGGAAACTTGAAGAGGAAGTGTATATGACACAGCCAGAGGGTTTTCTTTCCAAGGGAAATGAACACCTAGTGTGTAAGCTGCTGCGAACCATATATGGTTTAAAGCAAGCTTCTCGTAGATGGAACATCCGTTTTGATGAGACAATCAAAGAGTTAGGTTTTATCAAAAACATAGATGAACCATGTATCTACAGGAAGGTTAGTGGGAGTGCGGTAACATTTTTTGTATTGTATGTGGATGACATACTTCTTATAGGAAATGATATACCGATGCTGCAATCAGTCAAAGTGTGGCTATCGAAGAACTTGGGAGAAGCATCCTACATTCTCGGTATGAAGATCTATAGAGATAGATCTAGAAGAATGATAGGTCTTACCCAAGGTACATACATCCAGAAAGTGCATAAAAGGTTTAGCATGGAAAACTCCAAAAGAGGTCTCATACCGATGAGCCATGGAGTGTCCCTTTCTGAAAAGATGTCTCCTAAGACACCTGAGGAAAGAGAGCGTATGAGTAAGATTCCTTATGCTTCAGCAATAGGATCTATCATATACGCGATTTTATGTACTAGGCCTGATGTTGCTTATTCAATCAGTGTGACGAGCAGATATCAGTCCAATCCAGGTGAAGACCACTTGAAAGCAGTGAAGAACATCCTTAAGTACTTGCGAAGGACTAAGGATATTTTTCTTGTTTTTGGTGGTGGATCTGAGTTGAAAATAGAGGGTTATACTGACTCTAGTTTTCGATCAGAAAGTGATGATAGCAAATCCATGTCAGGGTACGTGTTTACTCTGAATGGTGGTGCGATTAGTTGGAAGAGTTCCAAATAGTCTATAACGGCTGACTCCACAGCGGAAGCAGAATATACAGCTGCAAGTGAGGCTGCAAAAGAAGCCGTTTGGATGAGGAAATTTGTTTTTGAGTTGAGAGTTGTTCCTAGCATTGAGGAGCCTATTGTGTTGTATTGTGATAACAACGCAGCAATAGCACAAGCCAAGGAACCTAGGTCTCATAAAAATTCCAAACATGTTTTGCGACGCTTTCATTTGATTAGGGAAATCACTGAAAGAGGAGATGTCAAGATTGAGAGAGTTGACACACATAACAACGTAGCAGACCCACTCACAAAGTCATTGTCTCAGATTCACTTTGATCGTCAAAAAGAGAAGATGGGTATTAGATACCAGGGTGATTGGCTTTAGTTCAAGTGGGAGATTGAAAGAGTTTGTCCTAAATCCAATCATGTATGATGAGTTAGGAAGAACTTTCTTGTATTCCTATTTGATTTCATTTGAATTAATAAAAGACTTGTTATGTTTTTATTATGGGCTTTATCTATTTAAAGTATATTAAATAAGATGTTCCATAGTTTAGAGTAAAGCTTCTAGAATTATAATGAGATTATAATAGTGAGATCTAGAAGACGACAACTCTGGACTTAAACAGTTCTTGATCATAGGATAACTAATCGGATGTTAGTGGATCCGCAAAGATTGGTACATACTATGCTTTCTCCCTTTAGGAGGATGTCTGTTCTCATAGGCATTTGTGTGGTGACACTATAGCTAGTATGTAGGTGCTTATTATGGAATAAGTTCACTAAATATGACTCGATAAGTTGAACAACTAATGGAGATTACTCACGTGTCAATAGTTATTCACTGAGTGATAGTTGTACAAGTGTCCTTAGACTTGAGATCGTTAGAGGTATCTTATATATAATGAACTGTGCTTTGGTTTAGTCCTTAGTCTCAAGGACATCCATTAGGTCTATTCTGGGCATAGGGATTTGTGTATAGAGATAGTTAACATCAATAGAGGATCTACCCCTTCCAGTATAGGAAGAGAATATCCTATGTTATTCTTAGTATGCGAGTTCTGGAATCTCTGGCCAGAGTGTATGAAATTAGAAAGGAGTTTCTAATTTGCATTAATATGAACTTTGCATTATGAATAAGAAATCATATGATTAAATTTGATAGGCCTGACACGAGATCCATGCCTTGTATTTATTCGTGATATTATAAGGGTAGAAGGAATTCATTGTACGGTGACTAGTCACTGACAGGTTCTTGGTATTTAAGCAGTGAATTCATATTATCCGGATAGTCGCGATATGTTGAGAAGTATCACTCACGATGTAGAATAAATATAATTAATAAGTTAATTATATTTAGTGAATTTTAGTATTCATGTAAATAATTAATAAAAGTTTATTATTATTTATTTCTACTACCGGCATAATATTGAACCTACAGGGTCACACCATAAAAGAATATTTTCTTTGATGAAATAATGAGAGAGAGAATTATTTTCTAAATAGTTTAGAAAAAGAAATAATGATTAAAATAGTTTTAATTATTATTAAAGCATTTTATAAAGATAAAATGTGGGGGTTAATATATATATATAAAGATATATTATAAAATCCTAGGAGAGCCCTATAAATAGAATGAGATGGCTTATTCTATTTACATACTTGGTTTTGTGAAAACCCTGGCCTCCATCTTCTTCCTCTCTTTCTCTCTCTCCCAAAAACTCCATTTTTATAAAAGCTCGGTTTTATAAAAAGGTTCATCGAAGAGGATCGTTCTTGGTGGATACCGGTAGAGTGCTTCACACACTGAGGAGCAACTGCTAGCACTCCATTTTTTTTATAAAGCTTCGATTCACAAGGTATGGTTACGATTCCTCAGTTTTTTCTTTTTATATGTTTTTCTATATGTGCGATATATGGTTTTTACGGATTAAATGTTATTTCACGCTTCCGCTCATCCATAAATTCCTTCATAATCTGCTTTCCTTTCTGGCAGGCATCACACAATCCATCCTTTAAAAACTCAAATTGAGGAATACCTCTAACCAATTCTTTCTTGACTAGCTCATTCATGGTCTTGAAGTTTAGATGGGACAACTTCTTGTGCCATAGCCAACTTTCATCTTAACTTGCTATACTGAGAAGACAAGTTATAGATTTTGCATTTGTTGAGTTGAAGTCAACTAGATACAGATTACCTTTTCTCACTCCAGTGAGAACCACTTTGTTGCTCTTGTTGTTGGTCACAAAATAGGCTTCTGCATTAAAAGTAACTGAGTTTCCCCTATCACAAAGCTGACTGATACTCAACATATTGTGTTTGAGACCATCCACTAGAACAACTTCTCAATAATGACATTATTCTTTGAAATCAAGCCATATCCCACAGTATAACCCTTGCTGTCATCTCCAAAAGTAATACTTAGGCCAGCTCTTTCTCTAAAATCAGTGAGCAGGGTAGAATCTCCAGTCATATGTGTTGAGAAACCACTATCCAGAGACCAAAGATTCTTTATGTTTCCGTGCACACATCAAAATCAAATCAAGTTGATTTTGGTACCCAAGTTTCCTTGGGTCCTGCCTTGTTAGCCTTTTTCTTTGGTTTCCTAGGTTTGACCACATTTAACTTGGGTATTTAAGATTCATCCTTTGTCATTTGAGTTGGAGCTTTGAAACCATTCATCATTGCAAAATTATCATGCACAGGTTGGTTAACATGAAAAGGCATACTTTGTGCAAACATGTTATTCCAGTAAGGCATGCTAAATGGCATTTGTGGCATACTAAATGCAGCATATTATGGATTTTATGCAAATGACATGTTAGCATACTGTGCATTCAAATTGTGTGCAGGCATAACAGTGACATGCATTGTAGGCATGCTGGGAATTGAAAGTTGTGCAGACATAGGAGTAGGCATAGCAAGTTTTCAATTAACAGACGAATGATTAACACTACCATATTTAACACAGATTTTTCTTGGTGCATATATATCAGGTGTGTAGTTGTTATGTTTGTTATTTCCTACTTTCCCATTTCTAGTGTTTTTCCTTTTTGACTCTGCTTTCACCTCAATTTTCTCCAATCTGTCATTCAATTGTTTGATAGACAGATGACCTGCATTGACTCTTTTCTCCTTTTTAACTTGACTTGCTTCTCCTGGAACAAAGTTCTTAGAAACTGATCCATATTTTTCATTTAACTTGGCTAGCTTAGCTTTGCTAACTGGTTTACTTGCACTCAACAGATGTGGCTCATTGTCTTTCGACGGATAATCCTTTTTGATTATTCGACGGATAATTTTCATCATCTGTCGAATCCACTTCTGTTGAAAGTCCTTCAACCAGATTGGAATTAAGCTTCTCCTTATTCTTTTTCCAGGATTCATCACAGAAAGATTCTATACCTTGAACTTTAGTAATTTGAGCATGGAAATCTCTAGATAATTTCCATGCCTTAATTACTTCTTGTTCTCATTCAAGTTGCTTTCTTAAAATCTCCTCTTTCTTTAAGGATTCAGTTAGTTCATCCTTAGAAATCTTGCATTCTATTTTCAATTTTTCAAACTCAACAAATTGAGTCTTTAGCACATTGTTTCTTTCACTTAAAAATATATTGTTCTCTTTAATTTTATTTTTTTCTTTAGTGAGAGACTTGAGTGTAACACGCAGGTGATATAATTCAGTAGACATGTCATTTATGGCATCATTACACTCAACTTTAGATAAATGAGCTAGATTGGCAGTGATTACCTGATTGCTTAATGAACTTGTCTTTGTTTCATCTGATTTGGCTATAAGTGCTAGATTGACATAGCTTGTATCTTCATCCTCTTCCAATCCATATGTAGCCCAGTCATTTTCTTGTGTAATGAAAGCCCTTACCTTTTTCTTGAGCAACTCAAAGTATTTCTACTTATAATCAATAGCCTCAAACTTTTTTTTACCATAATCAGGCTTTCTACATTCACTAGCAAAATGACCTGCCAAGACACACTTGAAACATTTGAATTTAGACTTATCAACCATGTTTTTGTTTGACTTGACTGCTCCAAAATTCTTCTTGAATTTGAGCATGGAAAATCTCCTGGATAGAAAAGCAAGATGCTCATATATGTCATCCATGTCATCTTGACTAAGCTGGTCTTCATGCTCAATTACTAGTCCCTTTCCTTTGCCTTCACAAACTCTTAAGTTTGGTGCAGATTCAACAGCTTCAACCTTTATCTCCTTCTCATTTTCTTGCTCAGCAACTAGTACAATGGACCCTCCCTTCTCTCTTCCTTTCTCCATCTTCTCATCTTGCTCTATTTCAAACTCATAGGTTTTTAGGATACCATACAGTCTATCCAAGATGAACTCTTTGTAATCTTGAGAATTTCTCAATGAGACTGTCATAGGCTTTCATTCATTTGCTAGAGATATAAGGAATTTGAGGTTTGAGTCTTTTGTTTGATAGACCCTTCCATACAGTTTTAGAGCATTCAGTAGTTTTTGGAATCTACTGAAAATGTCAGTGAGTGACTCACTTTCTTCACTATGAAAATGCTCATATTGCTGATATCAAGAGTTGCATCTTGTTCTCCCTTACTTGCTCAGTTCCATCACATATAATTTGAATTGTATCCCAAACATCCTTAGCAGTCTTGCAGTTTATGATGTTAGTCAAACATGTCACTGTCAACACCATTAAACAGAATATTCATGGCCTTTTTATCTTTTTGAACTTGTTCTTTATCTGGATCTGACCATTTTGCTTGTGGCTTTGGGACTGATGCTTCATTTTATGCAGCAGCTCTCGTAGGGACATGTGGACCTTTCTCAATGCAGTCCACATATGCTTCATCTTGAGATAGCAGATGCAGGTGCATCTTCACCTTCCAATGGTGATAGTTGTCTTTGTCCAGAAATGGAATTTTTACTCCAACATCTTTTTTGTTCATCTTGTTGATTGTGGTGATCTTTACACTCTTTGTACTTCAAGAGCTTGCTCTGATACCAATTGTTATTCCCAATCAATGCAACAAGAATTACAGAAGGGGGGTTGAATGTAATTCTGGCTCTTTTTTATTATTTTAAGAATGTTCTTACCTAATATATAACTATGTTTGATTTTACAAGAGTGCGGAATAAAAATAAAATGGAAATCAAAACACAAAGCAAAAAAACACAAGGCTTTAAAACTTTAAAGATGAGAACTTTGTGATGCTTGAATAGCACACAGCTGCTTACAAGTGAACTTACAGAATTACAGAGAGATGCTTAACGGATACAACTTCATCTATCTCTCTGAAAATAATGCTTACTTCTTCAACTTGCTACACTTGGTTTATATACTACCAAGTTACATGATAAAAAGACAAACAAGTAAAACAAAGATTATTTCTAGTCTAATTCCATGCTACTTCATTACTCTATCCAGCATCTTTGAATATCTTCATAATTGCATGGAAATGGTAATACTTCTTTGTTCTCTAAATCCTGCAATTAGACTGCCACATTCCATTTACAAACACCCGACGCATGTGACTATGTTGTCACTGTCAACTGCTATTTTGAATATGATCATCTGTCGGGACTTTGTTGGTCATCCGTCGGGAGCCTTGTTGATTATCTGTCGGGAGCCTTTATAGATCATCCGTTGAGAGCCTTTCTGTCACTTGACTCTATTTCACTTATACAGAATTACAAGACATCTTGTAATAACCCCAAAAATTTTGGACTTTTTGTCAGCCTTATGAATAGTAATTTTGTTGATTATGCTGAATAAGAAAACTTTTCATGCCACACTATGAAGGGGTTTATTTATTAATATTCAGAGATCTTATTAGTACTCTATATGGTATATAAGTGTATGTAAAGATTGTCAGAATCCAAATTCGAACACTTTGATTTTTCCCGAAAATCCACCAGATACCGAAAGAATTGATTATAAGATAACATGATTAAAAGGATTTAAATTCAAGGATTATAAGAGAGGATCATAAAAGGAATATAATGTATTGAGAAAGGTTAAGGAAACCCAAGTAATAAGATCCCGGGTATGATCCCTCAAACGATAAACGAGAACGAAAGTTAAGCGAACCGTAAAACAAATAAGCGACCAAGAGACAAGCTTGTACAAGAAGTCAAGGATTGTGACATCATCAAACCACAAGGAAGAGACATGTGACAAATGGATGACATAGGCATGGTGACATAAGCATGACAAATGGAGGGATTGTTGGTTGATTACAAGCCACACAAATTTTACCATGGTTAAAAGGTAATTAAGCAAAACAAAAGGAAACAACCAAGCAAAACAAATCAAAAACACAAAACACAAGTTGACTTTCCCCATTTCATGAAGAAGCTCTCGGCCTTTTCCATTTCAAGGAAGAAGAAAATACAAAAACCAAGTTCCAAGCCTTGTTATTTAGTGAGGTAATTATCTAAGGTTCCTTGTACATAGATATAGATATCCTATAAGTCTAAGCTTCAAATTCCTTCACAATCTCTTCCTATAATTCATGGAAGAAGAGAGTGAATAGTGTTTTCCAAGAACTTGAAATTTTGATCTTGTGTTTTTGTTTAGATAAAGCTTTAGTAAGGATTTTCCAAGGTTGTTTCAAGCTCATTACTTACTCCTACTCACAAGGAAGGTATAATCTCTTAACCTAGCATTATTATTAAATGTTAAGAGCTTATTATGAGTAATATAGTTCATGAGAGGCATGATTATTGTGTATTTAGAGATTGGTTGGTTTTGTGATGTTTTTGGAGTTGTAAATCTTGGTTATTAGTTAATGAACTTAAGTAAGCTCTTAGTTCATGATTGAGAAGTAGTATAAATTGGAAATCTTGAGTTGTTGGGGCTGTTGTAGTAAAGAATGGATGAAGTTTGGTTGTATTGGTGATTGTGGATTGAATTGTGAATTGATTGGAATGGTTTAAATTTGGTAATCGCGTAAATATAGTCGTCGTAATGCCCGATTTACCCTAGACTGCTTTTGTTCTTAACATTAGGACCCGTGAACTCACTGTTAGGTTTTGACCATTGCCATGATTAGATAGTTCATGTTACGAGCTTCGTTTTGATATGTGGTTCTCTTGAATCCGATGTACGGTTTAGGAGAAACGGCCATTTTAAGTAACGGCGTTTTGCGAACGGACCATTACCCCTCGCCTTACTTTGAAACCTTGGTTAAGGCCCCTAAAAGACTAATTGGATTACGAAACAATTCTGTAATGTGGATTAGGAAGTTGGTAAAGTATTCGCGAAAGAATCGCCTTAAAATTCGTAATGGTTAATTTATTAAAAATGGTGGAGCCGAGGGTACTCGAGCGACTTAAGTAAATCGTTAAGCGCAAAAGCGAGCGTTAGAGTCTAGTTGGTTAAAGTATAGATTCTTAAGCGACCGGGGTTTAATTCCGAATTATGTTGATGTTCATAGGTTATCGGACCCACTCTAAGCTTAAGTCTATCCGGGAGCACTCAGACAAGTTTTCTACCCGTTATACTGTTGTTGTGATGTATATATGTATATGCATTATCTTGTGATAGATGCATGATGGTTAATTAGCAAATCTTGCGATATATTGGAGCATGCTGATATGGAATATATGCATGTCTGTTTCGTAATCTTGATATCTATCTGTTGATTCCAATGCTTATAGTTGCATAATACCTATGTTAGAGATAATGTAATAACCCCCAAAATTTTGAACTTTTTGTAACCCTTGTGAATAGTGTTTTAGCTGAATGAGAAAACTTTTCATGCCACACTATGTAGGGTTTCTGTTATGGATATTCTGAGATTTTATTAGTACTCTACATGGTATATAAGTGTATGTAAAGATCACCAGAATCCAATTCCGAACACTTTGATTTTTCCCGGAAATCCACTAGATACGGAAAGAATTGAGTATAAGGTAACAGGATAAAAAGGATTTAAATTAAAGGATTATAAGAGAGGATCATAAAAGGAATATGATATATTGAGAAAGGTTAAGGGAACCTAAGTAATAAGATCCCGGATATGATCCCTCAAACGATAAACGAAAACGAAAGTTAAGCGAACCGTATAACATATCAGCGGTCATTAGGCAAACAATTAGGAAGTTAATCAAAGAGATTAGTGGGGATGAGGTCACCCAACCAATGAGAAGAGGACAATGAGGGAAAGAAGGAGGTGTGGTTGAATGAGAACCACACAAAGTCCAAGGTTAAATAGGTAATTAACTAAAACAAAAACAAAACCAACCAACCAAGCCAAATAATTCATTCTTCATCAAAACAAAAAAGAAACCAAGGCATTATTTCTTCATTTGCTCTCGGCTTTTTCACTTTTTAAAGGCAAGAATTTTCAAAATCCAAGATCCAAGCTTCCTAAATTGATCCAAGCATCCATAAGACTTCTCAAAGCTTCTTAAGGCTTCCTAGCTACTCCCACCACTTCAAGGAAGGTTACCAGACTCGTCCAGAGCCTTTTATCACCCTCAGTCGCTCAGGCAAGTTTTCTACCCGTTATACTGTTGTTGTGATGTATACTCTTGTATATGCATTATCTTGTAATAGATGCATGATGATTATATTAGCAAATTCTTGTGATATATGGTAGCATGTGATATGGTACATATGCATGCCTGTTTCGTATTCTTGCCATATATATCTGTTGGTTCAATTGATAATACCTAAGCTAGAGAATAGCGGTAATTTGCATATACCCTTAGTATAGGGACCCAAAGGTGAAAATATTTTCTAAAACCGGGAGTCGAGGATCCCGAGTAGATTTTATATATATATATATATATATATATATGGTTATAGTTTTCAAAACTATTAATCGAATAAGGTTTATTCGATAACTTTATTTTAGTATTTAATATTATTTTGAATATTCATTCGAGGACTTATGACTCCTTTTATTTTATTATTTGAATATTATTTGAATATTCATTCGAGGGCTTATGACTCTTTTATATTATTTGTTGAATATTATTTGAATATTCATTCGAGGGCTTATGACTCTTTTATATTATTTATTGAATATTATTTGAATATTCATTCGAGGGCTTATGACTCAGTTTATATTATTTAATGAATATTATTTGAATATTCATTTGAGGATCTATGACTCCGATTATTTGCTGAGATATGTTCTTTATTTTATTAAAGAATAAGGTGTCGATAATCAAACTTATCTTTGATTATTCAAATAAAGATAGTACTTTCGTATAAGTATATCTTTGGTTATTTAATACTCATTTCAAGTATAAGTTTTAAAACTTCTACTTCAATTATTTTTATAAAGATTATTCTTTATGGGAATATTATTTAAATAATAATATTCAGATATTTTCTAATATATTGGGACTGATTTATTTCATTAAATCAGCATTACTCCAAACACTCTTTAAAGTGTTTTCGAGTCTTCAAAATGATTTTTAAAAGTTAGAGCGGATCCCAAAACTCATTTTTATATTTAAGATCTTCCTTTTAAAGGGGATTTAAATACTCGTTCAAAACTTGAGGGATCCGGCTCAGTGGTGTATTTTACATTCGCAACGAGGTTGCTGTTTTGAGAAAACATCTTGATTACTTGCCCATCGTTCGGGAAGTAAGTTCATCTATTTGAGTCGGCATAAGCAACATGGGCTCAGTGGGCGTCCATGAAAGTGTAAGTGGCTCAGTGGGAGTCCATCAAATGCGTAAGTGGCTGAGTGGCAGTCCAGCATAAGGTCCTATTGCAGCCAGGGTGATGACCAGTGGGGAATTCGTCCATCTACTAGTAGAAAAGGTTACTTATTGGTATCTTTGCCTGATCAGCAAGATATCAGGTTTATGCCAAGGTTTTCTCCTTTCCAAATTCATTGGATATTGTAACTCTGTTTATAATTTTCATAACAGAGGTTTTCAAGGAGTGTATGAAATGTATATATATAGGTGTATATATATATCGGGATTTAATGAAGTATCTCGTAACTTCATTATTTATAATAATATTTCAAAGATTGAATCTATTCAAGTCTTATCTTGTAGTCTCATCAGTGTGATGAACTTTTGAAACTAA
Source organism: Apium graveolens (assembly GCF_009905375.1). Classification (NCBI taxonomy): domain Eukaryota; kingdom Viridiplantae; phylum Streptophyta; class Magnoliopsida; order Apiales; family Apiaceae; genus Apium; species Apium graveolens. The sequence continues at coordinate 173,447,531 of NC_133657.1, forward strand.
TTATAACTTGAACGGTGGTAGTTCAAGTAGTATTTGGAAAAGATATAAGTATATTGGAGTATCTTGTAACTTCATCTTTTAAACTTATATCTAGTAAATGATTATCTTATGCATGACAAAGATTTTCAGAAAAACGTTGAGACAAGGTTAGATATATGAGATCACCTTGCAACGATATTTTTATACAGTTATACACTGGAACTCTGTGTGTATTATGCATGGAAGAGGACTTCCCATATTTTGAAAAGTATATATGTATATATATATACTGAATATTTTGCGACTTCATCGCATTAAGATATCAACTTGGTTCATTTCTTTTGACCAAGACTTTCATGAGTACTATGAGAAGGCTCATATATTGTTAATCATTATACATATTATTTTGGTGGGCTTGCTGCTCACCCTTGCTTTCTTCTTTCATCACACAACAACAGATAGAAAAGATGAACAGGACCAAGCTCCCGATTCGCAAGCGATTAGGAAACGTTCCGCAGCTTTCTGGAAGCGTTGAGGACGCTGTAGCTGAGGTAGAAATTACCAATAGGCTAAGTTTTCAACTAATAATGTACCAGACTTATGTATATTATGAATTGTAATAATGGCAAAGAAATGTAAATTTATTCAGAAACCTGTTTAAGGTGCATTGGCATATAATTGTGGAATAAAACGATTTGTGATTATTTTTGGATATTCATCTCTGAGGCTATAACTTGTGGTGTGTGTGTTTAATGGTGGGGTCACAGTACAGAGTAGTTGATTATTTATTAAGATTGGGTGTTGTTAAGGGAAATGGAACTCGTGACAACCCGGATCCCCGACCCCGGATTTGGGGGTGTTACTGAAGTGGTATCAGAGCTCAGCGTTATAAACCTCAGAGATGAAGTGACGTTAAGATAATAAGTACATTAAGATAAATAAGAACTCTTGCCAAGTTCATAGTCGGGCTACCTAATGTAGTACTGACAGTTAAAACCCTTACGGGAACCCTTATAAATATCGTGATAGTAACATAGTTCGTTCTCGTATAGGGCAGCGGGGCACCGAACCCTGAGGTTCAGGAGCATCAGCATGAGGATATTTTATTACAAGCTGGAGATCAAATTGTGAATCCGATGGAGTACCCTAATGAGGGACCGGATGAGATTCATATTGAGAATGTTGCGGTTGAGGATGCTATTCCGAAAAGGATTGTGGCTGAGGAGGATCTCATGGAGGATCCTGATGAGAATGAAGAGAGGACCGCTGAGGAATTGATGACCGTAGTCAGGGCGACTACCAGAGCAAGAATGGCCGCGAGGGTGGCACTGGAGGATGAAGAGTTACCAAGGGCACAAAGGTTAATGAGGGCAAGGAGTGGGGCCTTCCACGACCCCAATTATACCAGTATCAGACCCTCTTCCAGAGGTTCCTGTAGACATCCATGAGGTTCCACCAATTCCTGTTCCATTCCCGGTACAGAGCCCAGCACCAACTGAGGAAATGCCACCTTTATCTCCTGCACCATTGTCACCTGATACCGTGCTTGGTTATCCATTTGGATCTCCTGGGTCTGCGCCACCTGCACCCCATGGACTGCTAGATGCTACCACTCAGGCTTCTCTTATCGCCAATTATCATATGACTTTGGGTGGCCTGTCTGAGGCCCGTAATGTTAGGAGTGATCTGTTGGATCGACTTACGGCACCGAGGATTAAGGGTGGGGTACTTCCGGCAGGATTAGCTCATAGCATGGAAAGGATTGAGGCTACCACCCGTGTTACAGCTAGAGGCCATCTCGAGGGTCAGATTGATCCGGCTCTACTTGCAACAATCTTAGACCTCATCACTTCTGTGATGGAGCAGGTTAGGGATGTCGTGCGTGCCCGCATTTCTTGATCCATAATAGTGTGCAGAGTCTGAGCAATCTGACAAGAATTTCATGTAGCACCGCTTTTGGAGGATTAGCCTAAGTTATGAATGATTAGTTTTAATGACGAGATGACTATCTATGGTAGTACTTTTGGGATAGGAGCGATAAGATCAAATGATGTAATTCTCTTTAATATGTTCAGTTGTTGTACCCTCGAACCAATGGTTATGTATGTATTCGTTAATTTCAGTTCAGATCAGTTTGTTTGTGATAAAATCACATTGTTAATTGCTCTATTAACACTTAAGAGAGTGTCAGGAAGTTTATCGAACTTGAGAATTCATAATTTGCAATCGTGCAAGGACTGAACGAGGGAAAGACTTAAGCAAAGTAAGTAAGACAAATATCCAGAGATTCTCAAAATTTTTCCAAGTAATATGCCCCCACAAGGAATAAGATTAGGGGCAAACCTTGAATGTGATAATCAGGGTCGCAATTAAGATATAAGGAACCCAGTAGAGGCGAGAGCCTGGCTAAAGGAAATAGAGGAATCATTTGAGATTCTGAATGATTGACGAACCACAAAAGACTGTTTTTGTCACTTACCCTCCTAAGAGAGAGGCCACCCGCTGGTGAAAGACCAAGAAAGGCACAGAGCCAGAGGTTAGAATAAACTGATTAAAAGTTAGTCAATTGTTTTCGGGAAAGTAATTCCCAAGGTTATGGAGATAGTGTAAAATCTTTAGAGCCAGAATAAAGGCAGACGAGTATGATGAAATATGAAGCTAAGTTGTAAAAGTTGTCAAGATTCGTTCGGATGACAAGAATCCCAGAACGATGTGATGTTTGAAGTCAATGATTAGTGGGTTCATGAATTAATGATAAGAGAAAGGAAAATAAAAAGAAACTGAAGTGGAAAGGAATATAAAGGCAATAGAGTTTGAGGAATGATAAGGGAGTTGGGTATGAGGAAACCCTAAAGACTCGTAGCAATAGAAATAGAAAAGTATGTAATCGTCAGGATGAGGGTGATTCACCATGAGTTAAAGTTGATGATTGAAGGAACAAGAGATACATATATTTTATCCCCTGTAAGTTGGGAGGATTCGAGGAGATAGTTCGAAGGATAAATAATGAGACGCGGATAGACTGAGGAGTCAAGGAAGTAAGAAATTAGGAAAATTGGATGAAGGAAATGACCTTCAAGAATGTGAAGTGTAAGACCGGTGGCTTGATACCCAGAAAGGGAGACGCCAGGTAATGAAAGATATCCCAACATTGAGATTACTGTTGAGATAAACAACAAAAGTAAATAAGGAATTATTAAGAAGAAGTTCACGTTGAACACGACCAATATCTTCCAGAACATCCTTGTTATCGTTACCAGATTAGGCAAGAAAAGCGGATAACCGTTGTTATCTTTTGGAGGCCATTTTGATTAACCTCATTTTGTATACAGATGTTATTGTGAAATTAGGCATATACTATCGAGGTGGGAATGATTGAATAAGACACCCTTATCAGGGATATATGACTTGATTTATCCATGGAAGGATGCAGGTACCTTTTAAAGGTGGAATTAAGGATAGAACATCGGTAACTTAAAATGAATCCTAGGGGAATGCATAAAGGTTGGCATTCCACCCTTAATAGGGACAGTATGAGTTTTGACAGTATGATTTGGAAAGGGTTAAGGTAACAACAACCTTTAAGAATCAGTGGAGAAATTTTTCAGAAGTATATAGACAATGGTTTTAGTATTAGTAAATGGTATTTTGATATGCCCTGTATCTAGGGAATACAGGAGGAACGATTCAAGGATAACCTTAGAGGTTTTACAAGGAGAAAGATAAAATTCAAAATTTTCAAGAATAGAAATGTTGATAAAGGAAATATGACGTAATTATATTGATGCCAAGTGAGGCACGTGTTAAACCACGAGAAGGTATGGATCGAACCAATAATGGTCGAAATTGTTCAGGGCAATTAGGACTTACGATAAAAGATGTTCTAATTATGATTGAGAGTCAGTCATGACAGTGATTAACCTCTAAATACTGAGGCAATAACTTATGGAAAAATGGTAAAAAAAAAATTTTACTCATCAGATTTTAAGGAAAACATCTTCACATAAGCTGTGATTGAAATGAGGCAGAAAATTTATTTGGAGGTGGTTAAAATGACATTGACTGTAAGGAAATTTTACTATCAGGAGAGGCCAAAGAGGTGGCCGACACTTTAAAGGTAAGAGGATAATTATAGGCGCTTGTGCCAAAAGAATACAGTGATGATGGTTAAAGCTGTGAAGGTTGTATTATGGTTTGGAAGATTGGCATTCCTTCTGATGACTGTGCAATACGCAACCGTAATAGTAGTTGGTAAAGGTTTAATTCGTGTAATCGCCATGAACGGGCTATCTATCTTAGAAGGTCCTATCTTGAGATAAGCCAGGACCATGTTTCAAAAAGGACTAGACGAACCTTTAAGTAAGTCTTCTATTTAAGGCATAAGATTTAGAATGGTATTAACCTGCTATCATTGCTTTGATTGAAACTCTTCTGCAATTTTATCTGCTTCATGTCATGTATGTATGTCAGGATCAGGAGTGTTCTTTATGAATCAGGAATGGTGATTATGTTACCTCCTTAGAAGGATTTAATACGACATGTATGGACTCCGTATGGTTAGATATTAAGATTTCATGGAACGTGAATGACGACAGTAGGTCAGTAGTGGACCATAGTAATGCAGCAATGATTTCGCGAGTAATGAGCTGGTTACAACCGTGAGAGTTGTATTGGAATGGATATTGAGATTGAGTACCACTAAACGGGTCGTGGTAGTGTATAAGTTATCATTGATAGACTAATTAAGTCGATTATCTACCTATTGAATACTTATTCCTTCTTATCAATAGAGAGTCGTATTACTATACGAGGAAGGTTGCAGTGCAAGCATAGAATTTTAGTAACGGTGATGTCTAGAATGAAAACCCAGATTCGATTTTCGATGTCGAGGGAGTTTCAAAGGTGATTGTGTATAAGCTCGAGCAAGAGCATGGGTCCATAGAATGATGGATGGAATAGTAAATATTTAAGCATGTAAAATGCGATGCTATAATACTTGATGTTGATATAAATACACATATGTTTTGTTCTCCTATATCAAACCTCTATAGTTCAAAGGTAGGTTCCAAGCCAGATATTTGGTGGCAGTATATTTTTTTTTTCACATATACAATTCTCTTCAATTCGTTCTTTTCTTTTCTTTTCATTTCATATAAGCTGAGAAGAACAACCCTTCCAGAAGGGGAGGTATTGCCGAATGACTATCTATCTGTGTGATAGAAGCCGAGTAGGATACCATATATTGTTTAATTGCTTGTCAAGTACTAAAGGCTGGCCACCTTCTATACTAACTATGCAATGTAACAAGTGTTCATGATCATAGTGATCTCTCAATAAATTCTTTTACTTCTATATGAAGGACTAAGCTTTCGAAGATAGAAGCAGCTGAAAAAGGAGTAGTAAAGTTGTGGTGGTATGCGGAATGGAAACACATTCCTGATACTAAGGTTGACGAGGTTATTAAAAGGTTATAGAACGCTAACGAGCAAAAGTATAACCAGTATAATATTAGGAACGGAAGGTAGTAGCGATTACGAACTGGAAAAGAATGGGTATTGAGAAGCAAAAGCTCTAATGCTAAAAGCTATAATGAGAGTCTGTGCAATAGACTTGAAAGAAATTGGAATGATCACTTAACACGGATTGAGTTTTCTTACGACAATAGATCTTATGTCATTATCGAGTTGTCGCCTTATGAGATCCTTGAGGGAAGACAATGTCGATCTCCCTTATGTTAGGATGAAGTTGTAGAGCGCAAGATGCTCGGACCCGCAGTAGTCCAAAGGACCAAGGATATAATAGATCTAATCAGAGGACGGCTGGTAGTAACCCAAGATGGACATAAGAAGTATGTTGATTTGACACGAAAGGACAAAGAATAGGAAGTAGGGGACCTAGTGTGTTAAAGGTATCCCCTTGGAAACCCTTGGAAAGGATTGATGAGATTCAGAAAGAAAGGAAAGCTAAGTCCACCAATTGTTGGACCCTTGGATATATTAAGAAGTATTGGGAAGTTAGCATATGAGCTAGCCTTACCCCAGAACATGTAGCAAGTCATAACGTGTTTCACGTATCAATGTTAAGGAAGTGTAATTCGGATGCCAGATAAATAGGGGCATATGAGCGCATAGACATGCAACCAGACGTAACCTATATGGAGCAACCAGGAAGGGTTATAGAGTGAAAAGGAACAAGTGCTTAGGAGAAGGGTTATCAAATTAGGCGGAGTTTGGTGGTAGGACCACAATGTGGGAAAATTTAGTTGAGAGTTAGAAAGTGTAATGCTAAGAGAGTATCCCTATTCATTTTCCATCTGATTCCGGGACGGAATCCTTTTAAGGAGGGGAGACTGTAATAACCCCCAAAATTTTGAACTTTTTGTAACCCTTGTGAATAGTGTTTTAGCTGAATGAGAAAACTTTTCATGCCACACTATGTAGGGGTTCTGTTATGGATATTCTGAGATTTTATTAGTACTCTACATGGTATATAAGTGTATGTAAAGATCACCAGAATCCAATTCCGAACACTTTGATTTTTTCCGGAAATCCACTAGATACGGAAAGAATTGAGTATAAGGTAACAGAATAAAAAGGATTTAAATTAAAGGATTATAAGAGAGGATCATAAAAGGAATATGATATATTGAGAAAGGTTAAGGGAACCTAAGTAATAAGATCCCGGATATGATCCCTCAAACGATAAACGAAAACGAAAGTTAAGCGAACCGTATAACAGATCAGCGGTCATTAGGCAAACAGTTAGGAAGTTAATCAAAGAGATTAGTGGGGATGAGGTTACCCAACCAATGAGAAGAGGACAAGGAGGGAAAGATGACATCATAGCATGACACAAGCATGACATGGGAAGGAAGGAGGTGTGGTTGAATGAGAACCACACAAAGTCCAAGGTTAAATAGGTAATTAACTAAAACAAAAACAAAACCAACCAACCAAGACAAATAATTCATTCTTCATCAAAACAAAAAAGAAACCAAGGCATTATTTCTTCATTTGCTCTCGGCTTTTTCACTTTTTAAAGGCAAGAATTTTCAAAATCCAAGATCCAAGCTTCCTAAATTGATCCAAGCATCCATAAGACTTCTCAAAGCTTCTTAAGGCTTCCTAGCTACTCCCACCACTTCAAGGAAGGTTACCAGACTCGTCCCGAGCCTTTTATCACCCCCAGTCGCTCAGGCAAGTTTTCTACCCGTTATACTGTTGTTGTGATGTATACTCTTGTATATGCATTATCTTGTAATAGATGCATGATGGTTATATTAGCAAATTCTTGCGATATATGGTAGCATGTGATATGGTACATATGCATGCCTGTTTCATATTCTTGCCATATATATCTGTTGGTTCAATTGATAATACCTATGCTAGAGAATAGCGGTAATTTGCATATACCCTTAGTATAGCGACCCAAAGGTGAAAATATTTTTTAAAACCGGGAGTCGAGGATCCCGAGTAGATTTTATATATATATATATATATATATGGTTATAGTTTTCAAAACTATTAATCGAATAAGGTTTATTCGATAACTTTATTTTATTATTGAATATTATTTTGAATATTCATTCGAGGACTTATGACTCCTTTTATTTTATTATTTGAATATTATTTGAATATTCATTCGAGGGCTTATGACTCTTTTATATTATTTATTGAATATTATTTGAATATTCATTCGAGGGCTTATGACTCTTTTATATTATTTATTGAATATTATTTGAATATTCATTCGAGGGCTTATGACTCAGTTTATATTATTTAATGAATATTATTTGAATATTCATTTGAGGATCTATGACTCCGATTATTTGCTGAGATATGTTCTTTATTTTATTAAAGAATAAGGTGTCGATAATCAAACTTATCTTTAATTATTCAAATAAAGATAGTACTTTCGTATAAGTATATCTTTGGTTATTTAATACTCATTTCAAGTATAAGTTTTAAAACTTCTACTTCAATTATTTTTATAAAGATTATTCTTTATGGGAATATTATTTAAATAATAATATTCAGATATTTTCTAATATATTGGGACTGATTTATTTCATTAAATCAGCATTACTCCAAACACTCTTTAAAGTGTTTTCGAGTCTTCAAAATGATTTTTAAAAGTTAGAGCGGATCCCAAAACTCATTTTTATATTTAAGATCTTCCTTTTAAAGGGAATTTAAATACTCGTTCAAAACTTGAGGGATCCGGCTCAGTGGTGTATTTTACATTCGCAACGAGGTTGCTGTTTTGAGAAAACATCTTGATTACTTGCCCATCGTTCGGGAAGTAAGTTCATCTATTTGAGTCGGCATAAGCAACATGGGCTCAGTGGGCGTCCATGAAAGTGTAAGTGGCTCAGTGGAAGTCCATCAAATGCGTAAGTGGCTGAGTGGCAGTCCAGCATAAGGTCCTATTGCGGCCAGGGTGATGACCAGTGGGGAATTCGTCCATCTACTAGTAGAAAAGGTTACTTATTGGTATCTTTGCCTGATCAGCAAGATATCAGGTTTATGCCAAGGTTTTCTCCTTTCCAAATTCATTGGATATTGCAACTCTGTTTATAATTTTCATAACAGAGGTTTTCAGGGAGTGTATGAAATGTATATATATAGGTGTATATATATATCGGGATTTAATGAAGTATCTCGTAACTTCATTATTTATAATAATATTTCAAAGATTGAATCTATTCAAGTCTTATCTTGTAGTCTCATCAGTGTGATGAACTTTTGAAACTAATTATAACTTGAACGGTGGTAGTTCAAGTAATATTTGGAAAAGATATAAGTATATTGGAGAATCTTGTAACTTCATCTTTTAAACTTATATCTAGTAAATGATTATCTTATGCATGACAAAGATTTTCAGAAAAACGTTGAGACAAGGTTAGATATATGAGATCACCTTGCAACGATATTTTTATACAGTTATACACTGGAACTCTGTGTGTATTATGCATGGAAGAGGACTTCCCATATTTTGAAAAGTATATATGTATATATATATACTGAATATTTTGCGACTTCATCGCATTAAGATATCAACTTGGTTCATTTCTTTTGACCAAGACTTTCATGAGTACTATGAGAAGGCTCATATATTGTTAATCATTATACATATTATTTTGATGGGCTTGCTGCTCACCCTTGCTTTCTTCTTTCATCACACAACAACAGATAGAAAAGATGAACAGGACCAAGCTCCCGATTCGCAAGCGATTAGGAAACGTTCCGCAGCTTTCTGGAAGCGTTGAGGACGCTGTAGCTGAGGTAGAAATTACCAATAGGCTAAGTTTTCAACTAATAATGTACCAGACTTATGTATATTATGAATTGTAATAATGGCAAAGAAATGTAAATTTATTCAGAAACTTGTTTAAGGTGCATTGGCATATAATTATGGAATAAAACGACTTGTGATTATTTTTGGATATTCATCTCTGAGGCTATAACTTGTGGTGTGTGTGTTTAATGGTGGGGTCACAGTACAGAGTAGTTGATTATTTATTAAGATTGGGTGTTGTTAAGGGAAATGGAACTCGTGACAACCCGGATCCCCGACCCCGGATTTGGGGGTGTTGCAGATAAGCAGTAGTTGCGTATACCCTTAGTATAGGGGACCCAAAGGTGAACATTTTCTAAACCGGGAGTCGATGTTCCCGAGTATAATATATATATTTATATATATATAGAAATAGTTTTCAAAACTATTAATCAAATAAGGTTTATTCGATAACTTTATTTTAATTAATGAATATTAGTTTGAATATTCATTCGAGGACTTATGACTCCGTTTATTTTAATTAATGAATATTAGTTTGAATATTCATTCAAGGACTTATGACTCTGTTTATTTTAATTAATGAATATTAGTTTGAATATTCATTCGAGGACTTATGACTCCCTTTCTTTTCATTAATGAATATTAGTTTGAATATTCATTCGAGGACTTATGACTCCGTTTATTTTAATTAATGAATATTAGTTTGAATATTCATTCGAGGACTTATGACTCCGTTTATTTTATTTAATGAATATTATTTTGAATATTCATTCGAGGACTTATGACTCCGCTTATTTTATTAAATAATATTCTTTATTTTATTAAAGAATAATGTTTCGATAATCAAACTATTTTTGATTATTTAAATAAAGATCGTATATCTTTGGTTATTTATTATTCATTTCAAGTATAAGTTTTAAAACTTCTACGTCAATTATTTTTATAAGGATTATCCTTTTGGGAATATTATTTAAATAATAATATTCAGACATTTTCTAATATATCGGGACTGATTTATTTCATTAAATCAGCATTACTCCAAACATTCTTAAAAATGTTTTCGAGTCTTCAAAATGATTTTTAAAGTTAGAGCGGATCCCAAAACTCATTTTTATATTTAAGATCTTCCTTTCGAAGGGGATTTAAATACTCGCTCAAAACCTGAGGGATTTGGCTCAGTGGTGTATTTTACATTCGCAACGAGGTTGCTGTTTTGATAAATGAATTGATTACTTACCCAACGTTCGGGAAGTAAGTCCATCTATTGAGTCGGCATAAGCAACATGGGCTCAGTGGGCGTCCATGAAAGTGTAAGTGGCTCAGTGGGAGTCCATCAAATGCGTAAGTGACTGAGTGGCAGTCCAGCATAAGGTCCTATTGCGGCCAGGGTGATGACCAGTGGGGAATTCGTCCAACTACTAGTAGAAAAGGTTACTTATTGGTATCTTTGCCTGATCAGCAAGATATGAGGTTTATGCCAAGGTTTTCTCCTTTCCAAATTCATTGGATATTACAACTCTGTTTATAATTTTCATAACAGAGGTTTTCAAGGAGTGTATGAAATGTATATATATAGGTGTGTATAAATATATCAGGACTTAATGAAGTATCTCGTAACTTCATTATTTATAATGATATTTCAAAGATTGAATATATTCAAGTCTTATCTTGTAGTCTCATCAGTGTGATGAACTTTTGAAACTAATTATAACTTGAACGGTGGTAGTTCAAGTAGTATTCAGAAAAGATATAAGTATATTGGAGTATCTTGTAACTTCATCTTTTAAACTTATATCTAGTAAATGATTATCTTATGCATATCAAAGATTTTCAGAAAAACGTTGAGACAAGGTTAGATATATGAGATCACCTTGCAACGATATTTTTATACAGTTATAAACTGGAACTCTATGTATATTATACATGTCAGAGGATTTCTAAGATTGTGAAAAGTATATATGTATATATACTGAATATTTTGCGACTTGTCGCGTTAAGATATCAACTTGGTTCATTTCTTCTTGACCAAGACTTTCATGAGTACTATGAGAATGCTCATATATTGTTAATCATTATACATATTATTTCGGTGAGCTTGTTGCTCACCCTTGCTTTCTTCTTTCATCACACAACATCAGATAGACAAGATGAACAGGACCAAGCTCCCAATTTGCGAGCGGATAGGAAACGTTCCGCAGTTTCCTATAGGCGTTGATGTCGCTGTAGCTGAGGTAGGAACAACCAATAGCCTAGGCTTTCAACTTTTGATTTACTAGACTTATGTATCTTTATCGATTGTAATAATGGCAAAGAAATATAAATTTATTCAGAAACCCTTTTAAGGTGTAATGGCATATAATTGTGGAATAAAATGACTCGTGTTATTTTTGGATATTCATCTCTGAGACTATAACTTGTGTGCGTGTGTTTATTGTGGGGTCACAGTACAGAGTAGTTGATTGTTTATTAAGATTGGGTGTTATTAAGGGAAATGGAACTCGTGACAACCCGGATCCTCGACCCCGGATTTGGGGGTGTTACAGAAATGGTATCAGAGCTAAGCGTTATAAACCTCAGAGATGATGTGACGTTAAGATAATAAGTTCACTAAGATAATAAGAACTCTTGCCAAGTTCATAGTCGGGCTACCTAACATAGTATTGACAGTTAAAACCGTTATGGGAACCCTTATAAATATCGTGATAGAAGCGTAGTTCATTATCGTATATGGTAGCGGGACTCCGAACCCTGAGGTTGAGGAGCAATAGCGCGATGATGTTTTATTACTTATTGGAGATCAGATTGTGGATCCGATAGAGCGTCCTAACGCAGGACCGGATGATGTTCATATTGAGGATGTTGTCCTAGAAGGGATTGTTGCTGAGGAGGATCCCGTGGAGGATCCTGACAAGAATGAATAAAGGACCACTGAGGAATTGATGACCATGGTTAGGGAAACTACCAGAGCTAGGATTGGCCGGTCACTACCGGAGGTGCGTTCAAGTTTGTAAAGATAGTAGCCCCTTTAACGCGGCTTACCCGTAAGACTGAGAAGTTTGAATGGACAGAGAAATGCGAGAACATATTTCAAGAACTGAAGCAAAGATTGGTGACGGCCCCTATGTTGGCATTGCCGGATGGAAAAAGGAGATTTTGTGATTTGTATTGACGCTTCGCATAAGGAATTAGGATGCTTTTATACAGCACAACAAGGTACTCGCGTACGCGTCAAGACAATTAAGGAAATATAAAATTCGATATCCCCACCCATGAGCCTGGGCTCGTGGCAATAGTTTTTCCCTAAAGATTGGAGGCACTACTTGTATGGAGAGAAGTGCGAGATTTACCTAAGCCATAAGTGCTCTAGTACATTTTCACGCAGAAAGAGCTCAACATGCGCCAGAGGAGGTGGTTAGAGCTAATCAAGGATTACGATTATGAGATTCTTTATCATCCAGGGAAAGCCAAAATGGTGACTAATGCCCTTAGTGTAAAGGAGAGACTCAAGATGATAATGTCTTTGAGAGAGTTGATAAGAGATTTTGAGGAAATGGAAATAGGAGTGAACGCAACCGGAGCCAGTACCGAAAAGCTGTTTTAGATTGTAATGCAGCCCGAGTTATTGGAAAAAGATCATATGGTGCCAAAAAATTGATGAATGAAGGCAGAAAGCCAATGAATGGAGAAGAGATTAATACTGAGAAAGATGATAAGGGAATAATGAGGTATTCCTACAGAATTTGGGTTCCAAACGTTCAAGGGCTTAAGGACGAGATCTTAGATGAAAGCCATAGTTCGAGGAATAAGATTTAGGGCAAACCCTAAATGTGATAGTCAGGGAGGTCGCCATCAAGAAAGAAAGAACCCATAATATAATAAAATGAAAAAAAAGGATTTTAACGTATAAGATAACCCTGATTATGGGAGAAGGATGAAACATTTCATACTGAGAAAACAGAAGTCGAGCAAGATAAGGAGACCCGAGACGGTGCTCCTATACGGCAATTCATGGACCTTTCTAAAAAAGAACTTAGACTATTATCCCCAACCACCACCCTGAGGAGACAATGCAGTGGGAAATTCTTTCAGGACCTTTAAGTCGCTAAGCTCTCAGAGTTCCAAGGAACAAGCGAACCCAGTAGAGGCGAGAGCCTGGCTAAAGGAAATATAGGAATCATTTGAGATTCTAAATGATGGACGAATCATAAAAGACTGTTTTTGTCACTTACCCTCCTAAGAGAGAGGCCACCCGCTGGTGAAAGAGCAAGAAAGGCACGGAGCCAGAGGTTAGAATAAACTGATTAAAGTTCAGTCAATTGTTTTCGGGAAAGTAATTCCCAAGGTTATGGAGATAGTGTAAAAGCTTTAGAGCCGAAACAAAGGTGGACGAGTATGATAAATTATGAATCTAAGATTGTAAAAGTTGTCAAGATTTGTTCTGAGGACTAGAATCCCAGAACGATGGGATGTTTGAAATCAATGCTTATGTTGTGTTGGTTCATGTAATGGTTGTAATGGAAACGAAAATAAAAGACTGAAAAGGGAAGGAGTATAAAAGGATATAAAAGAAATAGAGTGGAGAAGTGATAAGGGAGTTTGGTATGGGAAACCCTAAGAAACCCTTGCAATAAATATGGAGAAGTGCGTCATCATCAGCGCGATGGTGACTGATCATGAGTTAAAGTTGATGGTTGAAGGCATAAGATATATATATATTGTACCCCCTTTAAGTTGGGAGGATTCGAGGAAACCTTGAGATCGTTCGAAGGATAAACAATGAGACGCGGATAGACTGAGGAGACAAGAAAGTAAGAAATTAGGAAAATTGGATGAAGGAAGTGACCTTCAAGAATGTGAAGTGTAAGTAACACATGTGGCTTGATACCCAGAAAGGGAGACGCCAGGTATAAAAGATATCTCATCATTGAGATGACTGTTGAGATAAAAAACAAAAGTAAATGAGGATTTAGTAAACAGAAGTTCACGTTGAACACGACCAATATCTTCTAGAACATCCCTGTTATCATTACTGAATCAGGCAAGAAACGTAGATAACCATTGTTATCTTTTGGAGGCCATATTGATTGACCTCATTTTGAATACAGATGTTATTATGAAATTAGGCATATACTATCGAGATGGGAATGATTGAATAAGACACCCTTATCAGGGATACATGACTTGATTTATCTATGGAAGGATGCAAGTACCTTTTAAAAAAAAGTGGAATTAAGGATGGAACCTCGATAACTTGAGATGAACCATAGAGGAATGCATAAAGGTTGGCATTTCACCCTTAATAGGGACATTATGAGTTTGGGTAGTATGGAACGAAGGACTAAGGTAACAACAACCTTTAAAGATCAGTAGAGAAATTTTTCAGAATTACATAGACAATGGTTCTAGTATTAGTAATTGGTATTTTGATATGCCCTGTATCTAGGGAATACAGGAGGAACGATTCAAGGATAACCTTAGAGGTTTTACAAGGAAAAAAGGTAATATTCAAAGTTCTCAAGAATATAAATTTTGATAAAGGAAATGTAACGTAATTATAATAATGCCAAGTGGGCACGTGTTGTACCATAAGAAAGTATAGATCGACCCAATGAAGGTCGAGATTGGTGAAAACAAGTAGGACCCAAGATAAGAGACGTCTGAAGTATGATCGAGAGTCAGTCGTGACAATGTTAACCTCTAAAAGACCGAGGCAATAACTTATGAAAAAATGGTGATATATTTTTTTACCAAAGCGTAAGGAAGAGCATTTTCACACAAGCAGTGATTGGAAATGAGGTAGAAAATTTGGTTGAAGGTCATTTAAAAGACATTGATTGTAAGGAAATTTTACTATCAGGAAAGGCCAAAGAGGTGGCCGACACTTTAAATGTAAGAGGATAATTATAGGCGCTCGTGCCAGAGGAATACAGTGATGATGGTTGAAGCCGTGAAGGTTGTATTATGGTTTGGAAGATTGACATTCCTTCTGATGATTGTGCGATACTCAACCGTGATAGTAGTTTGGTAAAGATTTAATTTATGTAATCGCCGTGAGCGGGCTATCTATCTTATAAGGTCATATCTTGAGATAAGCCAGGACCATGTTACGAAAGGTCTAAATGAACCTTTGAGATTTATGTCTCCTAATAAAGATATATGATTAAGAATGGTATTAACCTGCTATCGTTGCTTTGATTGAAACTCTTCTGCAATTTTATCTGCTTCATGTCATGTATGTACGTCAGGATCATGAGTGTTCTTCGTGAATCATGAATGGTGATTATGTTACCTCCTTAGAAGGATTCGATACGATATGTATGGACTCCGTATGGTTAGCTATTAAGGCTTTATGGAAAACGAATGACTACAGTAGGTCAATGGTGGACCATAGTAATGCAGCAATGATTCTGCGAGTAATGAGCCGATTACAACCGTGAGAGTTGTATAGGAATGGATGTTGAGATTGAGTACTGTTAGGAATATGTGTATTAGTTTGATGATAAGTTAAACAAAACACTTAAGTAGAAATCTAGTGTTTGTAGCCTCAACGGATAAGACCATCTTGGCTATCCGTTGAAGGAGTAGCTTTACTTAGCAATAAGTTTAGTATTGTAGCACATTTCATTCTCTGGATTCAAGTTATAATTCTTAGATGTTGTAGGAAATTATCAGTCATGTTGACTACTAGTGGATATGCAAATAGGAGGGCTAATTGTAAATATTTCATGCCTTGTAATTTTGTATAAGTGAAGAAGTATCAACTGATATTGAAGACCTTCAACGGATAAGAAACAAAGCTTCAATGGATGTCTCTAATGCTTCAACGGATAATATCCATCAACGGATGAGTGCTTCAACGGATAAAGACTTCAACTGATAATGCATCAACGGATAAAGCTTCAACGGATAAAGCCTCAACGGATAAGGTATCAACGGATGAAAGCTTCAACGGATGCTTAGTTCATTAGCAGTTGATAGTGATAATTCACAAGCTGACAGAGGCACATGGGTTGACAGAGACAAACTGGAATGTGGAAGCCTCTAGGAGGAATCAAGAAAAAGCAGTATTTCCATTCTGATACAAACAAGGAAGTATTCAAAGATCTACAGCCAAGCCTAAATTGCATTTGATAGAGAAATGAAGAAGAAACATGTGAAGAATCTTTTTAATTGTATTTTACAGTTTTGTCTTCACTTGTAAACTTGGTGATATATAAACCAAGTAGCAGCTAGTAATTAGATGAGAATTTTCCTGAGCTATTTAGAAATATCCAGAGAGAAAATCTTCTAGTTTGTACTAGGAAGCATCTGTGATTTAATTTTTGAATCACAGATTTTCTGAAATAACACATCTCTGGTGGAATAACAAATCCACCAGAAAAGTTTTTAAGTTCTTTGTGTTCTTTACATTTGTGTTTGAATATATATATGTCTGTATTAGCTTCAAGCAATTCACACACTTGTTCTCAAAAACACTTAGCCTTAGAAACTGCTCAAAACTTGAAAAAGTTTTGAGATTTACATTCAACCCCCCTTCTGTTAATCTCATTGTTAGTCCATTGGGAATAACAATTGGTATCAGAGCCTGCTCTTAACATACAAAGAGTTTAAAGATCTATTCTGCTAACATCATGAGTAAGAAGGATATTGGTGTAAAGATTCCAATCTTGGAAAGAGATAACTATCATCACTGGAAGGTGAAGATGCATTTACATCTTCTCTCTCAAGATGAAAGCTATATCAACTGCATTGAGAATGCTCCTCACATCCCACACAAGGTGGCAAGAGCTGCTACTGCAACAGTTGCTGTTTGAGAGTCTATTCCCAAGCCAAAGGCAGAATGGACTGTTGAAGATATTGAAGAGGTCTACAAGGACAAGAAAGCCATGAACATTCTGTTTAATGGCCTGGATCAAGATATGTTTGACAATGTCATCAACAGCCAAACTGCTAAGGAAATTTGGGATACTGTGCAGCTTATCTATGAAGGCACTGAGCAAGTTAGAGAAAACAAAATGCAGCTTCTCATTCAACAGTATGAATATTTTCACTTTGAAGAAGGAGAATCATTGAATGATACCTTCAACAGATTTCAGAAACTGTTGAATGGATTAAAGTTGTATGGGAGAATTTACCAAGTCAAGGACTCCAATTTAAAAATTCTAAGGTCTTTACCAAAGGAATGGAAGCCTATGACTCTTTCTCTAAGAAATTCTCAAGATTATAAGGACTTCACACTTGAAAGATTATATAGAATTTTGAAGACATATGAACTTGAGATGGAGCAAGATGAGCTGTTGGAAAAGGGAAAGAGAAAAGGAGGATCAGTTGCACTTGTAGCTGACAGTGAAAAAGTTGAAGCCAGAAATGAGGAAAAGACAATGCCAAGTCTCAAAATTGGCACAAGCAAATCAGAATCAAGCAAGGGTAAAGAGCAAGTAGCTGAGGATGAAGACAATTCCAGTCAGGATGACTCTGATGATATTGATGAACATCTGGCTTTTCTGTCCAGGAGGTTTGCAAAGATGAAGTTCAAGAAAAATACAAAATTCACTAAGCCAAACAAAAACATGGTGGACAAATCAAAGTTCAAATGTTACAACTGTGGCATTAGTGGACACTTTGCAAGTGAGTGTAGGAAGCCAACTTCTGATAAAAAGAAATTTGAGCAAGTTGATTACAAAAAGAAATATTTTGATTTGCTCAAACAAAAGGAAAGAGCTTTTCTCACTCAAGATGATTGGGCAGCAGATGGGGTCAATGAAGATGATGATATGGAATATGTCAACCTAGCCCTGATGGCTAATTCTGATGAAAATGAAACTAGTTCATCAAGCAACTAGGTAATTACTACTGATCTCTCTCAGCTTTCTAAACATGAATGCAAAGAAGCCATAAATGATATGTCCGATGAATTATATCATTTGCGTGTTTCCCTTAAATTACTAGCTAAAGAAAACACTAGGATCAAAGAGAATAATGTGTTTTTAAGTGATAGGAATGCTGTGTTAGAGAATCAGGTAATTGAGCTTAAAAAGATTAAACTTAAATGCTTGACTGTTGAGAGTGAACTAGAAGAAGCTGTTAAGAAAGTAGAAATTCTTTCTAAACAGTTAGAAAGTGAGCAAGAGGTAATCAAGGCCTGGAAAACATCTAGGGATGTTAGTGTTCAAATTGCCAAGGTTCAGGGAATTGAATCATTCTGTGAGGATGCCTGGAAGAAAAACAAAAAGGAGTTAGAATTAATTGATGGATTGTCAACGGATGTGGAATCAACGGATGATGAAAGTTATCCGTTGAAGGAAGAAAAGGAGCATCCGTTGAAGGCTCATCAATTAAAACAGGCTAGTATTTTTAAAAATAAAAACCTTAATAAGAAGAATGATTCTACTCTCAAGAACTTTGTCAAAAAAGGAGCTAGCACATCCAAAGATGCCAGTAAGGTGAATATAGGACACATGACTTTGGATCAGCTGGAAAATAGGCTTAAGTTGGTTGAGGATAAGAAGGAAATTAAAAGAAAATCTAAAAGAAATGGGAAGGTAGGGATTAATAAATATAACAATTACACACCTGATAGGTATGCTCCTAGAAAAAGCTGTGTGCATTGTAAAAGTATTAATCACCTATCTGATAATTGCAAATCTGTTAAAAATGCTCCCATGCCTTCAAATCCCTCCATGCCTAACATGTCTATGTCACCTCTGCATGCTATGCCTGTTATGTCTCATCAGAATCCCCATGCACATTTTGTTAACATGCCATATATTAATAATCCCTATTTTACTGCATTTAGTATGCCTCAAATGCCATACAATATGCCTATGTGGAATAACATGTTTGCACAATCCATGCCTTATCAAATTCAATCAAATGTGCTAAGTGATTATGTGACTAACCCTACACTTCAACCAACCACATCTGAGATCAAGGTTGACCCAAAGTTACCTAAGTCAAAAGATGCAGGAGGAATGAAGTCTAGGAAAAAGACTAACAAGGCTGGACCCAAGGAAACTTGGGTACCAAAATCAACTTGATTGATTTTGTTGTGTGCAGGGAAAAAGAAGGAATCTATGGTACTTGGACAGTGGCTGTTCAAGACACATGACAGGAGATTTCACCCTGCTCACAGAGTTTAAGGAAAGAGCTTGCCCTAGCATAACCTTTGGAGATGACAGCAAAGGATTCACTATGGGATATGGCTTGATTTCAAAAGAAAATGTCATCATTGATAAAGTTGCATTGGTTGATGGTCTCAAACATAACTTATTGAGCATCAGTCAACTATGTGACAGAGGGAATACTGTTTCCTTCAATTCTGAAGCCTGTATTGTCACAAGTAAAAAGGACAATAAAGTGGTTCTAACTGGAGTTAGAAAAGGAAATGTGTACTTAGCTGACTTCAACTCTACAAATGCAGAATCCATTACTTGTCTTTTTAGCAAAGCAAGTGCAGTTGAAAGTTGGTTATGGCACAAGAAGCTGTCCCATTTGAATTTCAAGACAATGAATGATCTAGTCAAAAAGGACTTAGTTAGAGGAATGCCTCTATTGGAATTCACAAAGGATGGACTGTGTGATGCTTGTCAGAAAGGAAAGCAAAAGAAAGTATCATTCAGTAAGAAGCTTGAATCTGCAATTGATGAACCATTACAACTGCTTCACATGGATCTTTTTGGACCAGTCAATGTATTGTCAATTTCAAGGAAAAGATATTTCCTAGTGATTGTTGATGATTTCTCTAAGTTTTCATGGGTCTATTTTCTTGGATCAAAGGATGAAGCTAGTGAAATCATTATCAATCATATCAAGCAAGTCAACAATCATCCTGATTTCAAAGTAAGGAATATTAGGAGTGACAATGGAACTGAGTTCAAGAATTCAACCATGAAGTTGTTCTGTGAAGAAAATGGGATCATGCATGAGTTCTCAGCTCCAAGGACTCCACAACAAAATTGTGTGGTGGAAAGGAAGAACAGATCACTAATTGAAGCTGCAAGGACAATGCTTGAAGAGTCAAAACTCCCAACTTACTTTTGGGTTGAGGCTGTTAACTGTGCATGTTACACTCAGAATATTTCTCTAATCAATCAGGCAAAAGGCATGACTCCCTATCAATTATTCAAGAGAAGAAAACCAACTTTAAACTTTCTGTATGTCTTTGGTTGCAAATGTTACATCTTAAGGAATCAATCTGATCACAAAGGAAAGTTTGATGCAAAGGCTGATGAAGGAATATTTGTTGGTTACTCTGCTGGAAAATCATATAGGGTCTACAATCTAAGAACCAACATTGTCATGGAATCTGTGCATGTTCTGTTTGATGATAAAAAGATTGATGGACTAACAGATGAGGGACATCATGAAGGACTCAAATTTGACAACATTGAGATATATTGTGATGATAGTGAAGATGAGAATGATGAAGAAGGCATCTCAAGAAGAATTCAGAATCTACCTTTGGATAATGCACAGAATGCTGCATCCGTTGAAAGTCATAATTCAGCTTCCGTTGAAAGAAGCAATGCAGCATCCGTTGAAAGACAAAGTGCATCATCCGTTGAAGTTCATAATGAAGCAATCATTGATCACAGTCTGTCAACGGATAATCAATTCACTTCATCAGTTGATAGAGCTCCCAATTCCTTTCAAAGGATCAGCAACTCAGGGAGAGTTTCAACCAATCAACATTCTATCTCACATCATGAAAATACTGAAGCAACCTCATCTAGAGCTAATCTACCACCTCAAAGAAAATGGACCAAAAATCACCCTTTTGAACTGATCATTGGTGATGCTTCATCTAAAGTGCAAACTATAAGGGCTACTCAAGATGAATATCTGTATAGTAGCTTTCTATCACAGGAGGAATCTAAGATAGTGGAAGAAGCTCTATTGGATCCAGATTGGATTTTAGCAATGCAAGAGGAGCTAAACCAATTTGAAAGGAACAAAGTATGGAAGCTAGTACTGTAATAACCCCAATTTTTGGGTAATTTTTGAAACCCTTATGAATAGTGTTTTTGCTGAATGAGAAAACTTTTCATGACACACTATGTAGGGGTTCTGATATGGATATTCTGAGATTTTATTAGTACTTTATATGGGATATAAGTGTATGTAAAGATCGTCAGAATCCAAATCCGAACACTTTGATTTTTCCCGGAAATCCACTAGATACGGAAAGAATTGAGAAAAAGGTAACAGGATAAAAAGGATTTAAATTAAAGGATTATAAGAGAGGATCATAAAAAGGAATATAATGTATTGAGAAAGGATAAGGGAACCTAAGTAATAAGATCCCGGGTATGATCCCTCAAACGATAAACGAAAACGAAAGTTAAGCGAACCGTATAACAGATCAGCGGTCATTAGGCAAACAATTAGGAAGTTAATCAAAGGGATTAGAGAGGATGATGTCACCCAACCAATGAGAAGAGGACAAGGAGGGGAGGATGACATCATGAGGATGACACAAGCATGACATAGAAGGGAAGGAAGTGTGGTTGAATTATAACCACACAAAATCAAGGTTAATTAAGTCATTAACCAAAAACAACACAAAAATCAACCAACCAAGCAAATCATTTCATTTTCATCAAACAAAACACAAAAATCTCTTTCTTCCCAAGCTAACTCTCGGCTTCTTTCTTAAAATTTGAAGATCCAAGCTCCACCACTTACTATTTAGCAAGGTAATTATCTAAGCTTCCCCATGGATAGTTACATACTTCCTATAAGTTTAAGCTTCTAATTCCAAGCCAATCTTTTTCTATAAATCAAGGAAGAAGATGGTGAATAGTAACCTTCAAGAAATAACTTTAGTTTTCTTGAATTTTTATGAAAGATTAAGGTTATACAAGCAAGGATCAAGGTTCTTTAGGCATTCAAAGCTCTTGTGTTGTGTTAAAAAGCTTCAAGGAAGGTATAATCTCTTAACCAAGCTTTGTTATTGAATGTTAAGAGCATAATATGAGTATTTTAGTTCATGAGAGGCTTGATGGTTGTGTATGTAGAGATTAGTGAGTTTTGGGATGTTGTTGGATTGGTAAATGTTGTTGTTTTGATTAAAAGAACTTAAGTATGATTAAAGTTAAGCTTAGGCATAAGTATGAATGATTAAATTGAATTGGTTGGGGTTGTTATGATGTGATGAGGATGGATGTTGGTTGTATGTTGGATTTGAGGTTGATTTGGAATGGTTTTGAATGGTTTAAAATATTGGAAATCGCGTAAACATAGCCGTCGTAACGTCTGATTTTCTTTGGACTGTTTTTGTGCATAACATTAGGACCCGAGAACCCCCTGCTAGATTATGACCACTGCCATGTTTAGATAGCTCATGTTACGAGCTTCGTTTTGATATGTAGTTCGTTCGATTCCGATGCACGGTTTAGGAGAAATGACCGTTTCAAGTAACGGCGTTTCGCGAACGAAACTTTTCCCCTCACCTTACTTTGAAACATAGGTTAAAGACCGAAAAGGGTTAATTAATGTATGAAACATTTATGGTAAGTGTGTTAGGCAGTTGGTAAGACATTCGCGAAGGAATCGCCTTAAAACTCGTAAAGGTTAAATTATTAAAAATGGTGGAGCCGAGGGTACCCGGGTGACTTAAGCAAATCAGTAAGCGCAAAACAAGCGTTACAGTCTAAGTTAGTTAAAGTATAGATTTACAAGTGACTTTGGTTTAATTCCAACTTACTTGTTGCTTATAGGTTACCAGACTCGTCCCGAGCCATTCATAACCCCCAGTCGCTCAGGCAAGTTTTCTACCCGTTATACTGTTGTTGTGATGAATATATGTATATGCATTATCTTGCGATAGATGCATGTTGGTTAATTAGCAAATGTTGTGATATATTGAAGCATGCTGATATGGTATATATATGCATGCCTGTTTCGTATTCTTGATTTATATATCTGTTGGTTCAAGTGCTTATTCGTTGCATAATACCTATGCTAGAGATAAGCGGTATTTGCATATACCCTTACTACAGGGACCCAAAGGTGAAAACATTTTCTAAAACCGGGAGTCGAGGATCCCGAGTAGATTTTATATATATATATATATATATATATATATATATATATTTATATATATATGGTTATAGTTTTCAAAACTATTAATCGAATAAGGTTTATTCGATAACTTTATTTTATTAATGAATATTATCTTGAATATTCATTCGAGGGCTTATGACTCCTTTTATTTTATTAATTGAATATTATTTGAATATTCATTTGAGGATGTATGACTCCTTTATTTTATTTAATGAATATTATTTATAATATTCATTCGAGGTATTATGACTCCGCTTATTACTGAAATATATTCTTTATTTTATTAAAGAATAAGGTGTTAATAATCAAACTTATTTTCGATTATTCAAATAAAGATAATACTTTCATATAAGTGTATCTTTGGTTATTTAATACTCGTTTCAAGTATAAGTTTTAAAACTTCTACTTCAATTATTTTTATAAAGATTATTCTTTATGGGAATATTATTTAAATAATAATATTCAGATATTTTCTAATATATCGGGACTGATTTATTTCATTAAATCAGCTTTACTCCAAACATTCTTAAAAATGTTTTCGAGTCTTCAAAATGATTTTAAAAGTTAGAGCGGATCCCAAAACTCGTTTTCCGATTTAAGATCTTCCTTTCGAAGGAGACTTGAATATTCGCTCAAAATCTTGGGGATCCGGCTCTGTGGTGTATTTTATATTCGCAACATGGTTGCTGTTTTGAGAAAACAATTTGATTACTTGCCCAATGTTCGGGAAGTAAGTACATCTGATTGAGTCGGCATAAGCGACAGGCCGGGGTACGGTCTATAAAGTGTAAGTGGCTGGGTGGCAGTCCATCAACGCGTGAGTGGCCGGGTAACGGTCTAGCGCGAGGTCCTAATGCGGCCAGGGTGATGACCGGTGAGGAATTCATCCATCTACAGTAGAAAAGGTTACTTATTGGTATCTTTGCCTGATCAGCAAGATATCTGGTTTATGCCAAAATTCTTTTCCTTCCAAATTCATTGGATATTGCAACTCTGTTCATACTTTACATGACAGAGGTTTTCAGGAAATGTATGGGAGATATATATGAATATATTTATATATCGGGACTTAATGAAGTATCTCGTAACTTCATTATTTATAATGATATTCAAAGATTGAATCTATTCAAATCTTGTCTTGTAGTCTCATCTATGTGATGAACCTTTGAAACTGATTATAACTTGAACGGGGGTAGTTCAAGTAGTATTTGGGAAAGATATAAGTATTTTGGGGTATCTTGTAACTTCATCTTTTAAACTTATATCTAGTTAATGATTGTCTTATGAATGACAAAGATTTTTGGAAAAACGTTGAGACAAGGTTAGATATATGAGATCACCTTGCAACGATATTTTTTATATATACAGTTATAAACTGGAACTCTGTGTGTATTATGCATGGAAGAGGACTTCCCATATTTTGAAAAGTATATATGTATATATATATACTGAATATTTTGCGACTTCATCGCATTAAGATATCAACTTGGTTCATTTCTTTTGACCAAGACTTTCATGAGTGCTATGAGAAGGCTCATATATTGTTAATCATTATACATATTATTTTGGTGGGCTTGCTGCTCACCCTTGCTTTATTTCTTCATCACACAACAACAGTTAGGAAAGATGGCCAGACTCCAGCAGACCCAGCGCAAGCGCGTGGGAAGCATCCCGCGTCTTCCCGTTGATGTTGTGGCTGCTATAGCTGCAGAGGTAGATCCATTGGTAGATCAGGCATTCTACTTTTGAGAATCAATTATGTATAATTATAACTTGTGACAGATAATGGCAATTAACTGTAAATTTATCAAGTAATCGTTTTGGGTTGTAATAACTATTAAATTGTGGATTCAAAGACTTGTACTTATTTCAATTTCATCTCTGAGACTATAACGGGTTGTGGTGTGTTAGTGTGGGGTCACAGCATAAGGTTATTATTATTAATTAAGTGAAGTGATATTGTAGGAAGAAAGACCGTGACGACCCGGATCCCCGACCCCGGATCTGGGGGTGTTACAAGTACCCAAGCCAAAGAATAAGAGTCCTATTGACACAAAATGGGTATTTAGAAACAAGATGGATGAAAATGGCATTGTCATAAGGAATAAAGCCAGATTGGTTGCTAAAGGCTATTCTCAACAAGAAGGAATAGATTTTGATGAAACATTTGCTCTAGTTGCCAGAATTGAGGCCATCAGAATCTTTCTAGCCTATGCAGCCCATGCCAATTTCAAAGTCTATCAAATGGATGTCAAGAGTGCATTTCTAAATGGGGAATTGGAGGAAGAAGTTTATGTAAGCCAACCTCCAGGATTTGAAGATCCAAACTTTCCAGACTATGTGTATTATCTGTTGAAAGCTCTCTATGGACTAAAGCAAGCACCTAGAGCCTGGTATGAGACTTTGTCAAAATTCCTTCTAGATAATCACTTCACAAGAGGTACTGTTGACAAAACTCTCTTCTTTAGAAATATTAATGCCTCTAAAATACTTGTTCAAATTTATGTAGATGATATTATATTTGGATCTACAGATGATAAGCTTTGTAAAAAGTTTGCTAAGTTAATGCAAAGTAAATATGAAATGAGCATGATGGGAGAGCTAACTTATTTTCTTGTTTACAAGTTAAACAAGTTAGTGATGGAATTTTCATTAGTCAAACTAAATATATTTATGATCTTTTAAAGAAGTTTGACTTAATGGATTGTTCATCTGCAAAAACTCCCATGGCCACTACCACCAAGCTTGAATTAAACAAGGCTGAAAAGTCTGTGGATATTTCTAGTTATAGAGGCATGGTTGGCTCACTTTTATATTTAACTGCTAATAGACCTGATATAATGTTTTCTACATGTCTATGTGCTAGATTTCAAGCTGGCCCTAAAGAATCTCACTTAGTGGCTATTAAAAGAATCTTCAGATATCTCAAAGGGACTCCAAATCTAGGAATTTGGTACCCTAGAGAGTCTGGTTTTGATCTAATTGGCTACTCAGATGCAGATTATGCAGGCTGTAAAATAGATAGGAAAAGCATAACTGGCACCTGTCAATTTCTAGGGAACAAGCTTGTGTCATGGTTCAGCAAGAAGCAAAATTATGTTTCTACATCAACAGCTGAAGCTGAGTACATTGCTGCTGGTAGTTGTTGTGCACAAATACTATGGATGAGGAATCAACTATTTGACTATGGTTTGACTGTTGACAAAATTCCAATATTCTGTGACAACACAAGTGCCATTGCCATTACTGAAAATCTAGTACAGCACTCAAGAACCAAGCACATTGATATCAAGTACCACTTCATTAGGGAACATGTGATGAAAGGTACAGTGGAACTTCATTTTGTTCCAAGTGAAAAGCAGATTGCAGACATATTTACCAAGCCACTTGATGAATCAACATTCACAAGATTAGTAAGTGAGCTAGGTATGCTTAACTATTCATAAATTTATGTCCTCTATATAATCTGCATTGAAGCCTGAAATGAATTTGCTGCAAGAACAAAGTTGGCTTTAAGAAAGACCTATCCTATCAACGGATATTCCCTATCTGTTGAAAGCCAAAATTGTTCTATCAACGGATGTTCATTATCCGTTGAAAGACAAATACATTTCTGGTAATTTTATCCCTCAACGGATAAAATGGTATTGGTCATCAACGGATAACTATTTACCTTATCCGTTGAAGTGTCACATCAGTTACTTTCAGTAAGTCACAGCCGTTGATTTCTTCACTTAACCGTTGATACAGATATACACTGTTGTATGTATTTGTTTTAAAGGCAGTTTAGAATTTCTACAGTTTTATTTATTCTTAAACGGCTGTAATTTACTTAAAAGTATCATTTAATCATTTTATTTACATTTTAATTCAAGAAAGTATAAAAGCCCATTGAACTCTTATTTTCACTTTACGCTTTCTTGCAATTTTCATTCTCCTTCTCTCCCAAAATTCTCAAGTTTTTCTCTGCAACCTCAACTCACAACAATGGCACCAGTAGTCAAAATTATGTCTCAAACAGGATTTGTTTATGAAAAGAATAATTTCGTAGCCTTGGATGAAAAGAATGAAGCCCATTATGATTATCACAAGATGATGGACTTCATCAAAAACTGCAAACTGAGTTATGCAATGCTGGAAGCCCCAACCATCTACTGTGAGGTGATTGAGGAGATTTGGACAACTACAGAGTTCAACTCCACAGATATGACTATTGCCTTCTCTCTCAAAGGTAAGGATTATTGCATTAACTGTGATGATATACAGTCTTGCTTTAAGTTGCCTGAGAATAATGCCATAACACCACACACTGATAAAGATGTATCTGTTATGTTAGATTCCATAGGCTATGCTTTTGATTCTGCTAGTTTAGGTAGCATTAGAAGGAAAGGCCTTAGGAAAGAATGGAGTTTTCTTGGAGATGCCTTTATCAAGGTTTTCTCTGGGAAGATTAGCAATTTTGATGCCATAACTTCATCTCTTGTTAATATGCTCTATATGCTAGTTTCTGATAGGTACTTTAATTTTAGCAACTGTGTCATGCTAGAATTAGGTTCCAGATTAGGTAACAAAGCTAATAGACCACATAACATCTACTATGCTAGATTCTTTATGTTATTGGTTAACCATGTTGCTGAAGGATTGGTCATATCAAATGAGAATAATAAACTCAAATGCTGGGCACAAGAGAAAAGGGTCCTTGCAGACCTTTTGAGAATGAACCTCAACAGCCAGGTGCCATTGGTATATTTGCCAATCATGAATGCACCACATGTAAGTGAGGTAAACACTTCTATAACTCCTACTATTTCCAACCCCATTGTTTCTTTGCCTTCTAGTGTGGCCATGGAATCTGTGTCTTTGTCCAAACAGGTTCCTACCAAAGCCACCAAAACTAAAGTTTCAAAACTCAAGTCAAAGAAAACTACCTCTGTTGTTTCTCAAAAGACAACAGTTGTAACAACTACCAAAAACCCTGAAGGGAGTGAACAGGGTGTGAGTGGTGAGGGGAGGGGTGAACATCAAGAAACCCCCAGGATAAGGTGGGAGAGGTGAGTGGTACCCCAGCCAGCCAAGCCACAGTCTCTCAAAAGACTGTGGTGGTTCAAAAGGTGTCAAACACATCCCTAGTTGCATCCTCCCAAAAGGGTGCAACTATTGAAAATAGTCCCCAACCAGGGACACAGAACAAAAGAGGGAGGGACACTGAAGCCACACATTCACCAATCAAAGTCTTTTCAAGGAAGAAGAAGGCCAAGACCCTAGTTTCCACACAAGGGGCACACACAGCGCAGATACATCCACCTGTATCTTTGCCTTCTCAAATTCAGCTTGATGTGATTCCAGCAAATGTGGAGTCACAGCCCCATTCTCTCATAATAGAAACACATCAATCATCAAACTCTCCATCACCCTCTCTGGATGTGGATATGATATTCAAATCAATTCTTGATTCTCCCTCCTTTAAACTCAGGGAGGAGACCCACTCAAAACCTGATGATCATTATCTTTTAGATGATTTGTTGGATCATCAGCCAATTCTTTCAGATTTGGTTGAAGAATCTGTCACCTCACTTGAAATCAATTCACACAGATACAACAATTATGTCACTTTCTATATCTACATATTTTCCTTCTTCAACGGATATCTCTCATCCGTTGACAAGTGGTTGTTCTTCGACGGATAAGCTTAACAGCAGTTATCCATTGATACCATCAGTTTCCACTTCAACGGATACTCCCTATCCGTTGATGGTCTCTACACATATAACAGAAACAATTCCAACTGTAGAGGACATGGTTACTGTACAATCACTTTTAGGTTTGAGGGAAGGGAGTGATATCTTGAGTGAGATGTTGGGTTGCTCCCAGGCAAAAGGAAAGGTTGAGAGTCACCATATGCATGCTATTTCTTCCATCATGGCAAAAGTGAGTGAGGGGAGTGCCACCTTAGAAGGTGAGGGTGAGGGTGTGAGGGTGTGTGTGAGCCAGGGGAGCCCCTGATGCAAGAAAATAGAGAAAATGAGAGAAAGGCAGGTACAGAAGCTATAAGTGTGGATCCAGCCATTGCTAGTGAGTCAATGATAGTGGATGATGCAGAAAAGGAAAGACAATTTCAGCAACATTACAAAGTTGTAATTGATAACATTTCCTTGGATGCTGACACTTTTACTCACCCTGTTCCATCCTATCAATTATTGGCTGCTCAGGGCAATGTGGAGGCAGAACAGACTTTAAATATTGTACACACAATGGGCATGGGCAAAAGCATCAACACCAGGAGAGTTTGGTGTCACTTTGGTCAGACAAATCATGACAATTCAGAAGGCCCTTCAGGAGACTACAGATGCTGGTACCAAGGCAATACTTCAAGCTCATCTGGAATCTCTGCATCTCTTGCAGTTGCAGCACTTCAAACAGAATCTAAGTGTGGATGAGCTCAAGCAGGACATTACTGATCTGAAATCCTACAATGCTGAGAAGTTGGATTCAGTCATACCTTATGGTACTATGCAAGATTTGTTGGGGATACTGAGGAAAGCATCTGATGCTGACAAGAGGCTGGCCAGGTTGGAAGACAGAGTTCAGATCATTGAAGACTCTATGGTTACCATTCTTCAGAATCAACAAACTCAGACAAATCTACTAATGCAGCTGGCAAAAGCACAAGGCTTGACCCCTACCCTTGATGATAACAAAAAGGGGGAGAATAAATGAGAAGGGGAAGGAGAGCCATCAACAACAGTTCAAATATCTCAAGTGCTAGTTCTTGCCATCACCACTTCTCCAACTATTCAAATCAAAGGAAAGCTTGATGGAATTGATCTAATCCAGATAGCAGCAGCTGAATTGCAAGTCAAAGAGCAAAGGAGAAAAATTGATGAAAAGATGCAACAAATTTTTGGTTCTACAACTTCTAAATCACAATATGTGAAGCATAGCACAAAGGTGGAACCAATTATTATGGAACTCAAGCCAGTAAGGAGGAATAAGGTTGGAGAGACTTCTTCCAAGAATCTGAAACCTATGGTTCTCAAGCCCAACAACAGATCCAATAAGGACTCTACAAAGAATCCTCTAAGCCTTGCTCAGATGAAAGAAGTGGATTTTCCTCCTCCAAACCTTGATGAAGACAAGGTTTTAGGTGGAAGTATCATAAAGCACAAAGAGACCATGGATGTCGCTGTAAGGAGGAACATGGCTATTATCTTCAGAGAGGGAAAGAGCATATGTGTAATGCAAGGACATCCCAAATTCTCAATATCCAAGAGGGAAGAAACCAGAAGGTTGAAGGAAGAAGCCAAACAGTTAAAGGCTGACAAAAGAGCACAAGCAAAGCTTGAAAAATAGCTAAAGTCAAGTCAGGCTGAAGAACAAAAAGAAATTGAAGACAAAAGTGAAGATGAAGCTATGGGGGACATGGTTGATACTGATATGGAAGAGAGAAGTAAGGAAAGAGAAGAATGGCAGAAAGGGAACAGAAAGAAGGCCAACGCAAAGAGAAAGATGGTAGATAAGACTGAAGAAACCCAATCAAAATCCAAACCACTACCCTCTATTCCTGAACCCATTATGCCTGACCCCTTCATGAACATTAATGGTGAAACAATCATTCCCAAGGAGGAACCAATTGATTGGGACACCATCAAATTGCCCACCTTCCTAACCTCTTCTCCACCATCAAAGAAGCAGAAAAGAAGAATCAAATCAACACCCTCTAAAGCCTCAATCAAATTCACACAGAAGCCTAAGCCTAAGCCTCAAGCCTCTAAGGATGATTATGTTCACATCTGTGACATAAAAGAATTTTCAGACATTGAACTCTATCTGGATGAGCTGGAGGAAGTAAGGGGAATAGCTGCCTACAGACAGCTACCAGAAAGACTAGTGTTCAAATACAAAGGAGATGGGGAAAGAACCAGGCCTCTTTACAGAATTCTGAATGAAGGCTACTCTACCTTGATTAGAGTCTACTCAGCCATACAAAGGGATTCT